>NC_143095.1:11271431-11586164 GCF_061535455.1 Colias philodice | reverse complement strand
CGCAGTCTGAGTGCTCCAGAGTTGTGTGCGTGGTGAGAATGGAGTTGTAGGGCTCTACCACTGCTGTTGATACCTGGAGTAAAATATATGACGTTAATTTCGAAGTAAATAAAATTTTTTGGGTGTGATTTTCTAGGGTAATGTGGAAATAAGAAGACGGCCGTCTGCTCCTAACCGTCTTCTTGTGGATGCTGGGAAAAAGTAAATTCCGTCGTCTTTCAATGAACACGCTAGTCATTCAACAACATGCCGAGCGTTATATCCGCTCTGTTCAAAGGGCTATGTTACAATCCAACAAATGAGTGATACTTGTTAATTTAATGTTCGAACTAGTCATTCAATTTAATGTCGTCATTCAATTTACACACTAGTCTTTCAATCAAATAGCAGATCCAACTAGATGAAGGTGACAAGACGGGGACATATTCAAAATTAACTATCTTCAAAATTAAATTAACAAATTATATTCACAATACAAATTATTACACTTACTTGTGGTGCAGGGTAGATGGAGAACTCCAGCTTGGACTTCTTCCCATAGTCCACGGAGAGGCGCTCCATCAGCAGGGACGTGAACCCGGAGCCGGTGCCTCCACCGAACGAGTGGAACACCAGGAATCCCTAGACACAGAGATAATACATTAGTTACTAGTTTCCGCCCACGGATTTACTCGCGTTGTCAAAAACAAAATAATATAATATTCTTATTTCCACGACAACGGCGGAGGACTCTACGTTATATGTAATAGGTATATGTATGTGTTATGTTACAAAATTTGAAATCCACGACAATATTCGATACCATTTGAATGCAGAAACAATTAATTAACAAATCAACTTAGCTTTAAGGATTATAATAGGTAAATTAAAAAACCTGAAGTCCAGTGCACTGGTCAGCGAGTTTCCTGAGCCTATCCAACACGACGTCAACGATCTCCTTGCCAATGGTGTAGTGTCCCCTCGCATAGTTGTTGGCGGCGTCTTCCTTGCCAGTGATAAGCTGTTCTGGGTGAAACAACTGGCGATAGGTGCCCGTGCGGACCTCGTCTAGACGTGGGAAAAATTGTGTGTAAGAAAGAAACGGTTTTTAAAGGGGTCTATATTTTAGAGAGCGATCTGGTATGATGATGATAATATTATGATGATTAGTTGTCGTTTTTACGTGAAGCTGAATAAAAAATGAAATAGAACGTATACCTAAAAAGAATACGCCTTAAACATGTTGTCAATATTAATGAGTGTCTGTGTGTGTGAATTAATGGTAGCTCTACATTCTTAAAGAAATTTCATTATTAGGTACATCAGACATAACTATGCAAAATCTGAAGGATAGCAAGCATAATGCGAAGGTTAATTAAGTATTGCACTCAATCAATGCAATTAAACTTCATTAGAATGTCTGTACACAAATCAATCAGAAAGCCAAGTTACTGCATTTCTAAATTAAACTTTCATCACAGATCTAACTTCCCTTCAGAAATTGCACCAACTAGGTACTTAAACAATAGCTTGAATATATCACAGACTAGGCTCTCGTCCCGGATCCGCACGAGTTGACCCGGGATAAAAACATCACAAAATAAAGCCTATGTTATTCAGGGATAATGTAGGATTATCATGATAAAGATTTTTTAAATCGGTCCAGTAGTTTCGGAGCCTTTTCAATACAAGCAATCAAATCTTTTGTCTGTATAATATTAGTATAGATATATCTATAACCCTTCTAGCAAATACCAGGAATAACTAACGACCAGCACATGTGGGCAAAGCGACCAAAACAGTGATTCCATCAGAAAGTCAAGTGGCAGTTAATGAGGTGGAATGTTCTGCAGACTGCGTAATTGGATTTGTCGGGCCTGTGTTGATTACCTACTGGCTTTTAGTGCATTTTTATTTGCAATTCTTTTATTGATTTAGAAACAGGGAAAGCAACATTTAATTATCCATGTTATAATTAATAACTAATATAAAGTGTAGAGGCGCTACCATAAACATTTAAAAGTCTAGCAGTCTTTCGTTGTTTCGTTCAAGTGTGTTTCAAATTATTATTCGATAGGCGTATAACTAAAAGCTCATCGATTATATCATATAATAATAAAAACTAAGACAGCAGAAATTGTTAATATGTATCTGACGGTCTTACATATTGAGTCTTGTTAATTAACAATCATTATTCATTACATTCCTTTTCATAATATTAGTTAGATTGCATAAGTTGAAAAAAAAAAAACAGTTTATTAATTTCTTTGTGTATTGTCATGATGTTTGTCTATGTCTAGTCTCCCCTATCTGGAGGGTAGCTTTTCGTTTTATGTTTCAGCCCTTGAGACGATTCATTATTTTTGGGACTCGGTACTTAGTCATGTATAAATAAAATAGGGGTCCCTAAATTAAAGGGATGATTTTAATGAAAGTTCTTGTTTTTATTGTGTTTCTATATTGAAATGTTATATATATCTATGTTTAAAAAAATATGTGATCTTCTGATTCTAAAATTATGGAAGTTTGGAGAGACAGAATTTTCTTTATAGTTATCTACCAAAGGAGACCGAATATTTTGCTTCTATGTAAACATTAATTTATCTACAAAGTCAGGCTACTATATATAAGTACAATATAAGCCACTATAAAGTCCTATCCTTCAATACAAAGTCAAACAAAACCATCTTATTAAGAACAAGGCAATTTTTTTTTTTTTTTTTTTTTGTGTCTCTCAATGTTAGCCAGAAGGGCTTCTACATTTTAACGCGGACGCGGGGGTGAACTGAAGGTTCACCCTGGTAGCGACATGCACAAGGGCGTCCCCCCTTGACGGGGACCACGAACCTCGGCTTGAGCTGTCGCTTGAGTGGAGGAGGCCAGAAGGGCCCTAATCGGACGGGGAACAAGGCAAGTTTGATTTCATCTCATGAAAATTTAAGTTCTTTGAGCTTGTATTCGCTCTGCCCCGCAGGCATGTTCCCGTTTCTGTGAATTTTCAATCTAGACTGAAATGAGTAAAGTAACCTAAATAGCTGGGAATGAGGTCTTGAACAATGTGAAGTTAAATAAGCTATGTAAGTTCGTAATGTTTCGGTATTCTACTTTGTGTTTGTGATAAAATACATTTAAAATGCTATTCGAAAGAGTTTCAAAGCGCCTTCAAAAACTTATTTATTATTAAAACATTGAATGGAGGCTGCAGCTAGTATTCTTAGTTTCAACTATCAACTTATATTATTTAATATAAAACATTTTTAAACGTTAAGTATAAAAAAATCGCGTTTTAAAGAATTTTCTTCAGACGTCTGCAAAATCTCATCGTCTTACCATGTAACGGGTAGACGGGCGGCAGAACAATAGAACATAGCATTAGATATCCTGTATGTGTGCAAATTATTTGATACATAGCCGCATGATATTGTATGAAATGAAGCAAATACAGTCGTAATTGTTATTGGTCATCTATTTTTTTGTAGGCGTAATCTGACACGCAAGTATTTGTATTGTTATTTGTTGCTTCTGAGAATCTTAGGCGTGGGTTGGTATAATGCCGACGCGACGTTAGAACTAGTGTTAAATTAAATACCTATAATTACAAAAAATCGCACTTCTTAATGTGTAATGTAATGTTATGTTCATGTCAATAATCTAACAATCAATGTGAACAACTTTTTTCTATATACATAAGTAAATTGTGAAGAAATAAAGTATGTGAAACTGAAAGTTGGCCGAAATAAACGTGGATTGAAAGCTTTCTTAAAAGCTTTTTTATAACTGTTTCAAACTAGAAATAATATAATTTATTCAAATATATAGGTAATATTATTGGAAACGAATACAGCCTGACGAAATTGGATGGAAAATCGTTCCTGAATATATATACCTACCTTAGTTCATGAACGACATTTTTATTCAGGCAAACATCGTAATACATTTCGTCTAGACGGTTTATGCCGCCATAGATATTAGATAATAGTCCTTTATTATTATTTCATATTGAATTATAATCTATATTAATTCTATAACAATTACGCCTGAATAGCCATACATTGATCGTTTTTATAGGTGATGATTAACCACAGTCAATAGTGAATACTGAATAATAATGCGTAGGTAGGTACCACAGACTTAAGACTATATGTACATACTTACTATGCCATATACCAAACCAAGGCACCATAGCCCATAGGTTCCGTACCATGTTATTTTGAAATAGAAAAATATCCTACATTTTACCTACTGGAATAAAACTGGATATTGTTTCAAATGTATATGATAAAAATATATTTTTTTTTTGAAAAAAAGAGTGAAAATAATTCTTTTCTATTTGATTTTAAACGCCTTTAAACGGACTTAGTATAAGTAATAACGCCATCACCACTAAAACAATTTTCCCTGTAACTGTAGTAGCAAAACATTGTAATTTGATCGTTAATTGTGAACATTTTCAATGTTTCGATCGACAGGATTATATTTGTGCTTCGAGTGATGGAAATAGCAATTTGATGAGTTATAACGTGGCTATAGGGTTGTCACCATTAATATATAATAAGTATATATAATAAGTATTGTTTTTTAGAGCTGTTTTCATGTAGAAGTTGACTATTTGGCGAAATTAAATAGCTAATGATACAATTATTGAATTTAAGTCTTTAAACAGCAAATTACTTTAAATAATTCCTTTTTATAAAATTCAGTAAATTATTAATATGTGGTTTTATGTACATAATACCTACATAGCAAATGAAACGTTTAAAACATAAAAATGTTTTCGAATAAAACATATTTTTGGAAGCTTTTTCATGTTCCTTCTCAAAAACTTTATTTTGGCAGCCCTATCAGCCAGATTGTCGATTTAGGTAAGTACAGTGCGGAATATAGACGTAATGACACGTTACTCTAATAGCCGCTCTTGAAAGAGTTCAATGGTCGTCTTATCTAACTTATAAGTTCTTACTTCAAGAGCACACTCGTGTGATTCGAGCTTCAAGCTTCGGACTATTTTAGGAAATGTGAATCGAATATTATTATTAGGGTAGGTACTTAAATATGAGCAAATAACAATTTACATTTAATAATAATAATTTAATACCGAATGATTGATGTTACTAAAAAACCAATCATATCTGTAAATTCGCTAAACAATTTATTAAAAAAATTCTGGACAGAGAGACATTAGTAGTTCCCCCCGCGCGCTTGCAAGGGTTAACGCATTCGCTCAGCTGTTACTTTAAAAAATAAAATCTGTAAATATGTCGTACAAAACTTTGGAAAATGTTATTCGTGAGTTGAATAAGACTGTGTTACATCTGCAAGATAAAGTAACTTCACTAGAAACGCTTATTCTAGAACAGAATTTGATTATAAAAGATTTTGTTGAAAGTAAACAAATGCGAGAACCGACGGTACATTTGAGTTCACCAAATAAAAAGTGTGATGATGAAGAGGGTAACTCTAAGCTGCGGCCACTTCGCGATGCTCGTCTTCGTGCGCTTACGACTATCAACGTCGCGAAGCCCAAGGTGCGAGCAGGGAAGAAGACATTGCCGCTCGCATCTCCGTCCCCGCCGAGCGGCACTGACGGCGAGATCACCCCTACTACGTGTGCTACGCAAGTCACGCAGAACTCGCAAGACGCGTTCGTAGATGCCAATGGTTCGGACGACCGTAACGGAGTCGGGGCTACAACGGAATGGGTCGACGTGAGGCCTCGTCGAGTTCGACGTGAGGCGAGAAATGTAGCTCGTGGTACGGCCGCGCCCGGTTCGACGTCATTGGAGGCGTCCGAACGTAAAAGTTACTTGCATATCTATTATTTAAAAAAAGGTACTACAGTCGAACAAATTATAAAACATTTGTTATGTATTTGCCCAAATGATAAATGTTTGGTGGAACAATTGAATTCGCGTGGTGACTATGCATCCTTTAAGTTGACAGTTCCCACAAAAAATTTGGACACTTATATGTCGCCTATTCATTGGGCGGAGGATGTGCACATAAAGCCATGGCGTAGTGGATTTCGCAACCGTAAAACGACACAAAACTCCTAAATTAAAAACTATTTGTATGTTTTATCAAAACGTGCGTGGTTTGCGCACAAAATTAGATGTATGTAAGAATTCTATATTAAGTGAACAATACGATGTTTATGCTTTAACTGAAACTTTTTTAAATAGTAGTGTGTGTGACTCAGAGTTGTTTCCAAACGATTATGTTGTATTGCGTAAAGATCGGTGTAATGATTCAGGTTGGGGTGGTGTATTGTTAGCTATTCGAAATTGTTATAATATAAAAAATATTTGTGTTAAAAATTACATAAGTAGTTGTACTGATTGTCTCGAAATTACAGTAGCCACGGTAAAACGCAATGGCATTAAAATGTTATTGTGTGTGTTGTATATACCACCTGGTTCTAATGAGGACATTTATTATGATATTTTTAAAATATTAGAAGAATTAAGTACACGTTTCTCATCATATAAAATTGTAATATTTGGCGATTTTAACTTAAATTCAGCATCAAAAAATGTTATTTATAAATATAATAATATGATTTCCTTCAGTAAGTTGCATCAGTATAATACTATTAAGAATAAGATGGGTGGAATTCTTGACCTTGTATTAAGTAATGCCAGTAGCAGGGAATTACAGGTAAGTAGTGACACACCACCACTTGTCCCCATTGACAGTTATCATCCGTCTCTGTTGGTGAAATTAGCATATTTAAGGACTTACAATATAAACGATTCATGTGTACGGTCTGGTAGTAAATTAAATGAATGGAATTTCCGTAAAGCAGATTATAATGAATTATATGCGTGCATACAATCATTGCGTTGGGATGACGTTTATTCCTGTACTAGTGTAAATAGTGCCGTAGATAGATTGTACACACAATTATTTAATTGTTTCAATAAATGCGTCCCAAAAAAGAGACATGCTATGAATAGTTCACGATATACTTATCCGACGTGGTTCACTACGGAAGTTGTTACTAATATAAAAATTAAATATTTTAATTTAAAAAAATATAAGCAGTTTGGTCTACAGTATAACCTTGAAATGTTTAAATACTATAGAAGTAAAGTAAAAATACTTATCAATCAGGCTTATCAGAACCATATAAAAAAAATTGAAACCAACATTAAAGACGATCCCAAGAAATTCTGGGCATCTGTAAAGGAGCAGCGGTCATCTAGTAAGTTGCGTATCGAATATGACTATGATGGTGTTAAAGTAAGTGGTATGGACGCCGCAAATGCATTCGCTAAATATTTTCAATCAGTATTTTTAAATGAAAAACCAAAACTTGATTATAAGGAGGCTTCGCTTGTATCCGGCGTCGCTTCATCACGTATTTCTATAGATTACATTTCAAAATCTGATATAAAGCTTGCAATTCGGCGCCTTAAACCGCATTCGGCAGCAGGTCCGGATAATATACCGCCGTTCATTATTAAAGACTGTATATCAATTTTTATTGAACCTCTTCACTACATATTTAATTTGTCACTCCAAACAGATACGTATCCTACCGTATGGAAAACTTCGCGTGTTACACCGGTTCCAAAGAGTGGCTCCAAAGTGAGCATTGAGAACTATAGACCTATCGCGGTGCTATCTACTTTTGCTAAACTACTAGAAATTATTTTAAATAATCACGTCTCACAACAAATAAGATGTCGATTATCGGATTGTCAGCACGGTTTTCGTGCCCGTAGATCAACATCAACAAATTTAATTAATTTCGTCGACTACGCTTCTAAAAACTTAGATCGGAAAAAACAAATCGATGTCAGTTATTTCGACTTTAAGAAAGCGTTCGATCGCGTAGATAATGACGTCCTTTTGCGCAAATTTTCTATGATTGGTTTCACTCCCAGGCTGGTAAAATATTTTGCAGACTACCTCCGGGATCGTTTTCAATTTGTACAACTTGGTAGTTATCGTTCAGATCCATATGCCATCAATTCTGGTATCAGTCAAGGCAGTACCCTCGGACCTACTCAATTTCTGGTAATGATCAACGATCTTCCAGATGTTATTAGTTCTTCCCAGTGTCTTATGTTTGCCGACGATCTAAAATTATATTTGGCTGTAGGAAGTATTGAGGATTGTCAGGCATTACAAAACGATATAAATAGCGTCTGCGAATGGAGTAAAATGAACCGTTTAGATCTTAATGAGGCAAAATGTAAAGTAATGACTTTTACTAGGAGTAAATCCCCACATCTCTATGACTATAAAGTTTTGGATAAGATTGTAGCTAGAGAGAATTCGATTCGTGATTTAGGCGTATTATTCGATCGTTCCTTAAGTTTTAATGACCACATAATTGATTTATGCCATAATGCATATAAAGCCCTTGGATTTATTTTTAGGCAGACTGCTCGTTTTAATGACAAAACTGTTATCACTAGCCTTTATTATGCGTTTGTACGTAGTAAGCTTGAATATAACGCTATCGTGTGGAGCCCGCATGAAAAAATTTACACGTTAATGATTGAAAAAATTCAACGTAAGTTCTCAAGATGCCTTTTCCGGAAGATGTATGGATATTATCCCTACTTATATCCATCCTTGTACGTTACGGGGATGGTTGGAATGGATACACTCGAGCTACGACGCGAGCGCGCGCTTATGGTTCATTATTATCTGCTGTTAAATAGCAAAATTGACAATCCCGTGGCACTGGGGGCCTGTGGTGTGTGGGCACCGAGCTGCTCCGTGCAGTGGCGCTCGCGTCCGCTGTTCGCGGAGAGCCTGCTCCGGACGCGAGCCGCTTGGAGTGCACCCACCCATCATGCACTCAATTTGTTAAATAAATTTTTACGTGCTAAATCTGAAGTGGACCTATTTAATGTTAATATTGTATCGTTTGTCTCTAATTGTACCTTATTTTTAAGTCAAACTTTGTAATAATTGTTATCTTTGTGCGTTTTGGTATGTTTTGTACTGTAAGTCAAAGATGTATAAATAAATAAATAAATAAATTTGCTTATTTATTTTTGTAGATTGTTAAGACTTGATTCAGATTTTTTGATTATATTTTGTTGTACCAGGATAAACTATAAAAACTACAGAATAGCAAGTTATTTGTGGTCATGATTATTACAGCGCACTCAGCTTAGAAAGCTAATTTTATTCTGAGTTTTTGTTACATTCGATTTACAAATCATTATTCATGATGATGCGTATTTTTTTTTTCATTTAGATGATTGTAGATGATAATTTATAGTCAACTTAAACTGGTTTATTTTATTTTACTAGAGACTTATAAAATTGTGTCAAATCGTAAAAAGAAAAAGGCTCCAATGACCGAACACGTAAGTACAAAATCTAAATTTTTTATATGCCAATTTTTAACTGATTTTCTTTTATAAGAACCCTTTTTAAAACCGTCAATAGCAAAATATTGCTCTATAAAATCATGTCTCTCTGAAGAACGTGTTTCAACACGTCGAAACACGTGGAGTCGCCCCCGCCGCCCAGCGTCTTGTCGGAGGGCATCTGTCACTTACCGACTACAGTAGGCTCCAGGTCCACAAACACAGCTCTGGGCACGTGCTTGCCCGCGCCCGTCTCGCTGAAGAAAGTGTTGAAGGAGTCGTCCCCGCCGCCCAGCGTCTTGTCGGAGGGCATCTGCCCGTCCGGCTGGATGCCGTGCTCCAGGCAGTACAGCTCCCAGCAGGCGTTGCCGATCTGCACGCCGGCTTGCCCGATGTGGACTGAGATGCATTCCCTCTATGGGCAAATAATATTTTGTTGTATTGAGGAGGCTCTTTTTTATTGTTGGTGATATGTGAACAAGATTTGTTGTAGTTGAAAAGGTTGTCGTAATAGGTATTAGTTATAGTATTGTGAAAAATGTAAGGCGACAGTAATTTTGATTCATACATAATTTCATAATTATTAATTGAAGATTGTAAATCTGTATAATAGATAATATTATATTTAATTAAATTAATCATATTACTTGTATCTCTCCGTTATTATTATTAACTATATTATCCTATTTAGGGCCGATTTTTCAATCCATGGTTAAAACTTATCCGCCCAATAAAGTATTACACGATAATATTGAAATGTCACCCATAAACTGTCAAATACGGCCAAAGAATACATTTTTGAAATGGTAGTTTTGTATGTTATTCGACGAATAAGTATTAACCAAGAATTGAAAAATCAGCCCTTATAGGATAGAAACTAAAGTCATAGATATCGGCCAAGCTATACCTTATTTAACAAACTGACTATAGGCTACACACATACATTTCACACCGAACTATATTCCCATGTGTACAAACAATTATATACTTTATAAATGAAAATATTCAAAGTGAAATAGTAAAGTGGAATAGAATGCAAATGCATTTAGCATGAAATGGGGCGGAAAACGTGCAGACCATAAGAATATGTTAATCACGTTAATGCACAAACACTTTCATTGGAAATATTTTATATTTACATTTTATAGCAGTTTCTCCGGATTTAATACGGTATGTGTATGTTGAATGTAATTATAATTAATCCTATTGAATTATCTTAAACTATAGGATTAAGTGTATCAATTTTCAATAGAGCTTATAAGGACAATATATTCTAAAGCTTTCTTTAGTTATTATTTTTGTAATCTATAACTTTGTATGTAATCCCGAATTTGAAATCTGAAAATTCGGGTTAACTAAATAATTAAGCGTTGACTAAAATACCGAGGTAAATTTTAGATACAAATCGTCCATAATTAAGTAAAGACCTAACAACTTAGTACATGAACTTTGACATAAAAACGGGTCATTCTATGTCATTACACGCAATAACTTTACAGAAAATATCTATACATCAGCTGTTCAAAGCTAATCGTTCCGTGCGTGACGGTAATTTGTAAAGCACAAAATTAGGGTTAAGTTCAATGAACTTCCATTACAGGACTGAAAAACGCCGTGTCAGCCACGAATTGCCTGTCATGATATGTTTATGATTATCATAAATGTGGAATGGAGTGAATACGGTATTAGTTTGCGTGTAAGTATGGGAAAGATGATAATAATTGTAAAGCCTTAAAACTGGCATTTTGTTTTATTTTATTGTTAGGTGTCTATACAGGGTGTCCCAGCAACGGTATACTAAGCCCCAAGTAGGTTATAGTTTTGCATACGCTGAGTACGTAAAAAATACTTATAAAATTCCAGACGAATTTTTTTGACCAATAGATGAATTTTTAAAACTCTATGTGTACACCCCTAACAAGCAACCCGATCAACTTTGCCACCCGAACGTGAGCTATCGTTTAAGATTATGTTTTCATAGACAAAATGTTCACATTAGCGAAGCGGTATATGCCGGCTGCGCGAAGCTAGAGAAGAAAGCATGGATTATAAGGAAAAATTAAGCAAAAAATTTTTGGCGTAATTTTGTTGTTTAAGTATTTTTTACGTGATCAGTGTATGCAAAACTACAAGTCCCTTCGCGCTTAGTATACCAATAGTGGGACACCCTGTATATTAAAGCGATGAACTTATTGTGATGAAAAATAACCTTAAAGGTATTTTCAAAACTTATGTTCAGTGCTGACGTACCAAAGTTTGCATATATTCGTCATAGAGCAAGTCTCACTCTATGTACCTTTCTATGTACGTATCTTTTAAGTAATGACATTCAGACATAACAAAAGGAAGTTTCAATTTCAGAAGAAAAAAAAAGACGAGGCACTCGGGGACTGCTGCGGTAAAGCTATTGCATAGCATGCCTTCAAGCCACACCTCCGAGCCCGTCGGAGTGGGGAGCGTGAGGTTCTTTCGTTACGGAATTTCTCGATTCGGTCCCCACGCTCAAGGCCCGCGATAGAAGCTATGCAATAGCTTAAAAACAATTAAAACGGAGAAAGGTCGGTACCAAAGACTTTACAAACTAAAAGCGAAGGACAAAAATATTCATCAGTATGACGCATATTTCTCAGATTTTCGAAGATAATCTCAAATGGATGCAGTCTGGTCGAGCTATTAATGTAACAACATCATTCGTTACACATGAACACACGGACATGCTTGGTGAAGCAGCTGGTTATCTGGTTTCATATCACATGTATCAATAGTTACCTGCGACTTATTTCTATCTTCTGATAAGCGTACAGCGTTAATAAGCTATCTAAAAGAATAACACGTCTTCTCATTGAAATAATATAAGTACATATTTTATTTAGAATAAAAAAAATCTAAAATTAGATTTCTAAACGAATAATACCCACAATTTTGTTAAACATCATATCGAAAAAAAAATGTGTGCGTGTACTAGTGTACACACGTAAGAAGTGAAACTTCTTTATGACCTTATTTTTCAAAAAATAATTTACTATATGCAACTTTACATAAATACGTCGAATCACGCGTGGTAGGGATAAGAAAAAATGGCGCGACGGAAAAATGTCACGCGTAACTAAAAAATGTTACACTATTTTTTTTTCCAACCCCGATAAAGAAGTTTCACTTCAAAAATAAAAACAAACTTTCAAGTTGTTTGGATAAATGCTTACATTTTTTGAATACAATGAATACCAATAGATGGGAATCTATGAAATCTATACTAATATTATAAAGAGGAAAAGTTTGTATGTATGTAAGTATGTATGTATGTATGGTTTTCACACATAAACTACTGGACCGATTTTGATAAAATTTGGCACAGATAATCTTTAGACCCTGAGAAAGAACATAGGCTACCTTTTATTGCGAAATATGTACCACGGGCGAAGCCGGGGCGGACCGCTAGTTATTCATATGAAGCATATATACTTTGTTTTTCTGTTTCCAGGGATTTTCCCCTTTCATGTCATACGATAATTTTGTTACTGATGCACGCAAAGATGGTAGGAGTGGAGTTATTTTCAATTATAGTGCAGTATCGATTACTTTGATATGGATATTTTCAGTAATACATCCTCATTTTAAAGTATTACGTGCATTTTTTAGTTAGCAGGTATTGAAAATAGGAATTAAAAAATGCTTATACCTTATTTTTCTATAATTATTCAGAACTTATGAGATTGTGCAAATATCTAAGTAATAAAAAATGCATTATCTCTTTTTGATATTTTCATTTACTCATAACCCAAGTCCCAATGTTACTGTAACAAGTATGATAAATTGATACATACCAATCGACCTAGACAACATTAAGCCATTTTTACGTAGGTCGCTTTATAAGCTAAAATCTTTAAAACTACGCAAGATTGATTGTACGTAATTTATTAGGGTTTAGACAAAGCGGGCGAATACCTATAATTCCATACATATATCAAACACTCCTTCTAGCTCCTTTTAAAAGAACATTAGAAGAATACAATTGAAAGGAAATGGCCCAATATTATGGGAATGCTTCATTGACTGCGCAGGCGCAACAAGCGGCCTGCTAAATCCGTCTTTGTTTATACCCGCTCAAGTGGAACTCCTTCTGTATTACTTGGAGATTTATTGATCTGAATTAAACATTTGTAATGATATTAAAATCATCTTTGAAAAGTTTAGTCATCTGTTTCATAAATATACTTCCAAAACCATTACGATATTAGGTATACTAAAAGCTTCAAAGATAACATCTGAACTGAAACTAAAAAGGTCACACTGAAAACTAAACTAAAACTTTACCAAGTCAGTTAACAAACGAAACATAAATTTACATTAGAAACAAATTGTTTAACAATTTTAATGCAGATCAATCGATTTATTTCCAAAAAGGAAACACCCACACTTGTTCAATTAAGAAAACGATTACACACTTAAAAATACATCTTTATTGTCAATTGTTTCACAATTAATGACATCAATTTTCTTTAACAACTCTACTTTTTGGAAGGCATTATTTTGAGAGTTCTTATTTGGAAAAACTATTTTGTTTACCATGACATAAAATGGACGTTAAAGTCAATAGATACCGGTCTAGGTATTCTACTAGTTTTCCGCCCGCGGCTTCGCCCGCGTTTCAGAGAAAACCCCGCATATTTCCCTTTCCCGTGGGATTTCCGGGATAAAACCTATCCTATCTCTCAAGTTAGATCGAACTGCACATGGTGTGCGAATTTTATTATAATCGGTTAAGTGGTTTAGGAGTCCATTGAGGACAAACATTGTGACACGAGATTTATAATATGTATAATATGTATACATATATAATTCTATTTCCAAATATTTCGGTGAAATGAACTTCCAAAATAGCATAATTTACCACAATTTTGACACTAGATCGTAAGAATCAAATTAACCTAGATCCAGGTATTAATTTGGCACAGTAACTTAGCCTATTATGTTTCTACATTGATTGATGATATCCGTGGTACCACACCGTGCTATGTACAAGAGCGATTTTTTAAATCAGACATTATCGGAAGGCAGTTTCATTATGAGAAGTTTACTTTTTTTTCTTGGATAAAATATAACTTGTGAAGAAAATTAGTTTATTACTATTATATTGCTATTATAGTCATATTTAGGAAACTATTTTTTTATAAATTTATAAAGAATAGAAAAAAAGCAAAAATATCATTGCCATAAAACCAAAAATATCAATTTCAACTTTTTTTTTATAACAAGAAATTATAAATGATTTAAAGACCAGAGAGACCTTAAAGTTTAAGTATAATTTAAGTAAATTTGAAGTCTTATTAGTATGAATGATACATAATCACGGTTATAATATTTTAATAACAAGTAAGATAATTGAAAAAAGAGGATAAAGTTTATAATGTTGACATGCTGCGTGAACATTATAATCGTAGGTAGGTACACTTAAAATCAAATTACATTCGTGGTAGGTACTAAAACATATAATATTTATATCTAATGGCCTATGTAAAATGACTACGATGACTAGAAATTTCTGGAAATCGTTTTTAACTTTTTACCACTTTAAGGCGCCAATACAAATAAGATTAATGGTAAATGAAATTCACGAAACAAAAAATCATTTTAAAGGTTTCTATGGCAACAAATTACGAATTTATTCTGTATAAAATATCATAAAATAATGACTGTAGAGCTAACGCTGTTATAAATGAGTCTGAGTCAGCACATTTTTTCTCTAAAGGAGTAAAAACTTGGCTTTGCTTTTATTAAATGAATGGCAAGTATATTAACAAAGCGACCCTTGACTCGATTTAAACGACTGAAAACACGTCATTGAAGTTGTGTTCATTAATTATATCTGAAAGATTTTTAGTGTAGTATCGAATATTGGGTTTGTGAATTAACATGATTAGTGACTTTTCTAATCGTAACAATTAATCGTGTAATCGTTTTTTATGATGTGTGTGATTGATTTAATAGCAACAATAAAGTAGGATATAACAAATATATTAATTTGACTTTATATTTTAATTACTCTGCTAATAAATTAATTATCGTATGCATTGAGAAGGGCTGTCAAAAATTCATTTCATCCTACCTAGACTCATTACAAAGCCCTTCATGTAATAAGAGCACTCCCTAGGTCTAACAGTGTACTTAGTACATACGCTTCCGATGCCCTAAAAGCCCTTTCCGCTGGGGCGAAGCACCCTACATAGAGGTAGGGTTACAAACCCTTACGTAAGCAAATATTACGGCTTTTTATTTGGGAACGGAGAGTGTAGTTTTTGGATGCCTAGAATGTCTGAAGTAAGGGAATTTTTGCATAAATCTAGTAGGTATTTGATAACATAATGGTATAATTTTTAAATTTATATTGCTAGTTTAGAGATAGATTTTGTTTTATAATTTACTAGCTGCTCCGCGCGGTTTCACCCCCGTGGCTCCACTCCTGTTGGTCGTAGGGTGATGATATATAGCCTATAACCTTCCTCGATAAATGGCCTTAGATAGGCCATTTATCCGAAAGTTTTTCAAATCGGACCAGTAGTTCCCGAGATAAGCGCGTTCAAACAAACAAACAAACAATCTCTTCAGCTTTATAATATTAGTAGATTTTAACTGTTTAGTTACTGATTAGCAATATTCGTTTTCAATGTGATTCGAATCAGGATATTATTATGTAAGTACCTATTTAATAATTATTATTGAAACAAAATACCTATATAAAATACTATATTACAATCTGGAATACAGTAAGTATTATTATAATATCCTAGATTAAAACAAGGCTAGTAAATACTAAATAGCATGTTAGACAGCAGTGACTTAAATCCAGTGTTTCCTGTAGGTGCCCTGAAAACGTCCAGCCAACCAGGTTATCGGTATACCTATTTACACGAAATTAATGGTCTTCCCTAGTGCTAGTTGTATTTTTTACATGAGTATTTCTACGCTCTTTAAAACATACTTATTTTTTGCAATAGTTAGACTACTAGCACAGACTAATAATAATATACTACGTATACACTACTAGTATAGTATTTATATTATTATATGTGTTAAGACGAATATTATTTCGTATAATTATAAACACTAAGGGAGAGCGCTATAAAACTTTAAGCTCGATTCAATGTTACTAACTTTGACGATACATCAAGAAATATAGTGGAAACTCAAACTCAAACTCAAACATTTATTTATTCAATTAGACTTCTTATAGAAGCACTTTCGAATCGTCATTACATATTTTTAACATTTACCACCGATTCGGAAAGCAGTATATATATGGAGAAGAACCGGTAAGAAAATCCATAGTTGCTCTTTTTGTATACCTACTGATTAAGTTTTATCGCAATATAGAGACATTGAGATAATATTAATATGGAGATGACACCGCCTACATCACTTATGTTCCACTCAACATACGTCATGTGACGTATGTTGAGCGGTATTTTTTAATGGTTTTAAAGTGAAACGCATCAAACATGCCTTCGTGTGTATTACGATATTGCACAAATAATACAAATAATACGGAAAAGTGCAAAGGAATAACTTTCATCGTTAAGTACCTAACTAGATAATAATTTTTAAAACTTAGTTAGAGCAAAAAAATGGCGCACAGATTTTGTTCGTGGTGTCTACTCCATACGTAGTATATATATATCTCAATGTATAGAGATAATTTTATTATATTTTTATCTGCATATCTATCTGAGACGAAAAGTTTATATTCGTATTACCTAAAGCAACTTAACTAGCACTTATCCAGATAAATTAAAATAATAAATCACGTTTATTTATCTATAATTAAATCGACACATCATTGTTTTATGCAGAAATGTCTAGGAACAAATCGCTATCAAAATCTACATTACTGCAAGCCAAGTTATAGAGGCGAGTTCAATGTACTCAGTTAATTCCGACGTCGGAGTAACAATACAAAAAACTTAATAAAAACCTACAATAGTGAATCGAACTTTACACTTTATTTGGTGGATTACAGGAATGTTATAAATAGATACTCTTGATTTGTACTAAAAATAGTTCATTGTTGATCAGTTACAAGTTAACTTATTTAATGAGTAATTGTTCATTGTGGATGGGCAAGAGATCTTTAAGCTTTCGTATTATTTACGTAAATTTGATAAATTATTTATTTTTACTCAATCTGCAGTAGATTTTAATAACGCAGTGCTTGTACAAATACTGAATTGATTTTATTACAGCTAATAACTACCTAATTATTAGAAGTGTTTATGAGTTCCCTAGTAATGTCTAAGTCTCTACTGTGTGAACCTATTTTCATAATTACAGTAACAAAGTTTAGTTTGACATACATTAGGTACCTAGAGTCGTAATATATCAATACACTTATTGATCTCCTATGAGACAAAATGTTATTAAGATAAAAATAATAAAATATTATTGTGAAAAAGAGGATAATGATATAAGGCTACTATTTCAGTGGTATAAATACTTCATAACAACGTTGCTACCAACACCCATTGTGGTTTTTGTCCGGCACGAGACGCCTGCTAACAAAAACGGCAAAAACATTTCATAATAACAATTGTGCGATTTGGCCTGCCGTGAACATTTTGATTCTAACGCTATGTAGTTTTTTTACACAGTAGTCATAGGCGAGTGAAAAAAATTACAATTTTTGGAACGCAAGAGTTATTTCTGGTCGCTAAAATATTATTTTCAACTTGTTTTATTTTATGAAAAAATAATGTTATGTTTATGTAAATTTTGCTGTAATTTCTGAAATATATGAAGGTGTAAAAACTAAAAAGGTATAAGGTAGTAGGTTGTACATATATATAACGATAGGTTCGTAGGTTTATGTATTTTCAGTCACTTTTTTCTCCAAGATCCATCGATGAATCGAATGATCAATCTATGCAATAGGAAGCTATATCATTATCCAATAGATTCTAATCTAAATGTTAAAATGATCCCGATTTATAAAAAACTGACATATTGTTTAATACCTACCTATAAGTAAAGTAGGTATTAAACATTATGTCATATTTACCTACCAAGAAGATACACAATGAAATAATGGTTTAAAAATAAATAAAATACAATGGTTACCGTCTGTTTACATTGTATAATAATGAAAATGAATCAAATAACGCAGAATATCAAAACAAAGTGAATAAGGATTTCTTCGTAAGACTAAATTTAATTTGAGACATTGATTTCTTGAAACTCTGAATCATTGTAACAAAAAACATCTATATTTTGCCTACACTACATACGGCTGATCAAATTAACTTGTTCACTTGCAAATAATACGTAACAATATGTTACTAATTATGTATATAGTTAGTTCAAATTTTAATATTGTCTCTAGTTTTCTGCAATATACTGTTACTAAATTTTAAAATATCATCTTATCGAGAAGATTTTTTGATATTTACGAGAACATGTCTTTTAATTCTATTTATAAAAATATAGATAAACTAAAAAGTTGCTTATCAGATGATATAACATAAATAAAAACGCTAGCATTTAAAAATAATTAAAAACTTTTCAATAATTCAGTATACCAATAACATATCCCAACTATCCAGAGGTTAAAAACCTCGTAAAGTGGATACAACGGATAACCACTGAATAAATATGTGGAATTGTAACTGAATCCCGAGTGACATGCAAATAGGGATGAGTCACAGGGAGGGGCTGGTGACGTCACTCGAAGCTTCCAAAAACTAATTACATACATATTAAAATACATACGAGGTATGTATTAGTAGATGTTAATTCAAGCTTGCATCTGCATTTTTTATTACAATTTAATTACTACACAGTACAAATTAAAGTAGCTTCTCGCTATCGACAGATATGTACGATATCGTACCTATACCTATGTGTAAAAGATCTCTTGATTCTAGACAAATCGCGAAGATAGAGTAAAAAAATAAGAGCTAATAACGTACTTTATTATCACATTTAATGTTAGCAGGTCTTACATATATTTTATTACTAGCGGTCCGCCCCGGCTTCGCCCGTGGTACATGTTTACGTTTTCTCTACATAAGAACCATCCTCGTACTTCAAGGAATATAATAAAAAAAGAATTATCGAAATCGGTTCAGCCGTTCTCGAGTTATGCGCTTACCAACACATTTTGCGATTCATTTTTATATATAAGAAGATAAAGGCACGGTTTATGATATTAACTATTAAGTCACGCAAAATACGACCTTGTTGATATTTTGGCGATAGCTCTACTGTGATGTGATGAGCTTTCAGTGGAATCACTAGTAAACTTGTTCAAATAATTACACACAATTTTTAGAAAAATATTAAATTGAAAAAATGTAACAGATATTTCACGTTATTTTAATGTGATTATAATAAAATAATAATCTCTTAAAAAAGGACAGCATTTTAATTGATCGATATTATTTCCCAGTCTCAATTATTTTGGCAAATAACTTGACGCAATATAAAAGCTTATTTGTAGTAAATTAAACACTTTATCGATATTTCTTTGACACCTAATTCAATATCAATAATAGTAATGTATTATGTAGGAACGTCCATAATATTATATTGAAGTTTTCTATGGACAAAGTCGTGCTACTGTAATAGTTAATAATAATAACTTAGCCTCTTAGGTATGGATAATCTAATAAGCTCACACCCACGTATTGTCTGTGGTGTACGTATTATGTGTATTTATATATCTATTTAATTGATTAAAATAGCTGAATATAAAAGCTGGTACGGCTACCAGAGAGTTTGTTTTAATTGTATCGCATGTATTTAAAAA
This sequence comes from Colias philodice, assembly GCF_061535455.1. NCBI lineage: Eukaryota > Metazoa > Arthropoda > Insecta > Lepidoptera > Pieridae > Colias > Colias philodice. Next base: position 11,566,058 of record NC_143095.1, on the reverse strand, counting down.
TATCTATAAACAGCATAAAAATTTGTTTTCTATGATATAGCTTAACCTACCCTAAATGTATTTTTTAATATTTTTACCTCTTTCTTTTCCCTACTGGAATCAGAATAATGAAGAATGAAGATAGAGTTTTTTTTTCTATAATATTTCGGAACGATTCGAAAGTTGGAAGCTGTTTCCGAACAATAAAATTGTCAAATATTTTCCTGCCAATTCTTCGTTCAAAGGTCACTGCACTGACCGAAAACGTGTTGTATACAACTTATATCGATGTGTCGATGTCTTGCAAAAACTGATTAAATGCTTTCACGCGACAATAAATTATTGTAAAGTACAGTTAGGTTTTATCTGTGGTGAGATACTGAAATTACATTTTTATTTCTTTTTTATTGCAGGAAGTTGAATAATGTTGCCAGTATAAAAATAACACCACTAAAATGATTTACGCTTTGCATGGGACACTATCTAATAATTTTGACCTGTGATTTCGACTCTACATAATAATAATCTGGATGGAAAGACAAATGTATTGGGAATACAGCATCAATAAGTTTAGTTGTTAATTTTTTTTTAAGTGATGATGGATAAATAATTAATAGATAATTAGTTATTGCATGAAAGTTCTTCCTAACGACTGAAAAATAATTCGGTAAACTTTTTGATGTGTTACCTTATAATATCAAGCGGCATAAAAAAGTACTGAGTACAAACATGAATTCGAAAAAAAAGATTTTTCTATTCTTTATAATGATTTTTTATTTTATTTTCTCCACTCTATATGTATACCGATTTATTGTACATAGGTATATAGTGAACCCCTCAATAAGGCGGTTGGATAAACAATAGCTGCATTGTTTGTCACGAAGTCTGTCTGTATGCATTGTGTGTTCGGGAACTAATTGCTTATTCCCGATCTAATATTTATCGGCTTGAATAAAACATGCTTCAAGGAACAAAGGATCAAGGAATTGGTAAGAGTTGTTCTAGGATGAATGGACTTTAAAAACTTGGCAAAGCTTCAGGGACAGACTTTGAACTTTTTTTAAGCTATTGCATAGCTTCTATCGCGCGCCTTGAGCGCGGGGACCGAATCGAGAAATTCCGTAACGGAAAAACCTCATGCTGCCCACTCCGACGGGCTCGGAGGTGTGGCTGGAAGGCATGCCGCATGCTATGCTTTACCGCGGCAGTCCCCGAGTACCACACGTCTTTTTTTTTAATAGATATAACACTTGTAATGTCAAAATTAAAACCAAAACATTAATCTGTAAATCGGTACAGAAAATAAAAGTAGATAAAATAAATTAAACGAACGAGCGAGGATATCAAAATTAAATCGCGGGTATTAAATTGGTTAAAATAATTAATTAACATGTATTTAATTAAATAAACTTCGTTTATAAACGCTGTTGAATTGACAGATACAATAACAAAGTTATTTTCACTGCTTTAGTGATTTATTTCCTTATTTTAATAATTTTAGGCTAAAAATAAGAAAATAAAATTACTAACTCAAAATAATTTTTACCGTGCCTTCATTCCAACTACGGTCGGCAACTAATATTGTTTTTCAATTGGCATCAAATAAAACTAACATCTTAGTATAAGTAATAAACTTATTAAGCTTTACGGCTGGTTGAAATTAGTTTGATCAGTCAAACGCGAAATTGGTATTGAGATTCCGATGTAAATGACAGAATAAAATAGTGAAGTTTTGCAAATTAAATGAATATTATTTCATTGATTTACGAATCGATTGAAATCGATCGATAATATTATTAATTATTATACATATTACCTACCTATTGCGGAATTTAATTCATAAGGTGAAGTTACTATAGCACATACATATTCTAAGATACAAATGATACAAGTACATAGTTTAATATTTTAGATGAATTTAGTTAATGATATAGGTAAGGTCAATAAGAAAGGAAAATATTTTTTTTCTTATAAATAAAATTAAAAGGTAGAGCATAGTAGAGCACCTAAATATTACTTTAAATCTACACTATAATATAAGTAATGATAAAACATTTTTTTAAGCTTTTCTCAATTAAAGAGAAAATTAATTTATGGATACGGATTTATTATAATTATTTCGCCAGTTTTATAGTTTTCCTATATAAGTCTGCTCTAGATTTTGAAAAATTTAAAAGACTCGTTAAGTAATATTATTTAATAAATAAATATTTTTTTGAACCCTATTTTCATATATTTTTTTTTATCAACCCTAACTAAAAAAAATAACTTACCATGTTGCTAAAGTAAAGTCTTGTCAAGTCTTGAACGATAAGAGCGGTTTTGGCGTGGCGAGTTCGCTAGGCAACGCACCGGGCCGGACTGGTGGTGGTGCGTGGTATTCACCGCTTTTATATAACGTGGGATAAGCGCCGGGACTATTCTGGAATTGTGGGTTTGTATGGACTTTGAAGAGTATAAGGATTTAGAGGATTGGGAATGAGATAAGTCATTAAAAACGAAAGATAGATAGAGGTAAAAGAAAAGATACGGTTTCACAGGTAAAAAGGCGTTTGATTCTACTAGGCACTGTAGTTTTATTTGTATCTATGGTATGGGCAAAGTATTGTATAGTTTATTATGTGGGAAGTAAAGACCGATTGAGAAATTGGAGGCCAATTTTTATTAGGTTTTATTTGGGTTTGGTTAACTATATCTATACTCAATCGTCACCCTTAAAATTATCTAAGTTAATATTATGTAGGTATACAATTAAGGAGTGTGATAATTATTAATTAGACAAAAATAAAATTTTAATAAAATTGAAAGAATACCAAGAAAAAAACAAACTACATCTCAAAATATATAGTTTTTCCTGAAATAACGCTGAAAAGTGATATAATAAGCTGTTTATCGAAACGATATCGAGGTGATATCGCACCTAAGTTAGGTCTAGATTCAGAATAACACCGTATCGTGTAGCTTTATGCACTAGTGTGTCCAGACTACAGACAGGGCTTGTCTTTCGGCTCAGTTTGTTGGGAACAATGAGTAATATAAGGAAATTAATGTTATTAATAGATTCATTACACATTGTATGGTTACATCTGATTTAGATCTGTATATTTTCAATCTTTTGCTTCCTAAGTATAAATTGGTCATATATTATAATTATTAATGTACGGATGTGAAAATTCTATTTTAAGGAAAATTTTTGGAGATTTTCTTTGATGAATGAAAAAATGAATATTAATAATTGAAAAAGTTTCATTAAAAAAGTGATATTAATATTAATATTTTAGCCCTTTGTTAAAAATATTCGCCTTTATTCAAAATATGGTCACAATGAAAGGGTTGACTGTAAGCCCGTAGGGAGATTCAGATGAATGGGGATGCTGATTCCCCAACCTTGACCCTCTGCAATCGATAGCGTGTGTTTACATGAGGGAACATGCATTTTTTACCGACTTTACAAAAAGGAGGATGCTTTTTGTCCGGCGTTGCTAATTGAACTGGATTCGATTTTTTTATTATAATTAGCGATGTACTCTGTGATTACGTTCATTGCCATAATACAATTAAATATTTCTTAATTTTTTTACCTAACGAATTTCTTCATTTTCTTAATATTAGAGAAAATTGCTTCAATATTAGTTCATCAATAAATAGTCAAAATAATGGATACAAACAAAATAATATTACACTTTAGAGGCGACAAATTTTAAAAGTATATCTTGCTATTTGAAATATTGTCTCTATATACAGCTTATTTTTGCTAACAAAATTAGAGTTGTCGTCAAAAGCGCGAATTAAATATGAGCGTCTACTTGCTGTAGGTCTTTCTAATGAAAACATTTTGATTTTCCACCTTCCCATATAAAAATGCATTAACAAGAAATTTCATTGACTATTTATGAAAACTATCGTACTATTGCACTCATTATAGCACCTCGTTTACCCCGCATTGTTATCAACACCGAGGAATGCGGGCTTCCATCAACCGAGGACACTAATGACTTACATTTATTTATAAAAGCCTACAAAATTAAATTACTATAACAAAAGTGAAAATTACACGATCTCCATGAAAACAAATATTATTTTTTCACAATCAAAACCGCCTTCAATTAATGGTTAGAACTGAAAAAAATTAAACGGGGCGGACGAAATCATCAAAATCGGTTCACTGAGTCGAAAGTTCTACGTTAACAAAACAACAAAATACAGTAAAATTGGGAACATCCTCTTTTTCATCCTCTCATCCTTTTTTTTAAGTCGGTTAAAAATAGGAAACTGTCTATGCGTCTGTTACATTGTTACGCATAATAGAAGTTAGAATATAGATATAAAGAAAGTTGGAACGTCGAAAAAGCCTTTGTCCTGAAAAAAACGCGGAAGGATGGAATAGCTGGGATGGAATTTTATATGATCAACGGCTGTCGCGAAGAGCAATGAATATAAGCTAGCACGGAATGTTAATGAAGCAATAGGCTCAGTACATATTTATAGTTTGGCCCTTTTTAAGGCAAAAGTGAATAGGCAATATCTCTATAGGCAAGAATGTTAGACTTTCGAGTTTCGACCGCATCTATGCTTAGTGCTTACCATCAGGCCTGATGGTGGTCAAATGACTGCATTGTAAATGGAAAAAAAATGTTAACACTTGAGTTTAATCCTTACTTCACCTATATAATATTAAATGATACTAAGCTAGTAGAATACCAATAATGTTACCTACATTATTTTTTAAGCTCATGACTTACTCTACGTTTCACTATCCACCTTCATTTATAAAAGCATAAATTCGACAAATTGGCATTGTTGTATGGAAACAATAATTATACTTATAATATCTCACTCAGAAGAGCTGCCAAGAGCATTAGGTAATACAGAATACTATAGTAAAGTATATTATGATTATCTACTACAATATAGTGGAAAATTGTCGTCTTCTCTTACATAAGGTTACACTAGTGGAACATTTGGCGGTCGCTGTTCTTATATGGGAAATGTTCTAGTTTCAATGGAATATATTATCGTATTCGATTTCTATGACTCACAGATTGTCTGATCATTTGAGTATGGGATAATGGGATGTCTTTTAGGAATACTACACAGTTTTCTATTTATATAGTAGATAATATAATATTCTTCATTATAATTAACATGTGGCTTATTGAACGTCGCGCGTCGTTTAAAATCATTGGTTAAACGCTAAGGTTCAACGCCTAAGTTAAATGTTAAACCTTAACAAGCGTGGAAAAATAGGAAACAAAATTACATCAGGTATTTTATCCAAATAAAAATAAGGCTTGTTATTTTCCAATCCAATAGAGTGCATTTTATTATAAGAGACATAAGATCATGGCCTTTATATATTAACATAATTATTTATAAACCAAAATTGCCTCCAATTGTTTGTTAAAACATCACGTCATGTCAGTCATCGATTGAACTCTTGTACCTAATAATTACATGATATTGTACCATATGGTGCACAATATCAAGCGAATCAGTACTCTATTTCAACAAAATAACGTTGAAAATGCAGTGAATTTAGAAGCTTTTCTAGGCTTAAAGCCTTGTAAAGAAAATGGCGGCTGTACATTTTAATTACGATAAATTACGAGCAATTATAACGCATGTTCGATAGAATTGTTTGTCTTTCTTTCGCATAGTACTGGAACATTGAATTGAAATGAATTTATTAGAACAAGAAAAGTCTTGTTACAAGACTTTTTATAAGTAGAGTATGTATCTAGGTATGGTGTTGTGGAATGTCATTGAAATACTTAATAGAAATTAAAAATACTTAAATAAAGTGAAAAATTCGCAGTGGGTTTCTAAAAAACAACCTAATGAAGTTTGTGAACGATTTTCTATTCCCGCCAGCGCTAGTAGGTACACCATTTAAAACAAGCAATTAAGTACAATTATTATTCATTTTAAGGAATAGTGCAACAGACAGTTATTGAATATTATTTTTAAATTAAATTAGTATTCAATTCAAGAGATAAAAATTTTCCTATTGAAATCGCATTTGTATATTTGCTTGATATTTTGACAAGGAGTATTGAAATCTCTCATTTATCGTACTTTTATTTATTTATTCATTTCTTTAATTTTTGTTAATATGTTTTAAGTAATTCTATAAGATACCTGGAAATCAATATATTTCATTTTTATGAATATACATTTATAAGTCTAGACTCTAGAAATTACATCATGCCGACTTACCAGTTACCTATTCCAATTTCCACACTCTCTTGTCGAACGCTCATTTCTAAACAAATAAATATAGGCCACGAATAAAACAAGAGAATATAAAAATAACTTTATTACTGTAACATTGAACCATTCTAAACTAAACATACCTGTATTCCAACAAAAAAATTAAACACAATGGCACTAACTGAGCACCTAATACTAAATGAAAATCCAGATTTAACAAAAATATGAATTTTTAAACGAAACAAAACAAGGACTAGCCTTAGACTAGGCCTTCGAATTGAGCTAGAAATATTTAGTCTATCTATAGCTTAACTTTGGTAAATATTAAACGTACTGACAATAAATTATTTACATAGATTATATAAAACTTACATGGAAGGACATGGGAAGATGTTCTAAGATTCATATGGAAAATTAAAGATATGATTTTACTACGGCAACTTCGAAATAGGTATTTAATACTTAAAAATATAAATTTATTATAAGGAATTAAAATACGGTAAAAAAAAACTTCTATACCCAGCGGAATTCTATAACTATGCCATACATTTCCTTGTTTCAAATATTACATGAGCACAGAATTAGGTTTTTATACAAATACTAGCGGTCCGCCCCGGCTTCGCCCGTGGTACATATGAAAAATAGATGTTGGCCGATTCTCAGACTTACCCGATATGCACAGAAAATTTCATGAGAATCGGTCCACCCGTTTCGGAGGAGTATGCAGACTAACATTGTGACACGAGAATTTTATATATATATACAATATACAAATATGGTATCGGTACCTAGGTAATTTTTTTCAGATTAATTTAAAATATAATTACCATTTTAACAATTTAAAAAATTCGAATGGTTCTCAAACATATTTTTAATTAAATTAAATATACTATGTACATTATATTACATATGTTTTATTAAGTCCAATCTAATAGAAAGAAAACTTAATACTTAGTAACAATGTTATACAATTAATTAAATTAATGCAAATGATAAAATTGATTTCTTAAGGAAGTAATGAGGTATTTGCACTTAATATATTATTAGAAAATTTTATTTACAAAATTTAATATTTTTTACTCATAAATAATTTCAAAATATATTTTTTTCTATTTTTGTACTTTTTTGTTGTAATAAATATATAGAATATTATGTACCTATCATAAAAATATCAATATTTTTTAAGTACGTGGCCTTTATTTGTAACTGTATTTTGCATAAACTCATTTATATACAATTTAACGGTACTATATTTTTTTATTACAAAAACAATTGGCGGCCAATTAGGTACTGGCCATCAAAAATCTATACATATTTGACTCATTCTTCCGCCATAACATCATTGTAGAAAAAAAATTAATGCCATAGACAATGGATTCTTTTTTCTTGGCGACCATCATCGAAAAAAAAACAAAATGTCATCGAATGTCAAGACTTTTTTTTCTTTGCGGCCAGTTGCCATGTAAATTAAATACTGTTTTTTTTATTCTTCTTGGCGGCCAGTTGCCATATTTATGAAACAATTTTTTTTATTCTTCTTGGCGGCCGGTAGCCATGTAAATTTGCGAGTTCTTATGAGTAAAGATGTATGGAGCGTTCTTAGAGGGGCATTTGAAGGAATGCATGAGTACGGGAGGCACGTTGTCCGACTTGTTGCCGACTGGCTCTAGAAGGTTGTTCCAGAGGAGGTTCGCAGCTGAAAAAAAATATAGTTAATAAATATTTAAAATATCTACACTATAAAGCATTTGATGATGTTAAAATGTTTTCATAAAATTATCTTAACTATTAGCAATACAATTTTTTGAATATTTTAAGTCTATGTACTGGGGAACTGAAAAATTATATGAATACTGTTCGCTGAATTTATCTTTGATTAATCACAAATATAATATATTTGTAAGTGACGTTTGCTATTTTGGTAAATAAATCTAATGAAAAAAAAATCTATTGAAAAAAAAACTAAAAATATTTTTTGATATTTAACAATAACATGAGATAGATTATAATATTATCAGTATTAAAAAATTTTCAACAACACACACAATATATGAAAACACATACCCAGCGCATGTCCCTTCTGCGAGAAATGAAAACAATCATGTGTAATATAGGACTGGTGTATCACCAATGGGAGCGGTTCCCGAGGTGGGAGTGGTGCGTTGAACAAACGCATGAACGGTTGGACCACTACTGTGAAGTCGTCACGCGTGTCGTAGCGGCCGCTGTCCACCTGGAACACGGTTAGAAAAAGAAATTAAAATTAAAATAAATAAATCACGTTTGATATCCGTTAAAAAGTCTTTACTTTCTTATGTGGATATATATCTTTTTTATGGCGCACAGATTCTAGGCATCGCCACATGGTTGACGTTCCATGTACCCGGACTAAGCGGTTCGGATCGTCATTCTTTATTCGAACCGCTAGGGACTGGAACAAGTTTCCTGAATCTGTGTTCCCCGATGAGTACAATATCTTCAAGAGGAGAGTGAACAGGTACATTCTAGGGAAGCGCGCTCCATCTTAGGCCACATCTCAGCTTACCACCAGGAGATCGTGGCCAAGCGCTCCCCTATTGCAGCGTAAAAAATAAAAGACGGGTTGCACTCCGGGAGTGCTGGCAGAAGTGAAAACTTGATTATTAACGTTCAGCATGTTTGATATTTTGGAATGGTATCCGTCTTACGCATGGAATATAAGGGCTTAAAAAAAATCCGTCTTACGCTTTTTCGATCAGGCCACGTGTTCTGACGTGAGTTTAAGATTTTATACCCAAATCCCGCTAAAGAAGTTTTCACTAATAAGTAATCACTCACGAGCGCCATCTCGGCGGCCTGGTAGCGGCGCGCCTGCCGCACGAGCGCGGGCAGCTCGCCGCCGCCGCGGTGGAAGCACGCGCAGAACAGCGGGTGCATCAGCCGGCACATCAGCGGCCGCTGCACGCGCACTGACACTGACACGTCTGGAAGAATATGTAGTTAATCAATAGGTAGCTTAGAAAAGGTATCTTAGTAGAATGTGATATGTCTGTAAGATAGAAATATTCTCCAATTTTTTTGACTGGGCTAATGTTAGACGCGAGCCGATGCATATCAAGGTGATATTTTGTCTGTAGTACCAGTGATTAGAGATGTTTCATCCTCGGTGTGTCGTGATTGGTGTGGTACGATATATCGTGATATATGATCATTATGTGGTGTGTTGTCTAGAAGACTGAAAGTACATGTTGTCAGGTGTGCCGTGTGTGGTGTGATAATATGTTTGCAAGTTTATATTATAACAATTTTTTTTATATCATAGAACGGGAAAAGAAATTGGTAGGTCGCTTGATGGTAAGCATCCACTATCCATGAACATTTGCAATGGCTTGACGCCTTGCTATCTTTCTGCTTGACTCGCACATTTAAAATGTTTTAGAAAGTGTGATTTGCCTTAGGATGGTCCAATTGTTTACGTTCGAACGATAAAAAGATAATATCAAAGTAGAATTTCATACAAAAAAGCAATTGGGCTTTAACATGCTAATAAACATACCCAAAACCGGAATCAAATTCACAATCGTCCGTGGCAAGTGCTCATGAAAGTAATCCAGCGCTCTGGCGAGTTTCCTGGCGTGTGCCGTGGGCGACCAGGACACGGGCGAGAGGCAGGACGCGGAGCACAGGTCGTTGGCGCCAATGAACACCGTGACCATCTTCCAGTCGCGCAACAGGTCGATGTCGGGCGAGGAGCGGATGCGGGCCACCAGGATCTGCAAAAAAAAATGTATGCGTGTACTAGAGTAGGTACACACGTAAGAAGTGAAACTTCTTTATGACCTTAAAAATGTCACGAGTATGGCGTAACGCAAAAATGTCACGCGTACGGCGTAACGCAAAAATGTCACGCGTACGGCGTAACGCAAAAATGTTACACAAAATTTTTGTCCAACCCCGATAAAGAAGTTTCACTTCAAAAACGGACTTTTTATGTTGGATATGGCACATAAACATTTACATGTAAGGTTAAGCACATTGTTAAGGTCTTTTTTGTGTTGTATTAAGTATATAGATGTATCTTACATGTTTTTCTCTTTTCTTTTTATTTTCTTCTGTATGTGTGTGTTAAATAAAGAATTTTGTATTGTATATATGAAATTATTTATATCTAGTACCTATATGACCTTTTTATTTTTTACATGGACAGAAAAACAACATGTGACATCCACAAAACAACCTCTACCCTGTAACCAAGAAACCTGTAGGCTGTAACACTGAAGATAAAACGAAGCTTAACATTATTAACGAAGATTTAAAAAATAAAAGCTTAAATACCTAAACGTTCAAAAAATATTATTTATAAATTTTATTATTAACGAACTTTTAAATTAAATAAATAAAAAGAGCCTACGTGCTTTAAACATAATTGTATCATTTAGACATTAGTCATTCATGCGTATATTCACATTGCATTGTCGAATCTAGGCTTAACTTTTACCTACAAAATTAAATTCTCACGCCATTTAATTAATATTCCCACGTAATTTTTTAATTATTTCAATCATTAATATTTCCCACATTATCAACTACTAATGAACCAAGCCATAAGCATAATTGTTTTTTATTTGATACAAAAAAGTGTGTTTCTACGCAAATTTTTAATCTAAGAATATTTTTATTTACACGAAATACTTAAATTATGAGATTGAAAAATTATTTACAACACAAAAATAAAAAATATAATATCATCGTAAAAAATTTACCTATTTCTTAACCACAAAATGCCTATAATCTCCTCATTATCAATGCTCATAATGTATTTCCAAATGCGAATGATGAATAAATATTAACAAATACTAAATCCATAATAAAATACATATGCAATAGTTAAAAACCCAAGTTTCATACGACACAATGTCGTGTCGGTCCCGTCACGTTCCCATGTCTCCGGTTCAACAAGTTGCGCAAACGATTTGTAAACGACTGTGTAAGCTTGAACAATTTCCCAAAACCATTGACTCAGAGCTTTTAAGCATTTAACTATTTTCCTGTTAGAGCATTTTAGTTAGCAGATAATAATTTTATAATAGTTACTTCAGCGGTAATGGTATATAAGGATCGATTTGGTTCAAAATTTCAAGTAGGTTTATACTATGGTTTATACCATAATATGCAGTATAACTCTACATACATAAATATTAAAAATTGTTAAAGCTACTAAAAATATGTAGTAGGTACGAATGCCGAGATAAAATATGTAGGTACAAATGTACTTAAGTACTGTATTCGTAAAAATGGATAGAACAATTAACTATTTTTATCGATTTGTATCGATGTCTACAATGTTGATGAGTCTGATTTCGGTAGTTGACAAACTAAGTTACTATTATAGGCCGCTGCTCTTATTTTACCCTTCAGCCAGATTCTTTATATTTTAGCCGAATACCTACTGCATCAGTATAGTTTTATAGAGTTTTATATATCAGAAATTACGCTAATGAATTTGTGAATAATATAATGAAGAAATATGTGTGGGATAAAACTACTGAAATCTAGTTATATATCACCCCTCTAAAGATTTTATTATATTACTAGCGGTCCGCCCCGGCTTCGCCCGTGGTACATATGAAAAATAGATGTTGGCCGATTCTCAGACTTACCCGATATGCACAGAAAATTTCATGAGAATCGGTCCACCCGTTTCGGAGGAGTATGCAGACTAACATTGTGACACGAGAATTTTATATATAAGATGTTACACCACATATATTTTAAAAAGATTGATGGTCTTAATGCCGCATGTTATAAAAATTGATTGCTACCGATATTAATAATTACACTTAATGTTATAATGAGCGAATGATACTGATTTATATGCCACATAAAAGCTATAAGAAATGATGACTGAGTAATTATTATAATCGCTCATAATTGCATAGTGCACCGGCGAAAGCAGTCGTTATGCAAATTTGTGCGCATTTTGCGAAGTATATAGATTTTACATTATTTTTGGACGTCAGAAATTCTAGGAACACGTTTATTATGTGGAAATACCGCTTACAAAAAACTACAATGAAACTTAAAAAAATACGGAAATCCCCTAATTTACAATAAAAAAAAACATACAAAACTATTTTTCATTGTCCTTTAATTATTTTACACTTGACTGCAATTTACTTCTTTCTCTTCTATTTCGTTTCAAAAAAAAATGTTTTTTTTTCTATTTTTCACTACTCTTTACTCTTCAGAGGGTTAAATTTTAAAATCTAGGCCTATAGACCTCCATTTACATAGTAACCACAGTAGGTCATAGGTTCAAACCTGGCATGTTTATTCATTTAGTTATTTACGACATAACCACACATAACTATCATGCTTATCGTCACATGTAACTAAATTAGTAATTATGCAGGAATCCGCGAGAAAATACATAGTTAAAAATGTTGTGATTATGACATCAACCGCCATGCGGGTACATAATGTTAATGTCACAGATAATATAATAGTGTATTGTTCATATTTTCATCTAATATAGTTATTAAAAAAGTTATATTCTGCACCTACTGGTGATGGAGGGTTAAAAGGACCAATAATTTTTTCTATATAAACTACTGGTGTAAATGTTAATTAACTTCAATAAGTTTTGTTGTGACATTAAATTATTATTTAAAAATGTAGGTATATACTATTTAGGTACTTTGGAATAATCGAGTATTAAGACCACGCCAATTAATCTCAAAATTTTTCACATAATCAAAAACATAGTTTCATATGTCATGTCGCATTTTTTCATCTTTTATGTTCATCTTGGGCTGTACTTAATTTCAATGATACAAATCTACACACATTAAAATCACTTTTACGTATTGCATAACCGCTATTTTCTCGTTAATTCAAATAAAACGTACAAAACGGTTATATTATACGCATAACCTGTCATTATGTGGTTATAAGTTATTCAAGAATTTATTTCCTGCATTTTTAACATCAAAGAAGGTTTATGAGACTGTATTTTTATGGTGATAAATAAATAATTCAAGCAGATGACACACTTAAATCAAATAAGTAAGATACGTTGAATGTTTAATGTTGATCTAAATTACCTTTTACAGTAAAAAATAAAAACAAATTATTTTGAGTTATCGCAAAATAAAAATTCCCGGCAGGAAAGAAAGGAAATGAAATAAGTAGGTACTATATAGTAAAAATGGAACGCTTCACGCTTCACGTTGTGTGGCGTGCAAAAAGTCGGGCAAAGGCGGAGTCGCGGTTCTAAATTTTATTCATAGTTAAAAATATAACATTCTTATTTTAAGGTAAAGTAAAGTAACCAAATCATTATCAGAAAAAATGTGTGCGTGTACTAGTGTACACACGTAAGAAGTGAAACTTCTTTATAACCTTATTTTTTCAAAAAATAATTTACTATATGCAACTTTACAGAAATACGTCGAATCACGCGTGGTAGGGATAAGAAAAAGATGGCGCGTAACGGAAAAATGTCACGCGTAACGAAAAAATGTTACACTAAATTTTTTTCCAACCCCGATAAAGAAGTTTCACTTCAAAAAACTGTAAAAAATTGAAATGATTTAACGAGTCAGGATATTTCTGACGCAAACCGAAATTTTTAATCTACATCTACAGAACAACCTGTGTTATTACTGGAAAGTCGTTGGCCTTCAGTCGTTTCAGAATCAGAGCAAAATATTCGGCGGATGTCTAAATGAGTTCACGTTCATTTTGCGAACATTAATTTATAATAATTGATGTGATAATGCAATTCTAATTATCAACTTAATAATAAGTAAACACGTGCAATACATAGTATGAATGTAGTTTGCTTCGTTGCGTTATCAAGATCAAAATGTAAACTTTGGCGTTTGGCAAAATATGGCAAAAATCTTACAAAAAAAAGCAAGAAAAACAATTAAATACAAAACATAGTTTAAATTAAATCTATTCGTTTTATAGGTGGGTCAAAATAGAGTGTTAAGGATCCGGTTACATAAAAATATACAGGTGAAGTTAATTTTCTGTTTTCCCTGAATTTATAAAAAGTTAAGATTTTAAATCATGAAATATGTGTGTGAAATAGGTGTAAATACGCGACCACAGAAATTCGCTATCGGTTTATTAAACGAATATTTTCATATCTGCAAGACCGCAGTTTCAGAAACCCTTTGCTTTTTTCTTTATTAATCTACCACCACTAAGCCACTACAGAATAAATAACATAAGTGTAGGATCTTACCTTAGCCTGTTTATACGCATCTTGATCAGACGCAACGGGAAAAGCGACATTCAGTTTGGAATTCTTGGCCAGCCATTCCCCGGTGCCTGTCGAATAGCCGCGCAAGTTGGGGTTGTACTCTTTGAGGATGTTCGGCAGTGTTAGATACTCCCGCCAAGTGCTGTCTCCACCTGGAATGATTTAAAAATAAGCCTAATAATGTTATCTATACTAATGTTATAAAGCTGAATAGTTTGTTTGTTTGAATGTGCTAATCTCAGGAACTACTGGTCCCATTTGAAAAATTATTTACTGGTAGGTACCAGTAAAGAATTTTTCAACAACGCCAAAAAGCACTAGGTAGAATAAAAAATTCTCTATTAAATGTCAAATATTATTTTATACACATTTCGATAATATCACCGAAATTCGTTCAGGATAATTATTTTTGCTCATTTTGTGATATTATGCCAGAGATGTTAGAATTGAACAAAAACATCAATAATTAGTGATAAATGCCATGTTATTGGTTAACCAGTAAACGTTCAATGATCTTTGGATCTAACAGGTTTCAAATGTATGTGTGGTGAAATAATATTGATTGGCGATGAGTATTATTAT
Organism: Colias philodice; assembly: GCF_061535455.1. NCBI lineage: Eukaryota > Metazoa > Arthropoda > Insecta > Lepidoptera > Pieridae > Colias > Colias philodice. The sequence continues at coordinate 11,551,036 of NC_143095.1, read as the reverse complement.
TGCAATATTACTGTTTGTTGCCGTGACTTTGCTTGGTGCATTTTATTAAAATATTTTTAGTTTATTAAACAAACTTTCATACCAATTTTCATGTTTTGATTTTTGGGCAATAATGTTTGTTATCTTAATACTATTATAAAGGCGAAAGTTTGTATGGATGTTTGTTACTCTTTCACGTAAAAACTACTGAACCGATTACAATGAAATTTAGCACACATATAGAGGGTAACTTGGATTAACACATAGGATAGGTTTTATCCCGGAAATCCCACGGGAACGGGAACTATGCGGGTTTTCCTTTGAAAACGCGGGCGAAGCCGCAGGCGGAAATCTAGTTCTAGATATAAAACGTATCATTACTAGAAATATTCGGATAGAATATTTGTTATTCAGATAATTGATGAACTGATGTCTCTATAGTTACTATTATAATATGTATAATATAGTCTATGTTTAAAGAGAGCATTTAGGTAGATCGTGATCTAGATTTTGATAAATGACAATAATAATGTTCTTATATTTTCAATTAATAATCTAAAAAAAATAGGAAGATTACAACGGATGGTTAAAAGTTGACCAAAGATATAATTAAATATACTTTCTTCCAAGAATTCAAAATTAAAATAAAACATATGGACAGACTTAATCAGTTAACAACGGTATAATTAGTACGGATATTAATTAAAGCAAGACATTCATAATTTCTTACGATTGCATGAAAACACGCGGTCAAGCAATGATATTTGACTTTTATCGTCTCGTTACTACAAAAACATGGTGAAATATGGAATTGAGGTCAAAAAACCACTTGTAATTTTTTAAATCAGTTTTTGATATGGATTGTAAAATATTTTGGAATTAAAGAGCTATTTATTTTTCAGAGATACTTACTTATTAAATCATGTTGAGCCGTGAGCGTATCAATTTTATGTTTCTAAAACATCTGTATTGTTTTATTTGTTTTTCCCTATTATTAGAATGTATAATTGTATAATTTATTAACATAGCCAGTTCGATACCTTATTTATTTGGTTATAGAGACATCCAAATAACATTTCGAAATAGCACACAATACATTAATTATGTACCTATCTACTAATCTAATTATTCATTCCATGTAATCACCCCACATAATAGCCTTATATTCCGTACATTTTTAGAACAATAAAATTAACAACAATCAAAATTCAAAGCAACTAACCAGCACACCAGGATACACCTCTATACTCCACTATCGCTCCCAGCGCGAACTCCTCTAGCGCTCCACTCCCCGCCACGAGGGAGTCTCCAATAGCCGCCACCACATCTATATCCCCTGGACGCAGCTTGTGTACGGACGTGGGGACCTGCTTACTCCTCCCCCAGGCAAGGGAGTCTTGGCAGGGAAAGGGAGTGGAGGAGGGGAACGCGCGCTGTCGGCGGACTTGTGACTTGAAGCCAGGGTAGTGCAGGGACCACTGAAAGGAGAAATAATTGTTAATATTGATGTGCTGTGATAGTACGTAAATTATTATAAAACTTATAACGGAACCTATTCAATTATTAAGATTATCATTATATATTACCTTATATCTTAAGAATAACATTAAGATCAATACTTAATTATAAACTATTCTTAAAGCTCTGTTTGTCTGTTACACTCTTTTTAGCTTTTGCTACACAAACTCTTTTTTTGCACGCCTCATAAGCGAAGCGTTGAGGTGGTTACTACTGTCACTTCGCGCAAAACATCTGATTTTTCAAACTTAAAATGTCTTTATGTATCATACATTGCACTTGTAAGATAATACATACACACACATATTAAGAAAAAACACTATTTTTAACATTCATGATATTTTTGATGTCATTTTTGTTATTTAAACTAGTTAAAAAACAGTTTAAAAAAGTTCTGTCTTGGACGTCCGTGTGTCTGTATGTGCGGAGGATTTTCTTGTTAACACGATAGCGACCGAAATACTTTACTAATCGAGTCTTTTTTTTTCTCTTACGCTTGAGTATGCTCAGGAATAGAACCCTTTCATTTTTCAGGGTCTGATTCGATGTGGTTTAATTGCTATTAAATAAACAAAAATAATAATTAATAAATAATTATTAAAAAAAATTATTTTGGATTTTCCAAATTATTTGGTTTTATTATAAGTTAAATATTTTTAACGAATTCGAAATACAGTAATAATATTTATCCGAGACATCACAAGAAGTTTCATAAGTAAGATAAGAATATGATATATATAGATAATGTAGCTTAGCTTCGTCATGAAAGTGAGAAAGAAAAAAACACCAGAATATAAATTTAAATTAGTAAACATAATATTTAAGATAGACTAGTTACTCCAAACTATACGTATTAAGTGTAGAGCAAAACTAACCAAGATTCAGTTTTTTCGTACACGGAAACAAGACCAGTCGCAGCAAAGAATAAACATTTATTTAAATCTATTTGATATCTCGTTATGTACAAGTGTTTGTGCCGTTCATGTTATACAACACTCATTTATATTCAAGTGGTGTATGAGAGCAATGCAAACTGGCAGGAAGAGAAGATCTGTCGCTTGGCCCAGAACACTTGATATCATTTAGGCGCACATGAGGCAAAGATGAAATGGACAATGTCGTATAGCGGGCAGAGGAAATGGTTGTTTATGCCAAATCATTAGAGAAGATGAAGAATAGTGAAGAATGAAGAATAATGATCATGATGTTTATCAATATATGTTGCGACGTTAATTTTGATTCATACATTCTGTTTTTATAACAGATTTTATAACGAAAAGAAAACGAAAAAAGTTATCAGAATTCATAACCCAATGCTTACGCGTTGCGGTCTGATAACACAAATACCTAGGAGAAGTGCATATAAATGTGTTTTAATTTTATAAATTAATTAGTACTAGCTGTTATACAGTATTTACACTTGGCATGTTAAAAACCGTTGATAACAACTTTCTCTTTATTACCGTTTTAAAAGCGATCAGGCTTTATTTCGTTTAACCTTATAAGGGTACATTCGTTACTTAATAATTGGTCTTCATTGCAACTTTTACAACGCATTTAACGTACTTGATGTTCTATGACTTTATTTTTCTTAGGATGTTTTTTTTTTAATTCATAGGACATAATATCTATTATTATCTACCTTTTAAACATTTAACGAGCTTTCAAGATGAGCTTCAGAAAAGTTAATAATCAGGTAGATTAGGACCATATATTATACTACTCAATTTCCGAATAACCATAGTTACTTATATTAGGGGCAAAATTCTAGATTTTTAAACATTACGAACGAAAGCTAAGGAAACTTGTGTTCAAACTATTAATATAATTAGATGCGGAGATGTTATCTCAAAAAAAGCACGACTAAAGCAAATAAAGATGTCTTCATTAATTAATTTACACCCATATGACTCGTATATCGATTATCTCATAGTTACATATTACGACAAAAACATTTTGTCATTTCGTGCAGGTTTTTCCCATTGAATCTGGGACAGTCGTGCTTTGTAAATATCTATAATTGTAGTGTTTTGCAAAAAGTTGAATTATCGCCCAATTAACTGGTATGGGAATTATAAGTATATGTCTCATCAATAAAGTATTGTATGCTTAGAAGTTTATCCACACTGCTTTTCTGATTCTGAATATTTGCTTATACTATGTAACTATTTGAACTTAATTCAGTAAAAGCCTCTTTTACTCAACGATTTGTTGTTCTTAATAAAAAGCTTTCGATTTTTTGAGACTTTTTCAAAAAAGCTTTCGATGGTCAAATTCTTGCTATGTGTTTAACTTCTGAATCTAAAATTAATGGTTTCCTCATCACTATTTATTTCAATGTTTATGCTCAGAGAACAGACATAGGTATATCAGCTTGTACACTCGCAATAAATCTACAAAAACCAAAAAAAATTGACATTGAGTCTTAATTTTAAAAAGAGTATCCAAACACCAATTTATCCACATACACGCTAGAACACAGTCCGGCAGGAACTATAGACTACAATAAATGACTATTACTATAACAAATACACCTCATTACTGACAAATACGCGCGTAACGTAATTGCGTGAATCATTAGTGCATAGGCGGGACCGCGGCACAAAACAAAAGTTTAAGTAACCATTATAGCGACAGTAACAAGTGAATACGCGAATCCAAAGCGACTTTGACCCACTTGGGGGCTATTAGATCACGATGCGCAAGCGCCGAACGCCTGTCGCATACAAACGTATCGAGAAAGCGCGTGCGCACCAGAATTGCGCGCAACCGCTGTTCGTAACCTCGTTCGCCTTTTAGGTTAAGTTAATTATAATTTTTAATTTCATCTTCACTCTTTACGTGGGTCCGGTTTTGTAATGTCCGCTATATAATTTAGATAACGTGAGCAATGTATCGTGGATAATATACGGGCGAACGCTTTTATGGCTTACTCATAGATTGGTCTATACTCTGTAGTAATTTTCTGGTCACGCGCATTCCACAATCGAACATTTACAGCACGTTTATTTATTTAATGTCTTTTTTATTTAAATATCGTTGGAACTGCTAAACTTTGATATATACATATTCACCTCTGAACTTTGTATGTATCCGGTTGGAAGCTCCATTAACATTACAGAATACGACTTGAAAGCTTTCTTTTTGGATTGTAAATGTCTACAATTATATGACACCAAATATATCACAAAACAAGATCATCTATAGAGAAATTCTCCACAAACTCATGACCTTTCCTTAAAAGGGCGAATCCAATCAAATTATATAGATATCAAAGATGATATATCTTCAATACCATCATCTACTTTTAATTATATCAAAATGGCTCCGCCCAAGCGTCTTGTTATAATATAACGACTTGTTAAAGCTATGAATGAGAGTCATCAATCAACTTGCGGTCAAATTCCACGACGGGTTCCGTAGAATAATAATAAAATAATTTAAAATGCTTCTGTGAAATAGACTTTGTATTTTTTGACCTATTTTCCTATGTCCTGTCCTGTCCATATACAGTCCTGACTAGAGAACTTTTTGCAGGGAGGATTTGAGACCGATATGTTTGTCATCCTTTTTACTGATTTAATTTATTTATTAGCAAGTAGGTCATCAGTTTCTTATGAAGTTTTATAATCACACTACATCAATTATCTCATTGGAAGCTCATAACAGACTTTCCGTTCAGAAATAAGGAAGCAGAACATTCACATCCTTTGACACTCTTTTCCTGCTACATAATCTCAATTCTCAATCCAACCTGAGTTTGGAACATATTATACAGACACGAAAAATGGTTTCCCTATTGTCCTGTATAACTTTGTATCAATTACCAGAAGATTTTAACTCATAGATATATCTTACGAAAAGAACATTGATCGAAAGACTTCCAAAATATGTCCATTTGACAAATTACGGAAAATATTCTTGTGCGTAAAATGGTCCGGGAGCCAGCAGCAGATTTTATGACCAAGTTCCTCTCAAGCGGTAATTAGTAAAATGCATCAAAGTATAGTATTATGAAGCCTCGTGAACGTCAGCTGGAGCTCGGTTGGGGGGAAGAGCGGTTGTAGCCTCCCGTATCAGCTGACGGTTTTTCCACCAAGATACAGCCAGCTGACATATATATTTATCCACAGTTACATATAAGCTATCGTCAGGTAAATTTTTGTTTGAGAGGAAATAACGGAAAATAAATTTTTCTTTAAATTTAACTTTCATGTTCAAGACACCAGCTGACGTATAATACACCATGTTGTAACCAGCTGACTATTTTTTTTCGTTGAGATATTGGGTTAGCTACAATTTGACAAATTTTTAGCTGAGAGGAAATGAATGAATGAATGTATTTTTTTTCCTATGTGCGTGGGAGGCTACAACCGCTCACCCCCCCAACAGAGCGCCAGCTGACGTTCACGAGGCTTTATAATACTATACTCTCATGCGTCTGACGAATTATCTCTTGAGAGGAAATAGTTAACCAAATTTGCACCTGGCTCCCTAACCAAAATAAATCAATAGAACATTTGAACTAAACAATCGATGTTACCTATATTTTGTTAATTTTCTGAAGAACCCAAAAAGCAAAGTTCGGTAAATGTAACCCGGTTCCCATCGGTAAAAACGGAAGTTTACCAGCGCCTTCGTTAGATAAGCTTTCTAAATATTTATTATTGGACACACCATTTCGGATTAACGATATTGGTCAATATGTCGATATTTACGGTTAACCTATGGTTATGGTTATGTATCTTAAGTATTGGAATTCGGAAAGTCTAGCTGTAATTTGTGTACTTTTTTAAATTATTTAGAAGTGTATTGACTAAGCCAATTTTTTTACTCTTTATTACACGTAGTTTCTTCTGATATTAACACTTGGTCTGTTATTTTATATTCGTGAAGATTATTTGCCAACTTTCATATTTTTTGACGTAACTACAGCACTAATAAAGTTTATATAAACGCAATATAAATGATATAACATAAAATACAATGCTATCAATATTTCAATAATCAAGAGACTACTTAGGTACTATTCAATCATAAGTTATAACAAAAATACATAAATTCATGGAAAATATTGAAATCGTATACCTACCCTTATTACTATTTCCAATCAAAAAAATACAAGTCCTACTATTAGAGGAAAGAGGGAGGTAAACTGTTCATCCGGTTCCTGCTCCATTTTCAACAATACTTCTATAAATTAATAAAGTGACAAAAGAGCATTTTTATTATGATCTTCAAAATCATATCGAAGAAATAAATAAAATAGGTACTATAGAAGTGAAACAGGAAAGTTTAACTAGCCCAAAAACAACTTTATCATACAAAAGCTTCTTTACAATTACCATCAAAAATTTTTAAGATCACCTAGGTACACTTTTCAAAGAATGTGGTTTTAAAACGAGTACGTTAATAAATCTCGATACTAAACCTTAATAAATTGATCAATAGACCCTTCAGCCCATATTTATTGCCAGTACCTAAATCATGTTTTGTAAGGTTAATTTCTTAAGGATCTCCATACAATCAAGTCGGGAATACTTCCAACTTAGATGACCACCTGCTTGAACATCGCACAGCACAGAAGACATGTCAAACGGGACATAATTGACGGGGTCACACGACACTGGTTAAAACAACATTACCAAAACATTACGAATCGAATTGCGTAATAATCAACCGGTCGGAAAAATGTACAGCATAATTCGTACCCGGTTACCTACATACCTTGTGTTGTTTGTTGGATTTGAGGTAGAATGCTTATCTGTGACTCGAATACTTTAGATTCATAGTAATTAAAGTAATATTGGGAGCCGTTTACAGAGAAGTTAAACGGTGAGAGTTACAATGTGTTAGGTTCCTTTTCCTTTTTGACTTATTGTAAGATTAAATAATAATTTGCATATTCTAAATACTATTTAAATGTCATTAATGCTGAAGTACCAATAAATAGGTAATCATTAAAACAAAGTACCTAGGTAGTATTCTAATATCATTTCCACAAAGTTTCCACACAAAATTTACACAAAAACATTCCAAATATCCGAATTTACGCATATTTTCATAAAAACAATACACATATAATAAATTATAGTTGCAGCATCCGAATTTAAAGTCTCCGGCGACGGAATGTCTGTTGAGACTGATGACATAGATAGAATAATGACCATACAATTTGCATAACGCGTTTTTTATGGTTTAATATGATATGTTAATTGAATAATACGATGGCTTATGAAACTCGGATGTAGCGGTAATATTTATACGAGTTACAGAGAAAATCTTGGTGTGTGTAATCTTTATCTAGGTGTTAGTTCGGTCGTTCGTATTTCATTAATAAAAATTGTGTTTCCTCCAAGTAATTTTTCTTCGAAAATTATAATAACCAAACTAAGAGTTAGTTACGAGTAATAAATAAAGAACACAAGAAATGTAGCTATATTTGAGTACTTATTAATTTTAAGTAGATATATGTATATTGTATATAAAATACACATTGCAAATTATATAATATATTATTATTAGTGATATCCAACATAAATAAAAGAAACGATAGTTCAAATTGACAATCTAATTAAATAATATGATTGATTATAAAAATATTATGCTTTTACATGTTAAAGTATCAAAGTTACTCGGTCGTATTATTATTGCATGACTAATTATTAGGTATGATTAGCACACAACATGAAATATTGGTATTTAAAGAAACCATCCAAGCAACAAATAATCTAATTTAGCATATTACTAAGTAATTATTATTGAACATTTCATTAAGTTTTTAGAGTGGACATAATTTCGCTCGGATTTAAATTATTCTGGTGACACACAAAGGTTTTATGTCCCTGTATTTCTAATTGATGATTGTTTAAATTAAGGTTTTTGGTTATTTCTTAAATATCTTTTCACTTTGAAGACTTGAGGGTATGTTTTAACCTATGAAATCAACAAGGTATTAGGTAGTCAGTAGTCACGGCTGCCCAAATTAAATTGTAGATATATGCACCATATTGTTATCAGATGGCCAGCATGATTTGCTGTCATATCACAATGAGCCCCCAAGCCCTTTGTCACGATGTTGCTAATGACAGCAAAAGACAGATTATATGGGCATACCCATATATTAGATTGATGGACTTTTTAGTTACTAAGAATTTGATTCAAGACATTCGTCTAACTCACAGTCTAACTAATCGAATGTCTTGAATCAAATTGTAGTTTAGTTACGCGTTTTGCTTACCTATGAAGATTCTGAAGTAAAGAACTTGTTTATAAAAAATTCAGTTATTTTAGCCTGTCAAATATTCTCAATCGATACTCTCTACTATTAGTCATTATATAAAGTGGGTTTAACCTAAAATTAATCAATACCTAGCCTAAATAGAGAGAGGAAATTTACATACAACAGCAGTTATATTCGTCATAATGTGCAATACAACCTTCGAATCGTTAATATTAAATTTCATTGCTTCGCGTGCATCTTTTTCAACATTACTACTAATGTCTCGAATGTCGAAAAAACATTTCTCAGTCGCATGCTAGTTACCTCATCTAGACATTAACAAAAACTGTTAATACTTAGTAATTTAACGTTTTTATGCAATACTGTTTTTGCACATTCGTATATTCATAGTTAATTATTAATAGATTAATTATCAGAAAAAACTATTACACAAAAACTGTACATATGTACCTATTAATTCATGAGTTTATTTTTGAAATATTAATAAATTCCCTGAAAATTTATTATGACGTAATACATCTTACGTCATAAAAAATTTTCAGGGAATTGTAGGGTTTCCTTTTATTATGTATTCATAACTATATGAAGTCTGAACTTCTTGCTTGTCCCGCGCGATTTTTCCAATATTTTCCCCGCTTTTTACTAAACTTTATTAGGTTTTTGAACCAAAGCCTAAGATTTTACCGTGTTACGCCATATTTAATGAGCAATTTCGACATAGTTTCTGAATAAGAGGCAATAAAACTAAACTGTAAGAGATTTACGACGCCACACACTTCCCATTCAATACAAAGGCGGTGAAAACCCATAAAACATGGCTTTAAGTTGACGAGTGAACCAGAATAATAATAATAATGCTCTCGGTAGTAGAATTGCTTGTATGAACGTTGTATAAACGTAACCGACGGATGCGTTAGTGCGTTTGGTTTATTTAAACTGTGTTTTGCATATTGTATGGGCTGATTCGTAAAGATGGTATTTTTACGGTAATGTGATTGGATCGTGTAAATCGCTGACTCAGGATGTACGGCTAGCCCGTACACATATATTGTATTGTTTGTTACATTTTTCATAAACAATGATTATTGATATGTTCTTAGGATACATTTCATTAAAAATATAGAAAGAAACGTTAATACATTACACGTTTTGCTTTGCAGTAATTTATACTTGTAGAGTCTATCTCTATGACCACAAATGACGGCCGTCTGCGCCCCGTGGTCACTTTGTTTTTTCATGCATTTGTTCTCATTCATTCATAACTATTCTTAAAAACTTCAATTTTATCTGCACAAGTACTCAATCATATATTATTTGCAAGTAGGTAATATAAAGCTTTATTTACACACGTGCTCAAAAGCTTAGGACAAACGCGAGGCTAGATCGAGGTAAAAGGTAAAAGGTTTCATAATGGTGAATTTATCGGTATAATAAATCATTATTCGAGCATACTTGTGAAATGTACTGCAATCCTAAAAGTTAAGATCTCCATAAACTTGAGTGAACTAAGTTTACTTTAGTGTTTTGTATTTTATTCACTAACCAAAGTAAAAATTAATAGAAACTAGTGGTTAAATCATTTTTAAAATTGTTCGTCAAATTTTTGAGATCGTAACAAATATACAATATAGTAGGTTGCCTTGCCTGGAAGAGATCACTCTTAAGTGATAAGGCCGCCTTCTGTGCTGGACTAGTTATAAGTTTTCATTTTACGGATTTATTTGTATGCCAGCACAAGGCCAGCACAATAAAGTGTAAATAAATAAATACAATAAAATATTTTCTTATTTTTATTAATACTAAAATGTATAGATAACTAATTTATTCAGAGCTATAAGGACGAATTTATTAAATAATAATATAAATTAACTAGCGGTCCGCCCCGGCTTCGCCCGTGGTACATATGAAAAATAGATGTTGGCCGATTCTCAGACTTACCCGATATGCACAGAAAATTTCATGAGAATCGGTCCACCCGTTTCGGAGGAGTATATATGCAGACTAACATTGTGACACGAGAATTTTATATATAAGATTATGATCTTCAAAATGCGATCTCATGTTGATTGACACTTTTACGAAAAAGCTTTGAATTTAAATATGTATAGAATAGATTTTAAATATTGAAACCGAGGCCTTGGGGTTTTGTTAACATTTGCCTTATCGAATTTCAATCTTGGCATTTTACCTATATTTAGTTTAGTATTTATTTGTACTGAACTAAATATTGCGTTGTTACCTACGTTGTGATTAATAAATCATTTAAACTTTAGTGCATTGCAATTATTCGCTAACCTTTAGATAATTCTTTAAAAGCTGCAATAAGTATCGTTAATTTAAAAATACCGGACCGTGGAAGTTTCCGTTCGGTTCCGAAAGAAAGAGCATTTTTATTATTTTCCTGATTGCTGTATGCCGTACTAGATTTCCGCCCGTGGCTTTGCCCGCCTTGTCTAAAACCTAATAAATTATATACTTAAACCTTCCTCGAGAATCACTCTTTAAAAAAAAACCGCATCAAAACCCTTTGCGTAGTTTTGAAGATTTAAGCATACATAGGGATATAGAGACAGAGTAAGAGCCTTTGTTTCATAGTAGGTAATGGAGTGATGATGTTAACTGGGATAAATACCTATTTATATTAAATTAAGACATAAAATGTAAATTTATTTAATTTTTCCTATATATAGGTATGTCGTTTGCATATTAGTTTGCCATTCGGTGTTAATGCAATGCCTTATGTGTATATTATTGAAAGGTTTAAGATAAAATGGTCCAAAATAAGAATTTTTAAACCAAATCACCATTTAGTAAACTTCGAAGCCCTAGCCGGTTGGTAAACAGGTTTGAGCTGGTGGTAGGTCTGTGATGTAATTCTCGTAAGTGGAGCAGAAGCTTTTTGTATTCACTTCATTTTTGAATTATTTATATAAACTTTATACAGCTTGACATTTTCTTTAATTTTATCGTTATGGCATTATTGTATTGAAATATCAATGTTTGTGCCAATGAATGGTTCATAAATCTCGATTGTTTATTCTGTATATTTTAAAGCACTGTACTTTCTGAATTAAAAAGTATGAAAATATTTGGATTGTGGGTACATATAGTACAGATAATAAATAGCTACTGTTACGTAACTTATAGCGTATTAAGGAATAAGGATATTCGCAAGTGTAATTGAATATCTGGATACCAGAAAAACTGAAAGTACATGATGGCTAATATAGCTTTGCTCTTCAAGGTAACGTTTATGAAACACTGAAATTCTTGATTTACTTTTAAAGTGTGGCAATTTTGTATTTTAAATAAAATAGGCTCGTTTGTCCCACTTTTGAATTTCAAAGCTATATAAGAGATTTTATGTTAATTGATACATATGTAAATACCTCACGAGTGAGATTGCGAAAAACCTGCAATAAACGAACACTTAAAAATATAGTGAAATAATTTCGTAAACTTCAAACTGTTATAACAATATTCAGTTACTAAGTTACGAGTTTCGGCACGTTTTCATTCATAAATTATTTCGTAAATTTCAAGAATCGACGATAGCTCTATATCTTTTTTGATTTTACACAACTGTATGTTAACCGCTAAAATTATACAGATACGGCCTGAAACCTTGAATGGATTGAATTAAATTATATCCTAATCTACATTGGTATTAAAAATTCGAAAGTGAATAGGCTCCTTGTTCTGACTTACGATGTCATGGCTATATTAACAAACCTGTGTTGTAATGAAGCTTAAAAACAAAATAAAAATAATCGTAAATAAAATATCTCGTCAACGGTCAACATACGTAGGTGTTTCCAAATATGGATAATATTTTGTTTCTCTTACTGTTATGGAAGAAGATTCGAAGTAAAATGGGTAAATGAAAGTCTAATCTGAAGGTACTGGAAGTTTTTAAAGAACAATGCCGCCTAAGGAAAATCCAGCCCTACAGAGCTTTAGCCTACAAGTGCTAGGTACCTTCCTGTTTCCGAACTATTTACTTTATCAATTATTCTTTACTAATTAAATGAAGATAATAAAAATAAAAAAAGAAATCGATAGTTTTTTTCTTCCACTAATGCATATAATGAGAGAAGCCATGTCTCTACTCTACATAGACTGCACCATCTTTTACAGTATATAAAATGAAAGAAAAAGCTGCATCATACGTACATCTCTTTATACTATGATATGTAGATACATAATATAACATGACACTTCTACATTACTTCTATGACGGTGCATATCAACCCCACTATAACAATTTTTAAAGTGAAACTTTTATTACATCGTCTCAAACTTTTTGGTCTGTGTAGCGCATGTCGCGTGTATCGCGGCTGCCGAGTAGGTAGGTATACCTACTCGGCAGCCGACCGACACGCGACATGCGCTACACAAAGCAGTGTTCGGAACCGTTCGAACAGTTTCACTTTTACCGTGGTTTCATAAAACCACACAACATTTTTTTTTAGTGTGTTTACACTACAAAACCTGTTTAGGTTTAGAGCATTCTTTCGTTGTTCTTAGTGCGTTCGAAAGATTATATGCAATGTTCTAATAATGAACAACACTGAATACGAGTTTTCGTTTACACTAAAAGATCACGAAAGAATTCTCTTGCTCTAGCTCTAGCTCTATGTTCGTTTAATTTAAATTCACCGTGAGATATTACTCATCTCTGTACAAAACTTACAAGTGTTGCGATAACGAATCTTATTTTAAGCAGCACATATGTATAATTACATAATATTTGTTATTTGTTAATTGTCCCCAACAAATCTATACGTAGGTATATCGACATACTTTCTAAATGCCGATTTTTTGCGTTCATACTTCAATATTACAAAAGTTCACAGAGATTTTGAAGAAATAATTATACGCTTAACCTTATTGTTTTGTTATTGGTCAAATTACATTCAAAGCCAAGCAGGAAGTAGAGAACTGCATATACGATTTTTCCTTATAACATGTTGTAACAAAAAAATAATTTAAGTAAAATGTGAACATTTTCCAGTTACTTACATACATTTTAATATTTTAGAAAGAAAAATTAGCAAAAGAACAAATACTTTTTAGTTCTATATTATAATTTTATAATCTGATTGAATAAGGGTAGTTTGCAATAAATGAGAAGCTGCGTGATAACGTAGCGTCTTTCCAAACTATACAAGGCCAGTACGCAACGGTGTGAAACTAATCACGTATAGTTTGGAAATAACTTTTTCACAAAGTTCTTCCAATCTATACAACAGCAGTACGCAAGTACTCGCGTATACTTTGTAGTGAAGTAAGTAAGAATAGCGCTCCAAAATATACAGCGCCAGTACGCATGCGGACTAATCGTGTATGTTTCGGAGTAAGCGCGGCGTCTTTCCATTGCTCGCGCTTATACATATTATTGTATTGCTGTTTTGAAATCTAGTCCATTGAATAAAAAGTTCTAGAGTGCGTGAGTTAGTAACGTAAGATGTTTCTTCGGAAACATGTCAAGAGTCCCTAGGTAATAAACATACTAAAACCCCGGGCCACTAGGAGGAGCCCCGGAGTGGGGGGAGGGGGAAAATGGGTCCATTTTTTCATTTTTCGCTTAAATCTCAAAAACGGTACATGTTAGAGAAAAACTTTCAAGGAAAAGTTGAAAGGCCATAAAATTATCTACAAGTTGTACCTGAATCATTTTTTCCTATATCCTACCGTTTCTGAGTTATACGCAGTAAAACATGATTTTGGCTCAAACAATTTCCACATCAATCGATCAAAAAATATTTCTTTCTTCCAAAAAACTCAAAAGTGCAACTTGTGACCGGTACTGATAGATTGCTCTTAATTAGGTCTATAATTGGTAAAATAAACACATTCCTCCATGGAAGCCTTTAGGAGGAATCGATTGTCAAAATATTATATTATGGTAGTTTGAGTTACTGAACTTGATCTTTTTATTTTTTTCTTCCAAAAAACTCATAAGTGCAACTTGTGACTGGTACAGATAGATTGCTCATAATTGGGTCTATCATTGATAAAAATACCAGATTCCAACACGGAGGCGTTTACGGGGAATTGAATTTTATTAGGGTAGTTACGATACTTGAACTTTTTATTTTTTTTCTCCAAAAAAACTCAAAAGTGCAACTTGTGACCGATACTGATAGATTGCTCTTAATTAGGTCTATAATTAGTAAAATAAACACATTCCTCCATGGAAGCCTTTAGGAGGAAACGATTTTCAAAATACTATATTAGGGTAGTTTGAGTTACTGAACTTGATCTTTTTATTTTTTTCTTCCAAAAAACTCAAAAGTGCAACTTGTGACTGGTACTGTTAGATTGCTCTTAATTAGGTCTATAATTGGTAAAATAAACACATTCCTCCATGGAAGCCTTTAGGAGGAATCGATTGTCAAAATACTATATTAGGGTAGTTTGAGTTACTGAACTTGATCTTTTTATTTTTTTCTTCCAAAAAACTCAAAAGTGCAACTTGTGACCGGTACAGATAGATTGCTCATAATTAGGTCTATCATTGATAAAAATACTAGATTCCACCATGGAGGCGTTTACGGGGAATTGAATTTTATTAGGGTAGATACGATACTTGAACTTTTTATTTTTTTTCTTCCAAAAAAACTCAAAAGTGCAACTTGTGACCGGTACCAATAGATTGCTCATAATTAGGTCTATCATTCATAAAAAAACCAGATTCCACCATGGAGGCCTTTAGGAGGTATTGAATTTTATTAGGGTAGTTACGATACATGAACTTTTTAACTAACTACCCTAATAAAATTCAATTCCCCGTAAACGCCTCCATGGTGGAATCTGGTATTTTTATCAATGATAGACCTAATTATGAGCAATCTATCTGTACCGGTCACAAGTTGCACTTTTGAGCTTTTTGGAAGAAAAAAAATAAAAAGTTCATGTATCGTAACTACCCTGATAAAATTCAATTCCCCGTAAACGCCTCCGTGGTGGAATCTGGTATTTTTAGCAATGATAGACCTAATTATGAGCAATCTATCTGTACCGGTCTCAAGTTGCACTTTTGAGTTTTTTGGAAGAAAAAAATTAAAAAGATCAAGTTCAGTAACTCAAACTGCCCTAATATAATATTTTGACAATCGATTCCTCCTAAAGGCTTCCATGGAGGAATGTGTTTATTTTACCAATTATAGAACTAATTAAGAGCAATCTATCAGTACTGGTCACAAGTTGCACATTTGAGTTTTTTGGAAGAAAGAAATATTTTTTGATCGATTGATATTGAAATTGTTTGAGCCAAAATCATGTTTTACTGCGTATAACTAGAAACGGTAGGATATAGGAAAAAATGATTCAGGTACAACTTGTAGATAATTTTATGGCCTTTCAATTTTTCCTTGAAAGTTTTTCTCTAACATGTACCGTTTTTGAGATTTAAGCGAAAAATGAAAAAATGGACCCATTTCCCCCCTCCCCCCACTCCGGGGCTCCTCCTAGTGGCCCGGGGTTTTAGTATGTTTATTACCTAGGGACTCTTGACATGTTTCCGAAGAAACATCTTACGTTACTAACTCACGCACTCTAGACCCCCCTTGGAGGGACTCATTCAATGGACTAATCTATTATTAAAATGCATGTGTATTGTGTATGTAATGTTGCGTACTGATCGTATATTTTTTGTATCGAGGATGCTTGTGTCTTCGTTCCCGACTATACTGCACGACTTACAATTGACAATAGTGCTAAAATGTAAGAATCTAATAAGTCCAGAAGAAGACGGTTGCGAGGCGACGGCTATTTTTGTGTAGTTAAAAAAACACGAACCTAACCTAACTCATAGGTAACCCTTATATCTGTTACCTATTTATTTTTCTAAGCTCACCTAATAATATTTTTATTCCATATTTTACTGAATCAATCAAGAAGAATAAAAGTAGATAGATATAGCTTTACAAGTCTTTGATTGCCTACGCCTATTTATTATTTCGCTCAAGCGTAAGTGGTGTAGTAGTAGGTATATTTAGTTATATTTTGCGTACTGATCGTGTATAGTTTGGAACGAAGAAGCAAGCATCCGCGTTACAAAGTATACACGATCAGTACGCAAACTTCGTGTATATTTTGTAATAACAAATTTAAAAACAGCATTACAAAGTATACACGAGCAGTTTCCTATGGTTGCGTTCTGGCTATGTATAGTTTGTAAATACGCGATAACGTAAGCAGATAGTTTTTATAAATAGTGACACAAGAGACTTATGCAGATGAAATAAAAGATAGTATCAAACAAAATAAAATGATAATTACATGTACGCCATAAATGTAGAGTAGGTAGGTAACACAGCAGCGCATAAATTTGATACAAACTAAGATAACGTAATTTTAACTGCATATAAATGGTTTAATTCGTCAAAATCTCAAATTAAGCGTTGTTCTTGATTAAATTCAAAATTTTATTTCATGTAATTTTTATGTAAGAGATGCAACAAGCAGCCGTCAAATGTCATTATTAACAAATTTTGTTATCTATTATATACTTCCGTATTAATAATTATTAATATGTATCTGTAAATTTTAGATTTATGCAAAAATGATTTAAGTAATATTTACAGATAATTAAGTCAATAAAGTAATTTTTCAGCGAGTTAATATTATTAACTCGAACACTGTTTGTTTAGTTAATGTTGCTGCTACATAAAACAATTCATTTATGAAATGTAACCTATAAAGCTTGGAAAGCCTTGTTCAATAAAATTTTCATGCACAAAGCTATATATTGCTATATTATATTATTATATTTTTGGGGTGCAATGGCCGTATACCATCTAACGGCCAAAGCCAACCTCACCTGCTCGTGGTGCACCCTGCCGATCAACGGACGAGGCTCTGGCGAAAAATTTTCTAGAGTGGTAGGACTACAGCTACATATAATAGTCCTCTTTTGTATGTAGCACGAATGGGCTGTAGTCCGTCCGGCGCGATACCACTATCTCACGGAAAACCGGCGTAAAGCGTCTAGCGTTTCGCATTGGTGAGTGAGACATACCGGAAGCCCACTTCCCCCCATCCCCTTTTCTAATATGGCAGCGGAATTACAAATATTACTACCCCAGGAGGGTACCAACACTTTTAGTGCTGGAGAATCCCTCCCTGAGCACTCACGTTCAGGCTGCCCTGCGTATTCTGGGGAGGGCAAAATCCCGCTCGTTACTCATACCCGGGGCAACAAGAGAAAAAAGACCGCTGCACCCCTTTACACGCACTGCGTGAATTTCTGTAATGTAAGGGGCTTACACTCTAACATCAACGCCGTCCATCACCATCTTGAGACGGCGAAACCGGCCATGCTCTTTTTAACCGAAACGCAGATATCTTCCCCTTCTAATACATCATATCTCAATTACCCAGGATACAACCTGGAGCACAATTTTATACCCCGCGCTGGTGTTTGCGCATTCATCCGGAACGATATCTGCTTTCGGCGCCTCGGTTATCTTGAAGGTAGGGATCTATCCATCCTTTGGTTACGCGTAGATTGCGATGACCACCCCCGCGTCTATGCGTGCCTCTACAGATCCCACAGCGGTAATGATGAAACCGACCGACTCTTTGAACATATACAATCCGCTGCTGATACCATGCTCCTACAGATTCCTTCCGCTGAAATTGTGGTCCTTGGTGATTTCAACGCTCATCATGTTGAATGGCTCCAGTCTCGTACCACTGATCATGCGGGTAAGTCTGTCCACGACTTTGCTCTTGCATATGGTCTTACTCAACTGGTAGCATCGCCCACGCGAATTCCAGATGTAGAGGATCATACACCTTCACTGTTGGACCTTCTGCTGACTTCTCATCCGGATGGCTATCAGGTCAATGTTGATGCTCCTTTAGGTTCATCTGACCACTGCCTAATACGGAGTGTGGTGCCAATCCTGCGATATCCACGACCTCAGTGTAATGGCCGCCGTCGCGTTTGGCACTACAAGTCAGCAGACTGGGATGGGATGCGTACATTCTTTTCATCCTATCCCTGGGGCCGTGTTTGCTTCTCGGCAGATGATCCTAGCACGTGTGCAGACTCTGTTGCTGATGTGATACTTCAGGGGATGGAGCTTTTTATTCCAAACTCTGTTGTGCCCGTCGGTGGCAAGTCCCAGCCTTGGTTTGGTAGCTCTTGTAAAACGGCGTCGCGCCGAAAACAAGACTGTTACCAGGCCTGGGCCAATGCGCTCGTGTCTAGTGATCCAAACGCCTGTACACTCAAGAGAGAACTAAACTCAGCCTCTAGGTCTCTCAAAAGAGCAATAGCGAAAGCAAAGTCAGAGCATATTGCTAAGCTTGGTGAGAAACTTGCCCGACTTCCTTCGGGAACACGAGCTTTTTGGGCACTCGCCAAAGCTGTGCAAGGAAACTTCTGTCAGCCGTCCCTACCATCTCTGCGCATGGAGAATGACCAGTTGGCCCACACGGCAAAAGAGAAAGCTGATCTCCTTAGCTCCCTCTTCGCCGCAAACTCGACTTTAGATGACATGGGGAACTCACCACCTATCATCCCACGGCTTGAGGGCTCTATGCCGGACATCCGATTTACCCAGAGTGCTGTGCGTAAGGCACTGTTCGCTCTAGATGTCCACAAGTCGAGTGGCCCCGATGGTATTCCTCCAATTGTGCTGAAGATGTGTGCACCAGAGTTGGCACCGGTCCTCGTGCGCCTTTTCCGGCACTCCTACTCCACATGCGTTTTCCCGAATTCATGGAAGAAAGCATTAGTGCATCCCATCCCGAAAAAGGGCGATCGCTCGGATCCGTCCAACTATCGACCCATAGCCATCACTTCCTTGCTCTCCAAGATAATGGAAACCGTTATCAATCGCCAGCTGTTGAATTATCTGGAGGAGCACCAGCTGATCAGTGACCGACAGTACGGTTTCCGTCGCGGTCGCTCAGCTGGTGATCTTCTTGTATATTTAACTCATCGATGGGCAACGGCGATCGAGAGCAAGGGTGAAGGCTTAGCAGTCAGCTTGGACATAGCGAAAGCCTTTGACCGGGTATGGCACAAAGCGCTTCTTGCGAAGCTTCCTTCCTATGGGCTTCCTGAGAAACTTTGCCAGTGGGTCGCCAGTTTCCTCACAGAGCGTAGCATGAGTGTCGTAGTCGACGGTTCCTGCTCTGATCCTAAGCTTGTGAATGCTGGTGTCCCACAAGGCTGTGTCTTGTCTCCCACTCTGTTCCTTCTGCATATCAATGATATGCTGCTCAACGGCAGCATTCATTGCTATGCAGATGACAGTACTGGTGATGCAGTATATACCGGCCGCAGCAATATTTCTCAGGAGCGCATCATCGAGTGCCGGAACAACCTCGTGTCTGAGATTGAAACTTCTTTACAAGAGGTTTCAGAATGGGGCCGACTAAACCTAGTCCAATTTAACCCCAAAAAGACACAGGTATGCGCCTTTACCGCTAAAAAGCTCCCCTTCGTCATAGCTCCTACTTTTCAGGGTACTCCTCTCTCAGCCGCAGCCAGTATCGGAATCCTTGGTCTCGAAATCTCGAGTAACGTACAGTTTTCTTGTCACTTGGAAGGAAAAGCCAAGTTGGCTTCACAAAAACTTGGTGTGCTCTGTAGAGCGGGGCAGTATTTCACGTCGCACCATCGCCTCAAGTTATATAAGGCGCAAGTCAGGCCGCACATGGAATACTGCTCCCACATCTGGGCCGGGGCACCCCAACAATACCTCCTTCCATTTGACCGTATTCAAAGGAGAGCTGTACGACTTGTTAACGAGCCAAGTCTCACCGATCGGCTTGATACTTTGGCGCTGCGAAGAGATGTCGCTTCCTTATGCGTTCTCTATCGCATTTACTATGGGGAGTGCTCTGAAGAGTTGTTTGGAACATTACCCGCCGCCGAGTTCCATCACCGTACAGCACGACATCGTCAACAATACCACCCTCACCACCTTGACTGTTGGCAATCTACAACTGTGCGCTTTAAAAGATCTTTCTTCCCGCGCACTACAGAAATCTGGAACAAACTCCCTCATGCGGCTTTTCCAAACGGCTATGAACTGGGGACCTTCAAGAAAAGAGCATATTCCTACTTGAAAGGCCGGCAACATACTCACAATGTCTCTGACACTGTGCGTACATATGGGCGACGTGGAGCACTTACCACCAGGTGACGCGTCTGCTCTGTTGCCCCCTATTGCATAAAAAAAAAAAAAAAAAAAAAAAAATATTATTTTATACTACCTAAGTATAAGTATGTAACTATAGTGTGAGGTAAACCTCTATATCTGGGATTTGTTCTTTCGATTTATCATCATAGTTACCTCTATAACTGAGACAGCGAGTAAATTTTATATGCATAAACCTCTGTAACTGAGATAACATTGTTTGTTTACTCATTCTTATTCAACCCACAAATTCCACTCGTAATTCCAAGTAGGTACGTAAGTACAAATTTTGAGCTTCAATTACCTTCAGTTTTAGTTTCGCTTTACTATCATACAGATGTTTATGTGAAAAATGTCAAAACGAAAGCTACAATCGTTATCACCCCTCTGTAAATGAGACAGATATTTATTTATACCTGTATATCTGAGACACTGGGTAAGTGGAATACCTCTATAAGTGAAACGACATTGCAGGTCCCTTGATGTCTCACTTAACCAGGTTTCACTGTACCTATTATATTTTATACATTTAGCAATGCCACTTCTGTAAAATTGTGCACAAAATAAATGTAAATTCAAAACGTGTCTAGAGACAAAACAAGTGTCCAAATTGGGCAATTGTTTGTCCCACAATTAGCCTTTTATAATCACGAATATGTTTCAACATTTTTCGTTAAAGGCTAAAGACTACACATGATATATTATCTCCATTTGCATCACACGTATAAAACTTTCTGTAACCTTGAGCAGGTGATTTCAAAATCGTTTCGCAGTCAGGACCATAAGCGGCCAAAAAGCTTTTAAAGATTGCCAATTCCCTATAATCGAACCATGGAAAATTTCCGAATTGTGAAGGTTAAAAGCAATACATAACCAGAAACAAGAGGCATTATGACAGTACATAAATATGACCTCCTATGGGAGGTCGGTGCAGAGGAAGCATAATATTTGAACTTATGCTGATGATGATAATTATTATAACACACTAAAAATGTAGTAGTTGATGATTCATGTAATACAAAGGTAAAAGAAAGTATTTTCTCATTTTTGATCTTACACGAAAAATTAATCGCATTAATTCCTGGTAAATAGTGTTTAACATAAATACTGTGTGTGTGTGTTTGTCACTGTAATCCTCGTAAACGGCTGGACCGATTTTAGTTAGTGTAGAAGCAAAAGTTAGTATGTAGAAGTATAAACATATCTTAGCTTTCGCCCTCTTTCGAATCATGTACTAAAAGCCTCCTCAAGACGATTCTATCTAATAACCGCATCAAAATCCGTTGCGTTATTTCAAAGATCAAAGCACAGACAGCTGCAGCGGGAAGCGACTTTGATACTTTTAAATGATGTTAAAACTTAAAGTTTATATGTAAGCTGTCGTTCAAAATGATTGTTTTTTGTAGCACACAGCTATAAACAGAAACTAGGCATTAGCGAAATAAGAATCGCTATTATTGATCGTTATTATTCTGCATGATTTGTGATAAATACCAGTTAGTTAGATAATCCATTTTGTAAAAACATCTCGATTGATTCGGAAGCTAGACATTTTAATTTTAAAAATAACGATTTATTTCTAGTGACTTAACCGGACAGCGTTCTTTTGAAAAGCCTCATCGAAAACTCGACATATTTTTAATATTTCCGTATTCACTAAAATCGGGTTTAAAAACAAATAGTTGATTAATAGCTTATTTACGAAAAATTATATCTAAATATCAATTAATAGTCATATTATGTGTGTTTGTATGTGTGTATCCTGTATAAATACATTTGTTATGTGAAATAAAATTATTACAATTTCTTACCGGCATTTTATGTAAGTTCATAGATTTCTCCGCCAACAGCTGTCGACTGATTTTAAAATTTTCTTAGCTCGTATTCTAAACAATAAAAGATCACGAATCTACGATTTACCACTTTCAGGTTTCGTGAATACATATTATTTTATTGTTATTTGACCCTCAATTTCGGAGATAAATCAAAAAACTTTTATAAATGTTGCCGACATAATTATTATTTGGTGACCGAACAAAAACTTTAATTTTAAAAATGGAAAACCCATTTTTTTTTTTCTTTCTTCGTGTCAAGCACAATATGCCTATGTATATTTGGTGTACTTTATAAATAATATGGTATGCCTCTTACATTTGTTTTTGTTAAAAAATAGATTTAACCTATTTATTTAAAAAATATCTTACCGCATCTTCAAGCCTAGTGGTAAGGGTGGAGTTGTATGCAACAGCCTCGTTCATCAACAACAACAGCCCGATGAGCCACATTTTATGAACATCACGTAAAGCACACACCACAATTAACACTCGATAAATTTCGTCATAACATTCAATTAGTGTCAATTAAGAAATCCCTGCACATATTATTAAATTGTCTGTAAATTAATCTAGATATTTTTTTAATTCATAAAACATAGACATGCATGTTATTTAATCTGTGCGTTTATCCTGGACGCGCGTGTATCTGTGCCGTTTGGCGGGAAATGGCAGCGCATGCGCGCGACTGCGCCGCACGCGGCTCGTTGCTCAACAGTATCGGTTTATCGCGACCTTAACGTATGTGCGATGCGTATCCCCGCCGTGTAATTAGTGACGGTTAATCAATCAGCAAATCAAACAGTCGAGTCGACCCTTCAACAGCCGGATTTAATAGTTGATTTAGAAAGTGTCAACTTAGCAAACCAGCTTGAAGCTCTAGAATATGGATTAGTTTTGTTTCAGGGTTACACGCGGCGTATTATTTTGAAGACATCATTTCAGGTAAGATTTCAGGTATCTAGTAGATATTTCTTTTATGTTTAGGAAAATCGAAATTTTATAACGCACCCCGATGAAGTTTTCCTCATATGATCCAGCCTCTATGCTCTAGCGCATTTTTATTAGCCGGCCTCCGCCGTCAGTCTTTCATGATATTTTACAAATAATAACTAATACCTATTTTCTGAACAGTGCACTTCTCAAACCTAGCTATATTTGATATAAAATTATATAATAATACCGGAATATGTAGGTACATACCTACATTTTTTATTTTTTACCGCTCATTGCGTAATGCCGTAAATAAATAATAGGCAATAAACTTGACTTTTGTCCACACTTTCATTTTTTCGGACGAACCTATTGCATGATTAAATGACACCTTTCCCAATTCAACAAGTTTAAAATTAAAATAATTATCAATTATGTAAAAAAAATGTGCTAATGACATGTTAACAGTAGGCACCTAGGTATTTCAGAAAATTTTTGCCAGAAAACACTCACAAACCAAGGATATATTCGTGTATCTGTACCCATGGTTTCAGAAGCCGATAGGCGGTAGGCATTTTCAGACAACCATTTGAAAAGTTTAATGACACTTTATGTTTTTTTTTATAACTCCACCAGATATCAATTAATTACGAATATCTTTTTTTATGTTTAGTTCAACTTCAGACTGATTCAAAAAAGAATGAAATATCAAATAATCCAGAGCTTTTAGAAAAAAAATCGTGGCCGTTTTTTGGGTCCTTCTATGTTAGAACAAGTACCTATCTTCATCGGAACTTGTTATTTTCTAAGAAAACAACATTATAAAATTATGCCTACATTATGTACAATACATCGTCGACCTCATATAATTTTATAAACATTACATCATCTTGAGATACTTTCACAGACACTGAAACTGATGTAATGTGAAAGAAAAATGTCTAGTTAAGGTTGTACTACAATGTTTGGACACTAACATTATATAAAATAATAAGATTTAAACAAAAATAACTGCCACTTCCTGTCGTAGATGTGCCCGTCATGTAATCTATTCTTTTCACTGGTCATCAACCTGACTACTACACTAACTAGAGCCTTAATATTATTTAGCTGTATTTTGCCGAAATGAGTAAAAAAACAAAGGTAGTTTGTATTGAGATAATCTTTGTCTGTTTATAGTCCTTGGTATCTTATGGTGCTACAATCTTCGTCGTTGGCCTTTAAGCCTTTTACAGACAATTTATGGTGTGCCGTCTGACCAATGTTTTGATGTCGAAACAATTCAAGATGGGAGTGGCAAATTCTTCCGCAGGTTGGAGAAAGAAAGCAAGTTCAGAGTCACCTAGATGGCATTTCCTTCTGTTTGAATTATCTGCAAACCAGGATTCGTCGAAAGATCTCCAAATATCTGAAAAAAGTTTGAGAATGAAAACCTTCTGACATTCGCTACGTGTCCGCTACCCGGGTTAGTTCAATTTAATTCTAAATATATATTTAAGTACCTAATCTTTATATATAAAAATGAATCGCAAAATGTGTTGGTAAGCGCATAACTCGAGAACGGCTGAATCGATTTCGATAATTCTTTTTTTATTATATTCCTTGAAGTACGAGGATGGTTTTTATGTAGAGAAAACGTAAAAATGTACCACGGGCGAAGCCGGGGCGGACTGCTAGTCTTATATATAAAAATGAATCGCAAAATGTGTTGGTAAGCGCATAACTCGAGAACGGGTGGACCGATTTCGATAATTCTTTTTTTATTATATTCTTTGAAGTACGAGGATGGTTCTTATGTAGAGAAAACGTAAACATGTACCACGGGCGAAGCCGGGGCGGACCGCTAGTGCTTTATATATCTACGTCAGCGAATCTGCTTATAATATAAACAATAATCTCTACTGTTAAGAATTTCTAAATGCAACGGCACATCACCGCTCGTCTAAATTGTGTACACTGTTCCTCCACATGTCACAGTAAAAAAAGCGAAATATATTTTATTTTCGTTCTAAAAATTAAAACAAATTGTCTACATTATGATAATATAATTCGTGTCTCTTGTGCGCATCCGACACAGATTTTTTCTTAATTTATGTAATGAGTAATGTAATCGTTGAATAATTGTGAAGAGCCTCAAAATACATAACATTACCTATATAATATTTACAAGTAGGCTTTCATTAATAGCGGCAATTTTGCAACGCCATTAGTTTCAATTTTTACATAGGGCTGCCACTTGTACGTTTATACAATGTTATTTTTTATTACACATGTGCATTGGGCAATTTTTGTATTTATTTATTTATTTATTTACTCTTTATTGTACAACAGTCTTATAAAATAAAAGTACAACAAAACTATTCAAAATGTACAAATGGCGGCCTTATGGCTCTAAGCCATCTAAGTTTGTAATAAACATAAATACATATTTTTTGCCCACAATAAAATATATCCAAAACAAAGTATACTCCTACGCTGCAAAACGCATGGTTAATTACAATGCTCTTAAAAAGATAAGTTCGTTTGTCGATAGCGCAGATTAGTAAACAGTTACTACGTACTATGATTATGATCATAGTCGCAAGGGAATCGCATCATAATATGATAATCTAATGTAAAGTGAACCATGTCCTGGGGGGCTTAACATAACGGGAAGGGAAATCAGGAAGTAGACTGTAGTTATTAATTATTACTAGTTAATCAACAGTTTATTATAGAACATAATATGCATTACAATTTATAAGATACATATGCTACAGAAAATAACATATTTTAATCAATAAGAACATAATTGTGACTAAATATATAAAGTGGTAACCCTAGCAATAAATAATGATAAATCAGATAATTTTGCACTTTGGCAAAATTCGCAATTAAATTGACCCCAAGCATTTCCGATCATGTTAAGTGAACATCACTAATCACTTTTTTATGGAAATTATTTTTATGTCATCATTTATTTGCAACTATTTAGCTAGAGCGCGCACTGCGCAGCATCACTTGTGGGTTTGGTTGTATACGAAGAAAAAGATAATAATTATGTAAGTAGGTACTAATCGAGACTAGATAATTAACATATCTATCTATAGGTAGGTACCAATTTCATACAGATCCGATGACATTTTTTGCGTGAAATGAAACATACATACATCCAACTTAAACAAAAAAACAGTACGAGCTTTCACTCATTTAACACGTAGTGTATTTAGGTAGTAATAAAAAGTTATAGAATTTAATAGTAGAAGCGAAGTGTATGAAATTAGTGATTATAGTGCAATCTCTACCATGCAAGCGATGCCGCGGTCATAAGATAGTTTATATGAACAACATCCAGGTGATAATCCACTTCAAAACCGGGTCAAGGTTAAATGTCAGATATTTTAGAAAATCCAAAAGTGCACGCCTCATATTTTTTTTTAATAATTATTTATTAATTATTATTTTTGTTTATTTAACCCATTGACCACCGTAAGCCCCGATCGGGGCGCGACACAATAGATTTTCTATTGTGTCTGTGATTCCGAGGACTGATGGATTAATAACAATTAAACCACATCGAATCAGACCCTGAAAAATGAAAGGGTTCTATTCCTGAGCATACTCAAGCGTAAGAGAAAAAAAAGACTCGATTAGTAAAGTATTTCGGTCGCTATCGTGTTAACAAGAAAATCCTCCGCACATACAGACACACGGACGTCCAAGACAGAACTTTTTTAAACTGTTTTTTAACTAGTTTAAATAACAAAAATGACATCAAAAATATCATGAATGTTAAAAATAGTGTTTTTTCTTAATATGTGTGTATATGTATTATCCACAGGTATTATCTTACAAGTGCAATGTATGATACATAAAGACATTTTAAGTTTGAAAAATCAGATGTTTTGCGCGAAGTGACAGTAGTACCCACCTCAGTCCTCAACGCTTCGCTTATGAGGCGTGCAATATAATATATGCAGAGGCCGTATTTTTATTACGAGCACGTGACGTCATTAATAGATACTTAATAGTATAATAGAAGAAAGATATTTTATTTATTTGTGGTCGTGACCTCTTGCTGGCTTAGATAATATGGCATAACATTAATTTCCCTTGCAAAATACCATCCCCATTTCAACCCCATGTTTTAT
Source organism: Colias philodice (assembly GCF_061535455.1). Taxonomy (NCBI): domain Eukaryota; kingdom Metazoa; phylum Arthropoda; class Insecta; order Lepidoptera; family Pieridae; genus Colias; species Colias philodice. The sequence continues at coordinate 11,523,237 of NC_143095.1, read as the reverse complement.
TTTCATACAAAACAGCAAATTATCAAGGGGTCATCCATCTGTTGTCATCTGTCAAAATTCATCCTTATTCATTCAGCTGTTTATACGTGATGTGAATTAACAACTATTATTATTTTAAGTAACGACATATTATATATTACGTCTACGTTTAGTAATATACTTTTGTAGATCTATATGATAATGAGTTGATATGTAAATAGACTCTAATATAATGTGCATAGGGGCCGTTCAAGTATTACGTGAGCAGATTTCTTACCATTTTTTACCCCCCCGCCCCCCTTGTCATCAAAAGTAAGCAAAGCACTTACCCCCTCCCCCTATGCTTACGTAAACATTTTTAGTAATAAATGTTTTTTTTTATAGCTATTGTTATTTTTAAAATAGGAAAATTCATGAAAATATTAGGTTTAACTGATACACATAGAGTAAATGACAAAAAAATATAATCAGAAAATATAAAGAACATAACTAACATAAAGAATATTTTCGGAACAGTTTTTGGTATAACTTGGATTTGTCTATATGATATGACATTCTAATAAGATATTTAAATTGAAATAATTAAAACGTTAAACTTTGGCTAATTGCATCAACATAAACACAAATGATAACTTTCAATGCTTACAAATTACAATACGTTTAGAATCCAAACAAAACAATACTGATAGATGCGCACTTGCAGCTGGCCGGCACGAGAGTGAATTATTAGACAAATGAATAGCGCACGGTAATTTCCCTAATGCGCGGTAATTCCCCTAATCAGTTCTCAAAGCGAGTGCCTACGGCCTACGCATATGTATTATTTGCGGGAATTCCCGAAAAAACTTAAATAACTAACGATGACGTAATCATCATCTAGACCCCCCCACCCCCCATGTCATCCAAAATAAGCAAAACAGAGACCCCCCCCACCCCCCCTTGGTGCTTACGTAATACTTGAACGGCCCCATAGGCAATAGCTTTAATAGTAAGTATTATATAATATGTGGCTATTCGTTATTTTTTTTAAAGAATACTGCAAGAGCAAAAGGTAATGTAGAATTACAAAACTATAGATACGCAGGCTAAAGAATAATATATAAAATATTAGCTTTCCGCCCGCGCCTTAACCCGCTTTGTCTAAAACCTAATAAATTTTACACAAAAATCTTCTTATCGTATCACTCTATCTATTTAGAAAAACCGCATCAATCCGTTGCGTAGTTTTAAAGATTTAAGCATACATAGGGACAGAGAAAGCGACTTTGTTTTATACTATGTATTGACTCTTCAATAATCTCATAACAATTAATTGTCAATCGTTAATAGATGGGAACATTGCAACACTGCAACACATTACAATACTAAGAAGTGAAACCGTATAATTTAAATTAATTTAAATATTTAATACAAGGTTACGCGACTTCAACCGTATTTAATTTTTTCCCATCAGTTTTTTTTTTAATAATTGTAGACAGCCAGTGAAAGTGTAAAAACAAACATTTTTGTTTTGTTTTCAGCAGTATCGTTTAATTATTTTGTAATAAATATATAAAATAATTAAACGATACTGAAAATTGTTTGGTGACTGGACCGGAACTTTTTTCAAGAAAATAGCAATCGAGTAACCATTGAATTTTCTATTTTTATTGCAACGTATAACAAAAAATAGACTTGTTGCAGTGAAAAGGTGAGTTAATAGCATGTTATAGCAACCCGAGCAAGCGCCACTTGATTGATTTTAATTTATTTATTCAGGAAAAACTATACCAAACAACTGAAAAGTACACTTAAAAACTCAAATTACGATATCCTGATAAGATGAGGTATAAAATATTGACTCCTGAGTCCTGGTATATAAACCATCTCTAGTATCGTGTTTCAAAGGTTATGAATGAAGCATGGAATGAAGTGAGTACAAGGTGAGTACCACAGACATATATTATATGTCTGTGGTGAGTACCTACTGTTTTTAGACGGCAGTTAGACATCAAGGCCTCAGGCTTTATTAACTTTGACAACTATACTAAGTTGGCTTATAACCAAATAATTAACAAAACTTTTTATTATGCAGCAAATTTAACTGAACTATAAATATGCAGAATTAAGCTATGCAGATATTTTTGCGAGTAAACCATTTTCGGATGCTCTACCGCAGTGTTTCTAAAAATGGTTGGTGTATTTCCAAGCATCAATCATCATCAGCAGCGTTTAATTTACTGAACGAGTTTCTTTTCTATACTTACATTATTTTCTATATTATAGTATTATTAATAAATAAATATTTTCATGTGATCCACCGAAAGTAGTTTTTTTTTTGTTTTAACCTAGTTATACTTTTCCATTAAATCAGGTTGATACGTTCCTAATTCCAAAAATACAAAATACACTTAGGTATGATTATCAGAAATAAACTTCAAAAATTTTATTCTTGAATTGTAGTATTCACTGCCATTACCAATAAAATACCAAATCAATTTTATTTATACTTATATAAATGAAAAAATAAAATAAAATAATTAACATTGAATTTCAAATGGTCACTAGATATTTTTCAGTTCCTTGTTACGTAAACATCACACTTTTTGCTGCACATTGCTCTATTTATTTAAAAATATTTTGAAATTTGGTTTCGTTGCGTATAGTTATATTCATTTTCTTTATTTTATCTATAATTATTATTAATACAGATAACGTGTGCGTTAACTCAATTAAGTACGATTAATTTAGAAATTATAAAAAACGTAACTTCAAACAATAGCTGATTTAAAAGTTTGTGAATTTTAAATTAATTAGGTGTAAAAATTATAATTATTTTAACATGTTCATGCACATGAAAGCATTCTAATGTTCTTTTTTATAATTAAATTTTAATACATATAATAATATTATGTGAATCTTTGTTCGTATGATGAACTACCAACTAGGTACCTACCATTGACACAAGTGCACAATAAGAATTTAAAACAAAATAGTTATGTAATTTCAGACACGTCTGAAGCTTGGGTTATTAAATAATTAATTATATAGTGTGCGACGTGCGTATATTTTCTTAATAATGCACAAAACACAGATAATTAATACTATACTAATAATACGTAGTATATTATTATTAGTCTGTGCTAATACCTACCTATATACTTTATGTTACTGACAAAATGCTCTTTTTTATTTGTTTATAAATTTTCATGTTTGTTTCAGCCAAAGATCGAATCGAGGACCTCTTTTCTCTACATTCATGCAGTGACCACTTTACAATGGCGGTCAAATGGCCTGCACCGACTTAAATATACAGCTCCTATTGATTAAATCGTCTCTTCTTCAAACAGTAGAATACATTACTGATACGCAATACAATTAACATATTTTTTTATCTTTCAGGCTCAAGATCTCATTTAAATGGATGACGTATCAAACAAAATCAATTAATTAAATCATTGAGTAACACAGGATTACGTGACATCTATAAAAACTTGATAAAAACGCATTTGACTCGTCAATGTATCCACATATCTTAATCTATAGCGAATAGCGGGTAATTAATACAGGTGACATAAGTATATCCCTTTCGCAACACATTACGGCATTAGAAAGCAGTGACCATGGTTCCTGTTAACATGCCATAAAAGAAATAAAGCTGGAGTGTTGCCAAATGCGTCGAAAAAACTCCAATAAAGTGTAAAATCAAATGTCACTCTCGACTGGAGAAGAGCTACAGACGAACACGTTATATATATTGGCTAAACAGCCAAAATATTCTGTAATTATATGTATTATGATCTAGTAGGCATTATTCATAATATTTAGCGTGAAAGAGTCCATGTACAAGTAAGTACCTTTGACTTAACTCGAGAAAAAATCTATGAGAGATGTACCAATTCTTATTGGTATTTGAAACAATACTTATCATGAAAACAAACCTTATCAAATTAAGTACATTATTCGGGAAAAATATAAGCCTGGTAACACCAAATTAAGACTTTTTAATATTCCTACCAGAATGTAACGTGCGAAGAATAAAGGTGTTAATTTTGCGCAGAAATCACTTGACAGGATTGGGTCAAGCGTGGTTTGCATGGAATATTTAGTTCAACCCTACTCGGTTTGATTTATGATGTATACCTACTTATTTATTAAAAGCCTCACTGTTTTGCATCCTATTTGCACAACAATTAATAAAGATAACCTACAGACGATGACCGATGTTACTTCACTACATAGTATAAAACAAAGTCGCTTTCCCTGTCCCTATGTCCCTATGTCCCTATGTCCCTTTGTACGCTTAAATCTTTGAAACTACGCAATGGATTTTGATGCGGTTTTTTTTAATAGATAGAGTGATTCAAGAGGAAGGTTTATATGTATAATAAGATCCATTAAGTAGTGGAGAAGTACTGTTATTTTTGAGGTTTCTAATGTGATGTCGTAAAAAATTACATTTATTCCGCTTACATTGCAAACGCAGGCTGAACCCTACGAGTTTTATCAAAATAATGTACTAAGTATTATACACATTGAAAAGATCTACAGAAAAGTCCGCGATGGTATATGTCTATCTCTTATGGATAACCCACAATAACTTTTTTTTGTCATTTACTTTTTACGACAAATAATGGCTAATTTTCGAAGCGATTTTAACCAATACAGCATTAATCCTTAACCAATTAAATACCATGGATACATTGTTCATTTAATATAGATCTATATGGCCCTTTACACCGTATGATTTAAGTGAATATTTTCGAAGATATTACAGATTTAAAAATTGCGGGACGTAGCGTTTGCGGCCGCCCGGCTATGTATTTTATACCCGTGCGATGCCGGAGCGGGCTATATTTTTATACCTATACAACGTTCACAATTTTTCTGTAGTGTATTTAGTATCAGCATTGCACCCGTGCGAAGCCGGGGCGGGTCGCTAGTTTGGTATATTTTAAAGTTATCATCCCTGATCAACGATCACCACCGCCCGTGTCGTGACCATTTGCAGAGATATGAACTCGGCAAAAGCGTTCCCTTTTCAATGAGTAGGTATAGGATAAAAGATTTTAAACGAGAATAAAGGAAGGGACTGTGATTGGAGAAGAAACGGATACAGGTGCCCGACTCTCCCATTCGTGAATTCGTGATAAGCAATTCAGTAGTATGGTACTATTTCATGTTCATCTTCTGTGGGGATGACGGATGTAGTACCTTCCCCGGTGCGAGCTGGCTCAATTCCTACCGAAGCGTGCTCGACTCTTGTACATGTATTAGCATGACTGAAATAACTTATTTTTAAAAAAATGTAATCATTCTTTTTAAAGAAATAACTAAACGTTTTACGTTTTCGGCACCGAAATCGAATTCACTTCGTTGTTTTCTTATTATCATATACTATAGCTGCTCCGCGCGGTTTCACCCTCATGGCTCCACTCCTGTTGGTCGTAGCGTGATGATATATTATAGCCTTCCTCGATAAAAGGGCTATCTAACACCGAAATAATTTTTCAAATCGGACCAGTAGTTCCCGAGATTAGCGCGTTCAAACAAACAAACTCTTCAGCTTTATAATATTATTCAGCTTTATAATATTAGTATAGATAAGGGGGGAAGGGGTACTTATATACCTATTTAGTGTAAAATTTTAGATCCTGTGCTTTTACCTGACCTTACCTTTTCATTGGACCATACATAAAAAATCTCATTAGAAACAAAAAATAAGAATCAAAAATCAAAATCAATGCATAAACGAAAAAGTTATTCGCAAGACCATCGTGTACCGTGAACTTATTGAGAAATCTTATTTTTGGAAGACGGTTAAAGAATATATTCCCCATAATCGGCATTAGGTAATTGCATAATTCATTATTCAAATTAGTGGAATACCTTCTAAATTATATTACTTATTATAAACTATCTGTGCCGTGCGGTTTCACCTGCGGACGAACCCGCGTGAAAAATCAAGTATTCATCCTATGGCTATAAATTATCCTGTAAACTGTTATCCAAATCCGTCCAGTAGTTTTTACGTGAAAGATTAACAAAGTCCAAGTCAAATTTGTAGGCTACAAACTTTCGCGTCTATACAAATAGTACGATGATTATGAACGACTTATTATATAATGCAATTTTTAAGGATGGGTACGGGGTACCTACATGCGTAGGTACATAATAATATTAGGTATATCAATTTTAACTTTTAAGAAACCTAATTTTTTTCCAAATTTCAGCGACGTGAATCATATTAGAAAATATTCTAAGTGCATCCCTCATACTCAATTAAAATGTGGATCCATATACTCGTAATAAATAAAAAACCGCCTAGTTAAAAATTTACGCAAATTTGTACATATTGAGAATTGAGATATTAAAATGCAAGAAATACAATTAAAACAAATATTTAACAAGTAGTGTAATACAATCAAAATAATATTATCTATATCCATTATTAAAATTTAAATCAGATGTGCGCGTGGCGCTTTTTAATAAAAAGCTAAGATAAAAATTATGCAACGGACGTTTTAAATAAGTTTCAAACGGTTGACTGTGGAATTTACACATATCTCAAATCTCAATATAAAACATACCTTCAAAAAATCAATTTATGGGAGCTTATTTTAGGTTTTTATGATGGTATTTGAGAAATTGGAACGCAGCCGTTCTTATTGACATTTCTGATTTCTATCGTAAAACGTCATTTGTTGTGTTGAGTCAGCTGTCAAATCCCAATTTGTATTCAAATTACAGATATTTTTTCCAATTATATTCTCTTCTAAATCTTTAAATATGGCTTATTTAACTCAACCCGATTATGTGAAATATGTCTGTACGTGTGGACAGCTAAAGCCTATAACGAATTTATATTTTTGTCGACATTGCTTGAAAATAAGATGCGGTTTTTGCATCTGTCATGAGGTAAGTCTATTTTTTACGAAATAATACTAGTTTTATAAGAATAAATAAATAAAGCTTTTATTAAGATACATTCTATTCTACAGATCTATTCGTAATAGTTCTTTCCAATTGTATCCATGGTCTGCAGTTTCTATGACCCACTGTTGCCCCTCCTACTTACCTAAATTGTATTCTGTTCCCATTGCTATTCAACTCAATAATCTGAATGATATAAGAGGTATCATGATTGTAGAGTAGCACTTCTTTGTCCAAGGTTTTCAAATAAAAAGCCTTATTTGATTATATTTTTAATGCTTTTCACAAACATATGACTTACGCCCATCGAGATATATGTACTACTAGAGGGGTTATTCCAAACAAAAACATTGCGCGCGGCCGATGTGGTGGGGTACATGTGGAACGAGCGAGGCGTGGCTTCAAGTTCAAAGATTAAGCAATGCGTGCAGATGCGACACATTGTGCAATCTGTTTACTCGGTACTATCTGGTGGTACTGATACTAGGGAATTAATAAAACGAGGATTTTATATTAAACTATGTATTTTAATTTCCTTTAAATAATATCAATTTAGTAAGCTTTTGTCGTTTTGTGTAGTAATCAATAGTTTTATCAGTTTTTGCTTCATGATGTAATCGAATTTTGGAGTATTGGTTTATAATAGCCCTAATTAAATGGATACGATGATTCAATGTTGATGGCGTTTACGTATAAGAAACTCACATTTTGAAAAATCTCACGTGAGATTCGAGGATGGGGGAGGGGTTGAATAAATTCTCACGACATCTCACCAGGGGGGGAGGGAGGTGCAGAAAATTTTAAAAAACACCTCACAGTCACGTAATTTATGAACGCCCCCTTACTCGATCACAATTTTTGTAACTTTACTATAAACGGAACTACATTTAAAAATATACTTTATTTATTGAGTTATAAGGTTGCTTCCATTCTGTTTATTTACATTCTCAAAAACATCAATCGCCGCAGAGGTGGCTTGCGACAAAGGCGGCTTGTGTCAAAGGCCTTGGCGATATCATTTAAGAACATAATATTATGTACTTTAGGCAAACTTGTAATAAGATCTATTTTACTTTCTTATTAGTCCATTTGACAAGGATATTGGGTAAGATACCTATTGGAATAATTTTATTATTATAGTATGTACTTATTAAATCCGCGAATAAAAAAAATTTTTAGCCGTGAATATAGAAATTGGGTCGCATTTTTTTAATCCGCGAATAGTGAAAACACGAATAAAGGAAGCGCGATTAAGGAACTTTTACTGTATTAGTTTCTGTGAATGTTGTGTTTATTTGTAATTGTTGTGCATAATAATTTATAAATCCTATTGGAACAACTGTTGATTAACCTTTTTTTAATAAATAAAAATAGGTAAATAAATAAATATTACTTAATATAACCTACCGTTTTACTTTGCGTAGTCGGGTAAAAGTATAAATATTTAGGTACTACACCACGGTAATCTTTCCTAGTAGATATTGTACATACATAATTAAAAAAATCCAGTTACATTTTTTTAACAGACTCATCGATAGTGTCACGTCTGTGCTGTTAGTCTATGAAAAATGGCGCGAAACGCAGAACGCGTGGTGATTTTTCGCAAAATGATAACAATATTAGTAAAATGCATGACTTATTCATAATAAGGAAACTTACTGGTGAAAAGTCACTCCTCGGGCTTTGTTTGTATTATGGGAACTGTTAAAACAATATCTAAGCAAACACGAAGGCATTTTGAACAGAGCAATAACACGTGTTGACGCGGCAAGCGGGGGGCACAGTCCGACACAGACTAAAGAGACTTGTGATTCTTACCTCTAGCTCGTGTTAAAGAGAGTGTAGTAGCGATCGCCTCTCTAGTACGTAGTACATTCTATCTCGATGCTTACGCCTGATTCCCACGGCATGTTTGCTTCACAAATCCGACCGCGCCACACCACACCACATGCCATGGGAATCGGTGCGCCTGTGGACGTCTGCCGAGGCCCGTGCTATCCATTGGAAGTCGGTAAGATCAAAGGTGCGGCGTGGCGCGTGCCGTCTGTAGCGCGTATGCGTCGGTTGTAATCATTCATTTCACCTGCGGCCGCGTATGCGAGTACACGTGCTGATAGAGTGGACGAACGAACTTATTTTCGAGTTTTTAACTCTGTACGAAAATGAACCAGCTCTATGGAATTGTTCAAAGCCTCAATATAAAAATAGAAATGATGTTAATGATGCCTGGTTACGAATAAAAACCCACTTAACACATGGAAATATACCTATCGTTGAATTAAAAAAAAAGAAAATTTATTAGGTATTTGTAGGAATGACCGTCCACCGTGCTCGCCAGTGCTTGCCATACGCACACATGCCGTGGGAACGCTCAGTTCAAATCGCGACGGATGGCGACTAGCGCTTGTCGTCTGCCAATGCTTGTGAAGCAAACATGCCATGGGAATCCACCTTTAGGCTAACGGTTAAGCGCTACTGAATAAAATATGATTTATTATAAAGTAAATGCGGCGGGGTAACTATTTGGATACATACATTTACAAATAGGTTTGATCAGCATATTTCATATGTGTCCCTACATTAGTCCCTACAATCATTTTACAATTTATATACTTATTACTGTAATTAAAATATATGTTTGCATCTATTCAATATAACTTTTAGACTTGTATAATTGACAATGGCATTGAAATCGTAACAAATGGTTATTACAGCGTTGTACATCAATATCATTTCTTTCTATGCATTTAAGGTGGATTCACACTATTGTGCGAACTGTCTGGAAAATATGCCATCATCAGAAGCTCGGTTGAAGAAGAACCGATGTAGCAGCTGTTTCGACTGCCCCAGCTGTTTCCATACCCTGTCCACTAGAGCGACAATCGCTCAACCTCGCCAAGATCCAGCTGGTGGGGACGCCAAGGTTGAGAACAAACAACCGAAGAAGATGTATTATTTGTCGTGTTTTAATTGCCGTTGGACGTCTCGTGATGTAGGCATTCCAGATCAACCTGTTGGTAAGGGAAAAGTATATTCATAAACCAAAAACACATCATTCTGTACTCATAAGTTTGCCTTTTCTGCAATTGTAAATCTATACTTCTATACTAATATTATAAAGAGGAAAGGTTTGTGTGTATGTATGTATGTATGTATGTATGGTTTTCACGCATAAACTTCTGGACCGATTTTGATGAAATTTGGCACAAATAATCTTTAGACCCTGAGAAAGAACATAGGCTACCTTTTATTGCGAAATATGTACCACGGGCGAAGCCGGGGCGGACCGCTAGTTATGTATATTAATAATTAATTAATACTTGTTTAGGTGGATACATTAAAGAATATTCATTCATATACTTAATATATTTGATAATTTATTTATTACACATGGCTGCAGATTACAGTGTTAAGAAATTACCGGACTCTTGCCCTCTGAAATGAAATAAAAAATATTAAAATATTATGTTTCCTATATGTAAAAGAAACACTAAAAGATTGTTAAAATCTTACAAACATGACAATAATTATATTAACCAAAAACAACTTGATATATTTCTGTTACTATTTATGTTTTAGCTTCAGGTGGATGGCCAGAAAGGACAAATCCTTTTGCGCACCGCTTTGGCCAACTGCTCGAGTATTACAAAGCAATCGCCCAGCAAGAGAAGCAGGAGAAACTTGATAGGGAAAGAAAGAAGTTTGCTATTCGTGGCAAATATATTACTCTTACGGTATGTCCTTTTACACGTCTTATCAAAGGTTATTACTAGACATCGGATTATATGCACTAACTTTTAAATTATTTCATTTCATTTCATTTCATTTCATAACAAAATGCCAAAATATGCATGCAAATATGCACTAAAAAAGGCCGAAATATGCACTAAAAACGACTGATATGCCTAAAATATGCACAATACAAAATCAAAAAACCTTTATTATTTTTATATATTTAAATCAAAGATTGTACAAAAACAGTGAAATTTCTTGAAATTAAGTATAGTTTTTGTGCCAATATACAATTAAGCATTTTTACCAAATTTTCGAGCGCAAATTTGTGACGTTTATCACCCGCGAGCCCAGTGTTGCCACTTTAGACTTTTCCGGGCTAAATCTAGCCCTTTTTTGGAATTCAACCCGTGTTTTAAGTTTTTAGCCCCAAAAGGGTAATCTAGCCCTATTTTGAATGGCTCATAATTTACTTAAAATGGAGCCCATTTTGTAATTTTTTGCCATTTTACCATGCCAAAATAGGGTTTTTTTACTCGCTGAGCGTTCTGATTGGCTAATAAAGGTTAGTCGACCAATCAAAACTCCCGCTACTTAACGAAATATGCACGATTGGGGAAAAAGGCTAAAATATGCACTAACGCCGTAATTGTAGAGTTTTATGCATTTGCATATGCAAATGCATATAATCCGATGTCTAGTTATTACCATATGTACATTAATATTCTAAGGTGACCTATTTAATAAAATTGTTTTTATTTTTGTACTGTATAAAATAAAATCTCAGTCAATTTTTAAAATTAATATACCATAGGGCAGGTGCATATTTTTTACACAAATGGGGATAAAACAAAAGCTTAGTAATTTTTTTCATTAATTCTCCTTTATACAGGTGCATAATTTTTACATGACTGGTAGGTGAAATACATAAAAAATTTGTAAGAAGTAGTTAACCATTTTTATAAAATAATCATGAATTCCGTATAAATAAGGTGAAACATGTTTGTTAACAGTTCTCAGTGTTTAAATTTTTTCCTATTCACTCACACTTAACAAATCAGGCTTTTGCACGACTCATGATGCGAAGCATCAGAGAGTGCTTTACGATCGAAAAATTTTTTTCGCCTCATTTTTGCAGCTATTCTTATTATTATAGCCTTGTTAGTTCACGGAATCAAGATATTTTGCATACTATTGTCGAGATAATTTAATGGAGATTAATCCCATACTTTTTAAAAATTGATTTACTTCAATAGAATTGGAAAAAAACACCGAAATAGGTCAAAAAATTTTCCTGTCCGTCATGTGTGAAACCTGAAAACACTATAACTTGTGAAAAAATCCATCATTTGAGTTAATTTTTTTTTTAAATATTCTAATCGACGATTGTAGGTCACTGAATGCGAATGATTAATTAATTCAGTGTCGTTTAATTGCAATTAATAAAAAACGAAAACTACAATAAGTTTTTTTTTTTTATATATTTCATAATTAAATGAGCATTATGAGTCGTGCACTTTTGGATTTTCCAAACTTTATATTATTAATTATTATCAGTAATATAATGTTTATTTTAGGATAAAACCGGTCTAACGGGCGCCATGGCGCGCAACATCGCCGGTCTCCCGTCCAGTGAGAGTTCATCGTCAGCGATAGCCAACTTCATTCCGAGTGAAGCTACGGAGGACGTAGAGGAGCTTCCGGAAGATTACCACACTAGGGAGGTGAATTTGAAGCAGAGTAAGAGTTTTTGATAGTAATTTTGTGAATTTTTTATTTGATAAAATGATAAATCAAAACTATCTTGTCTGATAAAATTAAAATTAAATATTGCTAATACAGGTGAATCAATGAAGATAATTTATTATTATTTTCTAATGAGCAGCACTATGCTTTATCACCCATTATAATTTTTATTATTTAAAAAGCATCTGATGAAATGCCAAAAATATTGAACTTCCATTTCCAGTTTGGTTACTATTTATTATGTAATTAAATGTATGTTTGATTACATTTAAATGCATAATAAATCGTATGTATACATTGTATACAATAATTGTTACTAAACTACAGTTTATTTATGTTATTTAACACTTTGCAGTAACAACAATGCCGCAACGTCTCGCCGCACCGGAATGGCAAGCGCAACTGGTATCCCGTCTGCAGCCGCTGGCCCGCCCGCTGAGCGTGAAGCGCAGTCAGCGCTGCCGGCGCTGCGACCACAACCTCACCAAGCCGGAGTACAACCCCGGCTCCATCAAGTTCAAGATCGAGCTGCTGGCCTAGTGAGTGTGAAGCGCTGTTAGTGCTGTGTGAGAAGCGTTAAAGCGGTATACGTGTTACATAGTTTGCGGACGCTGAGCGTGCAGCGTTTTAAACGCTTTATGTGTGATTCAGGTTGCAGCCGCTGAATTTGAAAAACTGCTGAATGTCAAGCAGTCGGTATTCCGGCTCCACCCTATCTTACCCAGGTTTAAAACGAAATATAATATGTTACTTTCTAATAACGCAGCTATCTAGTGAAAAATTCATTAAAATTGGTCTCAACTGCTCAAACCACATCATGATGTGGCCAATAGACATTCAACCATTTCATGAAATGTGACCATTTCGTGAAATGATCAATCATTTCATGAAATGAGCAAACAATATGGCCACGACATATATGTATACGCAAAATAAAACTAAAACAAACCTTTCTTCCAGTTACCACGTCCCCGAAGTGAAAATCATATCCTATGAGACAATAAAACCCGGCGGTACCACCGCATTACTGCTAAAGCTGACGAACCCCACGGCCCACGAGATGCAACTGCGGCTGATCCGAGCTGATGATGTACCGGAGACGCAGGACGAGGAGCCCAAGAGCATCGAGAAGAGTTTGGAGAAGTCGCTCAGTTTGGAAAAGGTAAGATGACCATAGAAAATTTAAAAATATCTTTTTTCCTTTAAGAAAAAAAATTATGAAGTATTTTTGTTGTTAATGTTGTTATTTTGGTAAAGGGATGTTTTTTAAGTTACTAGTTTGTGTTCTTAATGCTCTGACTAGATTTTACTTCACTACATAGTATAAAACAAAGTCGCTTTCTCTGACCCTATGTCCCTTTGTATGCTTAAATCTTTAAAACTACGCAACGGATTTTGATGCGGTATTTTTAATAGATAGAGTGATTCAAGAGGAAGGTTTTAGTATATAATTTATTAGGTTTTAGACAAAGTGGGCGAAGCCGCGGTTGGTAAGCTAGTATATTATAAAAAAATAACAGAAAGTAAATATTGTAATACCTATATAAATTTATCATATGGTAATTAATAATGGTATCAGATCATGGTTTCGATCATTTATGCACTGTGCTATGCTTAATTTGTATAAAAAAAACGACGTGTGGCACTCGGACTGCCGCGGTAAAGCTATTGCATGCTATGCCTTCAAGCCACACCTCCGCGCCCGTCGGAGTGGGGAGCGTGAAGTTACGGAATTTCTCGATTCGGTCACCGCGCTCAAGGCCCGCGATAGAAGCTATGCAATAGCTTAATAATTTCTTTTTTTCTCCAGGACACATCATGGCGCCAAGTGGTAGAACGCAAGCCGGTGTTGCCAGCGCTGATAAAGGTGAACAATCCGGAGCAAACGCTTACTCTAGCGCAGAGGGATGACGCGGCGGAATACGATGATGACTCCCATCATGATACTAATGAGTGAGTTTGATCGAATTTGATAAGATATTTAAGTATAAAAGAAAAAAAAATCGTGTTTTGTTTTGTTTTTCATAAAAATAACATCATTTGGAAAGCTATGAAAGCATGAAGCGCTTTTTATTTCCAAAGATATTATTAATTAATGATGGCAACATTGTTGTTGGTAACATTTGCAAATATGCAGTCATTACTCATAAAATTATTGGAGCATGCACCATAATTCAATATACCGCATTGTACGCAATGTAGCTGAATTTCTTACAGTTCATTAGAACATTAGGCTACATAAAAAAAACTTTCAGCGTAATCCTCTGGCGGAAATCGAACAAACTCGCGCTCCGCTTACAACTGGAAACAGATGAAAACGCAAAAGTCGGAGAACCGGCGCAAGCCGTGATCGCGATCGAATACTCGTACCGAAACACCGTGCCGCCTTCTGCTACGTCCACACAACATCGCGACCATACGCTATATACAACTGTGTTAATCGATCTTGGCCTTGTTTCTGAATAAATGATCTCGAATATTCGTTTTTTATTTACACATATGAAGCATAAAGCCTTTTCAGCTTTTTATAGTTTTATTTCCATTGGAATTCTGCTCATTTATCATCTGTGGATGCGTGTTTATGAATTTATTTAATTGTGTATAGCAGCATGGTTTAGTCTGTGGTTGAATTTAAAAACGCGGGAAATTTTAACCTAAATGAAATTAAGACTGGAAAGTGTGCTTTTCGCTTGATATTTTAGTTTTATATAATTCTTTATTAAATTCTGTAGAAAATAAATTTAAATTAAGAGAAATATGGTAAAAATGTACTTATACAGATTTGAACGACAGTTATGTCTTCAAATGAAATAACATATGAAATTTAACACACTAATCAATTATTAAAGTTGTTGTGTATCAAGGTGCGTGATTGTTTATTTATTATCAGAGAAATAAAACGTAACATGAATCATCAACATTGTTAGCGGATAAGAAATGTATTAAAACACTCAGGTGCGAATTTATTCTAGGTGTAATTTTATTTTTTGTAGAAAACGTCTAATTTATTTTAAACATGTGCTTTTTATCATAGCAACAAATACCAGAAAAAGCGGTTTTTCTGGACCTAATTTGCAAAATGTTAGCAAGCTAGAACCAGTTTCTATTGTAACCTTGGCATAAAAATATATACATTGTATAAGTATTGGAATTCTATCATAGAATCTATTCACATGATGAATTATTTATATTATGTAGTCGAAGAATTCTTGTATAAACCATACATGTATCGTTAATTAAGAATGTATGAATACTCCTTGCTTATGTTAATATAAAACTTTTTTTAAATAGCTTCAAGTTAAAACATGATAAGTAAAATGTATTAAAAACTCTTAGGTCAATCATTTGACCCAAGATATCTTTATCACTATTACTGTTCAGTTATTACCTAAGTATTATTTATAAGGGAAATTTAAAGAGATTTATTTATTACTGCATTGTACTGCTTATGTAACACATAACACTTGAAAATTAAACGAAATGAAAAAATTGTTGTTGTTTTATTCAACTCTATATCCACTCATTAGGAGTCCATAAATTATTAGGATGTACCTTCTAAGGGAATCATTAAGAAAGTTAACAGTTACATATTAAATTGTTATAGAAATGATTAGAATAATTTGTTGCTCTTTTTAATAAAGATGCCTCACATGTATATTTTGTAAAATCACCTGTTGTTTCAAATAAATAAGGCACATATATTTTTTGTTTTATTAAAAATCCAATATAAAATTTACATACTGATATGTAATAGAATCTATTTAACCATACAAAAAGACAGTCAGTTTATATAGTTACTATTTATTAAACATTGCACAAGTTATCACAGTATGCATTTGAATATGTCAAACATAAAAAATCAATGGCACCAAAATAAACAGCATTGTTTCCATATAAAAACATTATAAATAACTTATATTATTTGTACAATTTCCCATTCGCGATAATAAAATTATACTATTTTGTTAAGGCTAATTATATTACTTAGAATTAACACAGTCTTCTTCAACTTGAGTTTTAGCAGAAAATATAACATCATTGACCCCTACACCATCATAACTGCTGCCTACTAAAGATATTGGTAAATTATTTTTCTGAATGTATTGCCTAATTTTATCTACCCTTTCATAGTGACCAATCACATATTGAGGTATACATTTATCTAATATGCTAACATGAGATGCAGCTGGGACATCATCTATCTTAAGAATTGTCTTAATTTCTTTCAATGCAATATTTAAAAGCCTTTCATTTTTAACTCCTTCTCCAAATTTTTCTTTAAACCATCTTCCTCCAAGCATGACAGTTAAAACGGTTCCTTTTTGATCAGGTATGCAACAGGAGTCAAATACTACTCCTAAAATTGGAGAATTCTCTATTGGTGGTATGAGGAAACCAAAAGCTGGGGTAATAAGAGGTTTGTCAGTAGCAAAATATAGATTTACAATTCCAACAGTCACAAATGGTATCTGTTTTAGGTTCTGTGACAACTCAGGATGTTGTTTGTCGATAAGTTTTGCCAACACATGGGCTGGAATTGTAGAATATACATGGTTTGCTGTAAGCACTTCTCCATCACTCTTCCTTAACTTTACTAGACTGGAATCAACAAACTCTATTTCTTCTACTTTAGTATTTAATTGCATATTTACATCATTGTCTTTAAGGTAGGTTTTAAGTATTGTGGGGAATGTTTCCAAGCCACCTTTTATAGTGTACACACTCCATTTTTCATCTTTAGCTGCTTTTGCTAAGTCAGTCAATTCAAGATCATTTGAGGCTTTGGCACTAAACATTGACTTCATCCAACCTTTCATGACTCCTCCATGGTTCTGTTCATACTCAAATAATGTTTTCATCAGGAATTTAACAGATATTTCTTTAGCATCTCCAGCACAAATACCACATATCATAGGTGATATTGCATAGTCTGCTATTTCCTTACCAAATCTACGCTCTACGAAATTGTAAATAGAATCGTCTTTTAGTTCCTTATGTGGCTGTTTCAAATCATTAAATAATGCATAAATAAGAGGTTTTGAAAATGGTCCATTGGTTTGAAAGACACCTTTTAAACTAGATGGAAGAAGATGTAATGAATTATTTACATAAATCATTCTATTTCTCGCGGCAGGGTGGTCGGGTTTTATTGGCGATATGTGCTCACTAAGACCCAAATCCTGCATCATGTTTAGTGTATTCAAACCAATTACACCCTTGGGCCTGATGGTTCTCGGACCTTGTTCAAATACGTAGTCTTTCGTCCTAATGGTTTTTATCCATCCTCCACACTGATTCGTAGCTTCTAGTAGAAATATCTTCAAATTATTATTATGGCTTAAGTTATTTTTTAATAAATAATAACCTGTTGATAATCCTCCTAGACCGCCTCCTAATATTGCCGCCATGACGTGTCACTTATTTTATATACTAATACTGAATTTAATAAATTGTTTTTTTAACTTTCACCGCCGTCTCAGGTGTTTGAGATTGAGAGCAAAGAGATCACAAAAGAGAATAAGAGTTTTGTAATTTTTGTTTTGAAAATTTGAATGTGACAGGCTGACAGCAAATGTCATACACCATTCCTCGTCATTTATGTCTTAAAATCATAAACAAAAAAGAAGAAGAAGTCTTAAAATTTAAGACTTTAATCATGGGAACACCTACATTGATATTCGCCACTTAAGTACCTATTAAATGAAAAGTAAAATATTTGATTTGATTAAAATATTAATTATTAAGTAATTTCGAATTTTACAATTATTATGAACAATACATGACATGAATAATTTAGTATGTACCTAGTTCTTACAAATGCTTGACAAACGGTTCTGTGTTATCACTTTTAATTGGTAAAATGTTACCGCAATACACTCGTTGGTTAGCTTTCAACTTACAACTTCCATCTACAAGCTTTACAAGCTACAACTCTGTACCTACATACTCTAGTTGTGTCATTAAACAACATGCATTTCATTAGAACTTTCGGCTCTACCTAGAAGTTAGAACATAGGTAGAATTATTAGTACTGGACCAAATTACGTTAGTCTACAGTTCCAAAACATACAAGTTACAACGTCGAACATCCACAGAATATTCACTATAAGCACTTAGCTTAAATCACAGCTTAAATGGAGCCAATTTTTTGTTTGTTAAATGTTATTGATACTCAACTAAAGTCCGGTCGCGGAGCAGAAAGAATTTCGTACAATGACCTCTTTACCTACTGACAGTGGTCACAAACATTTTTGAATGAAGTGCAGTTTACATGAAATATTTGGAGGAGAAAATGTTTTTTACTAATTTATTAAATAAATGTCCTTTATTCATTTACAATACTTATTAGTTAGTTACATTTTAACTTTTTCAATAACAACGATATATTATATAAAAAAAGTGTGAGTGTACACACATAAGAAGTGAAACTTCTTTATGACCTTATTTTTCAAAAAATAATTTACTATGTACAATATTAGAGAAATACGTTAGTCTAACACGCGATTTCGACTTAGGCGGATTTTGATTGGACATAAAGAGTTTGAGGTTTATTCTTATAAATTTTGAATTCAAAAAATCATAATTGAACACCTGACACCAATCAAGCAAACACAAACCTTACGCTCTCAGGTTAAAGGTTTACAATCCCTAAGGACGGCGGTCATTGCACCTGTGCGAGCAAGACACATTATTTTTACAAGGGAGTGACAGTGACAGGTAGTAACAGGTTAATGTACGAAATTCTTCCTGCTCCGCGACCGGACTTTACCTAATTAAAAATAAATATGTATTTAAATTAAAAAAAAAACATAGTTCCGTCGTGGTCTCCTGATACACAATATTATGGCTATTATTCCGAAAAATTTGTGTTTAATGTAGTTAAATGTTGTAAAAAAATGTAACAATAGGTATTATATTCTGTAATAAGATGGTACTATCTAATAGATAACATGTGAAGAATAAACTATTCATCTACACTAATATTATAAAGAGGAAAACTTTGTTTGTTTGATTGTAATGAATAGGCTCATAAACTACTGGACCGATTTTAAAAATTCTTTCACCATTCGAAAGCTACATTATCCACGAGTAATATAGGCTGTATTATAATTTTATATCATCATGCTAAGACCAACAGGAGCGGAGTAATGCGGGTGAAACCGCGCAGCACAGCTAGTTGTTGATATTCATTACATAGGTACTGATAAAAATATATTTTATATGTATTACAATAAGTCTTTCATCTTAACACAAATCACATGTGGAACGGAGCGTGAGATGGGGACGGGTAGCAGTTGCGGTGTCGCGGGCTGATAATGAATTTCAATTTCATACCTATTGAACTCTTGTTGAGTTTACACCAGGGTAGTTGATCAATGAAACTGTGGAGCTGTTCTTATTCTGCATGAAAATATTTTGATTTTATTTAATCATAGTATAAGTACAAAAAATTCACCGGTCTATGAAGAGCGATTTGAACCTGCGTCTTTCGCGAGTCGCGACTCTGGCGTCCATCTCATTTTAACATAGTTCTGTTTGTAATAAGAAATCGAAGAGTTTTATTTAAAATGTATAGATATTTAATTTTAAATACTATTTGTTGAAAGCTTGTATATTACAAACGCCGATCATGATAACAATTATTTATATATCTATAGTTAATTTACAGGCATAACAAGGTTACGCATGCATACCTAGGTATTAAAATTCAAAAGAGTTAAAAATAATTTATGTAACAACGACAGATGCCTGAAAATATAGGCAACTCCTATGCTTTTTGTTTCCAGAAGGATGCGGTCATATAAATACGGTGACAATGTTTTAAGTCCTCTCACATCCTTTACAACGGCGAAATGTCCGCAGTTGGCGCCAAAACTTGTGAAAAAAAACTAAAAGTCGCTGAATTAAAAATACAGAAGATACTGAACAAAATTGAACAATTTAAACTTGATAATGCTTATACATCAACTCTTCAGCTACCAGATAAATCAAAACTTGTCAGTGATAAATTCAAAACCTATTGTAAATATTCCGTTGTACTTTTTGTAATTACGTTCTTAGCATTTATGGTCTCTTGGATTATTAATCAAGTGTATACAGAGGTATGTATTTTAATTATATGAAAAACTAGTAGTTATAAGACAATGCGACCGAAATATAAAAAAATATTTTATTAATATTATATTAATAAAAATTAAAAATATTAATCATATAACTATTGCCGTATTGCTTAAAAAATTTACGTCGTAAATATGTAAGTACTAACAATGGTACCTAGTTACTAACAATATTTGAAACAAAATACCTAGCTCTATTATCACGAATCAAATCCGAACTAAAATTGCAGACATGCATGCTACAGCTTCCATCGTCATCAAAGTCATTATTCCGACCTCCAGAAGACTGTAGCATGTGTATGGGAGTCACCAATGTGACCAGACTGAGTGATATTTCACCAGAAGACTTCGAAGACCACTACGCGTACTCCACTAGACCTGTGATTGTCACTGATGCTACTGAAGATTGGCGGTCTATGAAGGTTTGTATGAAATGGCCTAAAATAAGGCTAATTGTAAACCCTTACATATTGATAGTTAAAGATTGCCTTATGAATTCTAAAAAGCATAATACGTTAAGTATTACCATAGTATTACAAATTATTTAATTTAAATTAACTTCATGGTGTGTTTTAAGTTTATATGAGTATGTCGGAAACTTTTCTTTATTTACTCAAATTAAATTTTAATGCACGCAATAGTGTTTTATGCAAAAAAGAAGAATCTAATTTTATTGTTAACTCTTACGTTTTATACAACAGGAATTCAGTTTCGACTTCTTCGCCGACTTCTACCTCAACGAGAAAAAAGGGAAAAAAACTAACGACTGTTTTTTCTTCGCTTACAAATCTGGTTTAAATTCATTGCACGAAGTATTTACTATGGAGGAAAAGCGCGCCAATTTATCTGGCGATCCGTGGTACGTTGGTTGGAGCACGTGTTATGATGAAGAGACGAGAAAGTTACGGGCTTATTACAGTAGACCGTACTTCTTGCCAAGGACAGCTGAAAGTGACATGGTGGATTGGATTTTTATGGGCGGGCCTGGACAGGGCGCGCATATGCATGTGAGTATAACTTTATACATGTACTATATATAATATTTACATCTGTCTGTGATGGTAATCGAAAGTCTGAAAAATAAGACATAGGTCTATCGATGTTCTTTTGAAACACGCCATCGAATTTACATACTGCATTCATACTTAGGTACATTATTTATGAAATCAGGAAATTCGGGACTCGAACCCAGATGTTTTCAAAAATAAAATTTGCGTTAAGTATTTCTGCTTAGATATTGATTATGTATGTATTGTTGAGTTTGCGAAGTTTTGTAAATGTTAATAGGAAACAATAGGTACCTATGTCGTGCTATGTCTTATATTTAAAATGGAATAAAATGCATTGTTTTTCATATCCTTCGTTCGAATAACTTCTGTTCATCAGTATAAAATGTACTTTCGCTTATCCAGCTAAATAATAATTATCAGCTAATTATCTTTTAAAGGTGGACTCAGTACGTCACATGTCATGGCAGGCGCAGATCCGCGGCCGCAAGGAGTGGCAGCTCGCGCCTCCACCCGAGTGTATCTATTGGTGTGATTGGATCACCTTTACTGTGGAACCCGGGGAGATTTGTAAGTTTTAATTAGAAAGTTTTTATTTTAGCATGTATTTTATTGGTGTTCTACACTTGGTTTCTTGAATGGCAACACTGAATTACCGTGAGTTGTTCCATTCTTGCCATTGAAAAATACTGTGTTAGTTCGTTCCAGTGGCTAATTACGTTTTATAAGCAAAATGTGATTGCTCACATAATATTTTGCTTTTTGCGTGTGACAGTAAATCCTTTCTGTGAAATTACCCGAATGGTTTATTTGTGGGTTTATTTGAGGATTCTGATGAAGATAATAGAAAATATGAAATCCTAATGTAATTTAAAATTTAGTTAAATATTTCAGTGGTGGTTGACACGAATCGCTGGTACCACAAGACCAACGTGCTTCCCGGCGATATTAGCATCACCATTGGAGCTGAATTCGACTAAAACGATATAAATTATGTAGATAATTATATTTCTTGATATTGTCTGTCTTAAAATTTTATAAACACATTAAAATGGTTGCGATTACAACCTGAGTTTATTTTTATTTATTTATAATCTTTTTTATATCCTCACTCATTCGCGTTTTTTAACAGAATCAATTTATAAAAACTACGAGCAGTATTTTTTCTGAGGAACAAATGTTTCTTAAAAAACTGTCAAGCAGTGGTCGTCGTCCTTTTTTGTCAATGTGGGTTCGATTCTCACTTTTTTATTGATAGTCTTTGCGACGATTCATAATTTTTCAGTTTCAAAACACTGAGCGAATTATTTGAAATATTCAATGCAACATAAGCTTGTTATCTTACGTAAACTCGTAGATTATTTTAAATATTAAATTGGTTTTGATATATTATCTAACGACATTCATTTGAAATATAAGAGGTAGTGAAGAAATAAAACCACATTCTAGCTACAAATAATATTTATTTCTGATTCAACATTTCCCTAATAAAAGCTGATTAACATCGATTATATATTCACTGAATTCTACCGGAATGATATAACTATGTAAGAGAGCTTCGGGTTAAAAAATCAGATTTAAGTACACTTATAAAAATGTTATAAAAAATGATTAAAAATAAAGAAACATTGGGTAAAATCTCATGATAGATACAAAGAAATACTTTTTACTGAGAACAATAGAACAATGAGTGTATTTTAATTTTTAAACTACAGTTTTCTCTTTCTAACACATGCAATACTATAAACAGAAAGAGACGTACATATTTCAAATACATTGAATATTTATTAAATTTGAAAATTTTCAAATCTAGTTGAAATAGGGAAGAAGACATACAATTCAGATAAAACTTCACTTTAAGAACATGTAACATTTATTATATAGGAATAAATAACTTCCTAATGCCTTAAAGCAGTAATTTCTACGCTTAAATCAACTTTACCTTAATATTTTTTAAATTAAAGGATATTAGTACATTTAAACAGGAAGTATTAGAAAAAAAAATACAGAAGAGAAGAATACAACAATAGAAAATAAAGTTTATTTTTAAGCAAATAGTCATAATTTGCGAATGCGAATTTTTTTTTTAAATTGCCCACAAAATATTTTTTGCTCATATTCATTCACAATTTAACGAAAGTAAAACTAAATAAAAGTAAAACTACTAAAGTAAAGTTGATGTAACTCCGCTAAATGCCGCTACTATAACATTTACTCCTCGGTCTGTCCGGCCGAGTCGAGTATCACTTCGAACGAGAACGGTTGGAACAAGTAACCTTCACCGGAATAGAACTTGCTTTGGAACTCCACCCTGGGGGAAAAAACGAAAAATACCATTTTATTATTTTTCCAGATGGTTATAAACATTGTACACTATCAGTGCATTTGAATCAAACGAACATAGAGCTAGAGCAAGAGCATTCTTTCGTTATCTTTTAGTGTAAACGAAAACTCGTATTCAATGTTGTTCAGTATTAGAACATTGCATATAATCTTTACGAACGCACTAAGAACAACGAAAGTATGCTCTACGCTTGTTTACACTAAAAGAATTTAACATAGTGGGGTTAGAATGAGCATTCGCTCGTTTGATCTAAATGCACTGTAACAGTACGCTTATTTGTGTAGTTGTATAAAACACAACTCAGTATGATATTTAATTTTATTGTGATTTAGTCAACTGGAATGGAATATAAGAACAGGCTAGTTTAATAAATGTGAATAAAGGTATATGGGAGCTGAAAACGAGATGAATACAATAAATTAAAGTGAGTTGATAAGAGAGGATTAATAATAATAATAATACGGGCATTTCTCCGCAACTCGACGTCAAGCGCCTATTTTGCGTGAGAGAGGGAGGTGGGGGAAACCAGCTAAAATTGAAACCACCCGAGCTCCTCCATGAAGCCAAGCAGCTTGTGAGGGCTGCCAAAGGCTTCGGGGAGGGACCCGGGAGACCCCAGGTGTCTTGCCCTGTACTCCGCAACCCCCTTACATTCCATGATGACGTGGGCTGCCGTTTCCTCGGTCTCCATGCATGCTCTGCATAGCGGACTGTCTGTGATCCCTAGATTGAAGAGATGTTTGTTAAAGGGGCCGTGCCCTGTGAGGGTCCCTGTTATTACGCGTAGTTGCACTCTACGTAGGTTGAGAAGCCGACGTGCAAGTCTCGAGTCAATGTCCGGTAGGGCTTCTCTGGCTTGCTTGCAGTCAGATCTGCATGACCATTCCGCTCTCTGAGCAGTGCTAGTGAGCTGGGTAATCATCATCCGGGTCCAGCTAGCAGGTAGCGGTATAATGGGAAAAGGTCCCATGACCGGTGTTTCAGATGCCCTTCTGGCTAGTATATCAGCAGCATCGTTTCCACGTGAGCTACTGTGTCCTTTTATCCATTGTAATACTAGAGAATTTCCCAGGTCACATACCTTAGTGAGGGCTAAGTGACACTCAAGGGTCAACCCTGAAGTGAATTCATGGCTTTTGATTGCCATGAGTGCTGCTTTACTATCCGATAAGATCCGAATCGAATAGTTTGTTACATTTCTTTTAATTATGGCCGAAGCTGCAAGTAGAAGTCCTAGGCATTCAGCCTGAAAGACTGTATTATGGGGTCCCAAGGGGTGCGAGATGTTAATGTTTAGGTCCTCAGAGAAGACCCCAGCACCCGTGCCATTTCCAGTCTTAGACCCGTCCGTGAAGATTAGTAGGTCTTCAACGCTGTTGTGTTCTGACGTGTATTCACGTAGCTGTATCTTATATTTCTTGTCAAAGATGAATTGTTTTGGGATCTTATCACTTATGGCAAGGAGTGAGGACTCCTTCTCAGCTGCCATAGTTAAGATCTTACTGTGTGCTGTAGGCACCATTCTCCATAGGTTTTGTGTCTTTAACCTTACAGCTGTCGCTAGAGCTTCTTGTCTTACAAAAAGATGTAGGGGTGGCAGGTCGAGCATTGCCTCAATCGCAGCAGTCGGTGTTGTGCTCATGCTGCCAGTGCCAGACAGGCGAGTCTTTGAAATCTCTGCAGTTTGCTTATAGCCGCCGATTGTTGTGTCTTTGGCCACCAAACCACAGAGCCGTAAGTTAGCATTGGTCTTATGACAGTTTTGTAGAGCCACATTGTGACTTTCGGGGAGAGCCCCCATTTATTACCAATCATTTTGTGGCACTGCCAGAAAGAAATGCTTGTTTTTTCGATCTTATTCTCAAGGTGTTTGTTCCAGTTGAGTTTATCGTCTAAGGTAATCCCGAGGTACTTAACCTCTTTCGATAACTGAAGTACGGAGCCAAATAGCTTTGGTAGCTGGTAGCTTCCTAGAAGGCGTCGGTTAGTGAAT
This sequence comes from Colias philodice, assembly GCF_061535455.1. Classification (NCBI taxonomy): domain Eukaryota; kingdom Metazoa; phylum Arthropoda; class Insecta; order Lepidoptera; family Pieridae; genus Colias; species Colias philodice. The sequence continues at coordinate 11,497,407 of NC_143095.1, read as the reverse complement.
AGAACAAGTTCCGTCTTGCGCGGGTTCACTGAAAGGTCATATTTGTTGCACCAGCGCTCAACTATTGATAGAGCTCTCTGTGTAATTTCACAGACAACACTCGTGAACTTACCAGAGATAAGTATTACTAGGTCATCTGCATATCCAATGGTATGGAATTTGTTTTTGTTTAGTGTGCTGATCAAGTCGTTCACAACTAGGTTCCACAGGAGCGGTGAGAGAACTCCCCCTTGTGGGCAGCCTCTGGTGACCAGCACTTTCTTTGTTTTATCCTTGCTAAGTTGTATCTCTCTACTGCCTAGCATGTTTATAATCCATGAGACTACTGTGGGGTTAACCTCATGCTGTGATAGGGCATTTTGTATACTTGAGTAGTGTGTCTTATCGAAAGCTCCCTCAATGTCTACGAAAGTGCCCAAGCACATTGATTTTTCTTGTAGGGCTTCTTCTATTTTGGACACTACACAGTGTAAGGCCGAATCGGTAGATTTACCGTGGCTGTAAGCATGTTGGTTCCGATGTAATGGAATACGCACGAGGGCAGTATCCCTAATGTGTCTGTCACAGAGCCGTTCTAATGTTTTGAGTAAAAAGGATGTGAGGCTGATAGGTCTGTGGGCTTTCGCATCCGTGTAGTCTGTTTTCCCTGGTTTAGGAATGAAAATAACATCAACAGTCCTCCAGCTGGTCGGTATATAGCCGTGAGCGAGGCTGGATGTCAGAATGGCAGATAGGTGAGACGTGAGTATCGGCCCCCCCCATTGTAGTAAAGCCGGGTATATACCATCTGGACCAGGTGCCTTGTATGCTTGAAAGCTGTCGATTGCCCATTGTACTTTTTCCTTACTGACTATGAGCTCAGCAGTACTCCAGTTTTCCTCACATGGTGTGTGGGTTGCTGTGTCTTTCCTTTCATGTCGTTGTATGAATTTGCAGCCGGGGAAGTGTGTCTGCATCAGAACAGCTTCCGTCTCAGCTGGTGTTTTTGTAAGAGTGTTGTCGCATTTTTTGATCGATCCCAGCTTGGACGTATTGCAGCAGGAGATGACTTTGCGCACTCTGTTTGCTTGATTACAGGATTCAATGCCATCACAGAATTTCTTCCATCCTGCACTGCTTCTGAATCTTATTTGTCTTTTGTATTCAGCTTTGTTTACTTTGTAATTGTTCCAATCGTGGTCGCAGTTAGTGTTCATTGCACGGTTCAGTGATCTTCTGACCAATTGTCTTTGTTTGGCAAGTTCCGGTCCCCACCAGGATTGCTGTTTGAGAGGATGTAAGAGAGGATTATAATAATGTGCGTGTGCGACGTGCGTGTACGTACAAACTACAAATGTGTGTGATCGTGGTCGTCTGCGTACGAGCGTGAGTGTATACGTGCGTGTGTGTGTGTGTGTATAAAAATTACAATTTAATAATAGAGACAAGACAATAAATTTTCATCTGTGTACGTGCGCGCGCGTTTTCATGCGCATGTGCCTGTGTGTGCATGCCCATGCGTGCGTGCGTGTCTATGGGAGGGGATAAAAGTTTGTGTTCGCTTGTTTAGGCGTGTGTGAATGTGCGTATTTGCTTGGATATATGCGTATATATGATCATGTATATTTTTGCATATGAACATATGTATGTTAGTACACGACTATGAGTGTGAATGCGCTAACCAGTGCAAGCGCAGCGTGTGCAGGAAGGCGGAGAGCCCCTCCATGAGCACGAGGATGGAGACGGAGATGGCGGCCCAGCCCGCGAACACCACGTACAGGAACACGCCGCCCTCGTACCCCGTCGACATCAGGCCCTGCGACAATTACAAAAATAACGATGGGAAAATAATATAATGAATAAATCGCTTTTAAAATCCGTTAAAGTCTTTAATTTCTAAAAAATACGTGTCAAAATTTCTTTGGCAATATTCAAAGACACCAAAGTCGCCTAACTCCATGACGAGACGGTATTGCCATGCCGCGACCTTGTAGTTTTTAATTAATTTAATTTTCATTTCAAAAAAAATTTAGGTCATTAATTACGTGTATATTTTTTGGTATTTTGAGGCAATAGAACTGGAAATATTTGAATTTTTGTATTATTGGAACAGCTTGCAGCAGTTAAATATTTTTTGGAAAAGTATTTGAATTAACATGATATTATTGCTCTATGGTTTCTAGTACCGATATAAGCACTAATATTACTTGGCTCATACCATTTCCTTCTTTTAAACTTCATAATATGAATAATATATTATTGTATGTGAATAACTGTATATTTCTTTATTAGTGTTTGTATTTGCGTATACATCTACTTACACGCATATAAACATATGCGTGTGCGTTCATATTCTTTTTTATCATCTACTAGCTGTTCCCCGCGGTTTCACCCGCATTGCTCCGCTCCTGTTGGTCTTAGCGTGATGACATATAGCCTATAGCCTTCCTCGGTAAATGGGCTATCTAACACCGAAAGAATTTTTCAAATCGGAGCAGTAGTTCCCGAGATTAGCGCGTTCAAACAAACAAACTCTTCAGCTTTATAATATTAGTATGCACACCATATATATAGTGTGTGTGTCTGTATGTACATACCTTCCTCAGCAGCATGTTCCAGGCGACCTCAGCGAGTTGAGCGTGTGCAAGCGACAGCGCCCAAAGCCGCAGGTACGAAGCTGTATGTGACACGCTTCCTAGCACGTACTCGATCGTGTGGATCGCCTAAAAACAATGAATAATTTTATATAAAAAAATGCGTGAAAATATATTTTTAATTTTAAAACGAAAAGGCTTTATATGTCTTTTCTATTGTACCAAAAAAGCTCTTAAGCCGATTAACAGAGTATTTTGAAAAGTGTTAAATCGCCGACAATCGAATGCACCTTGCATTATTTCTTAATTTCTATTAGCAAATACGAAAGTATTGATTCGAGTCCATTTTGATTCGAGATATGATCAAAATGGCCAGAGCAACTGGTACAAACTGATTCATAAATGCAGTGTCGAAGCATAATTATTATTAATTTTTACACATATTAGACTTTATTGCGCCGCTTCTATACAAATTCAACTCTAAATTGATGACCTCTTTCACTTGTAATTAATCATGTTTTCGGACCATTACCAAAAAAAAAGCAACTGATTATTTTTTGTATTAATAAAAACAATACATAGCACACACATTTTTTTTAAAGTGGGGAAATCTTGCAATGATACCCACGGCCCCCGGGGAAGGAGCCGTGGGTTATGTCGGATTGTTACCGACTAAAACCCCACTGTGTTCCGTCAAGCCGCTTTAATGATGGGGCCGCGGGTATTGGTTGGGATTATTCCGCGACAATATAACATACCTGGTGAATGAAGACCTCAGTGATGTCCTCATCATGATGTGGAGCCGGTACGGGAGCCCCGCCGGCGCTGCCGTTTTCTGCCGCCGCTTCAAGGGGTTGGGCGCCTTGCGTCTGTTCGAAATAATAAAACGATATAAATCACTAGGAACCACGAAAACATATTAAGAACGAATGCAGGTTTACACAAACCAATTAAAATAAAGCAATACAAACATTTATATTGAAAAAAAAGACGGGTTGCACTGGGGGAGTGCCGGCAGAAGTGAAAACTTGATTATTAACGTTGAGCATGTTTGATATTTTGGAATGGTATCCGTCATACGCTTTTTCGATCAGGTCACGTGTCCTGACGTGAGTTTAAGATTTTATTTTTAATTAATATTTAAATAAAAATAAAATCTTAAAAATTAATAATTATTTTAGTTTTAATTACAATAGACTACTTTTTCCAGTTTTTAACTAGAGGCGAACGACAGGTAACATGAAAAGTAAGATGAATTGATGAAATTTGAATTTATTTCACTACATAGTATAAAAAAAAGTCGCTTTCTCTGTCCCTATGTCCCTATGTATGCTTAAATCTTTAAAACTACGCAACGGATTTTGATGCGGTTTTTTTAATAGATAGAGTGATTCAAGAGGAAGGTTTTAGTATATAATTTATTATGTTTTAGACAAAGCGGGCGAAGCCGCGGGCGGAAAGCTAGTAAGAATATAATACTCACGGCTCTCTCTTTCTGCTCCTTCATGATGAAGTAGGGTTTGCCGAACAACATGACGGGCACGCACATAAGGGCCGTAATCACGAACAACTGGAATACATGTATTATTTTAATAGAGTTGCATATATTTATTTAACAATTTTATGCACCATTACAAATTTTACAATGATATCATAATATTAAAAGAAAAGGAAAACATTCATAGCACATAAGGACACCTTATCGCTTAACAGCGATCTCTTCCAGGTAAAGGATAACGATTTAATATTATATAGATACACGGGTGGCAATGAAAACAAAGATAATAGAGAAACAAAATACATATATTATATGAAAAATAAGAGAGGATATAATAAAAATAATATAGATAGAAATTAATAAAAATAATATATTACTAGTGCTAACGAGTCGATTCTAGTGCTTGTGCGATGCGGACCTGCCTCTGAGTTTTTTGTTTTCCTCGATTTGAAAAATGAAATTTTTTTTTTAGTTAGTTCGATTCCTGGTCGAAGTAAGTGAAATTTCGAGGGCCCATCGAAAATTAAATAACATAATATTTAAATCTTGCTATTCTAAACCCCAACACTACCCCAATCAAACTAAAATATAAATAAAATATAAAATGGAACCTTCTGGAACACGAGTTGTCCCGCGAACATGGTCTCGTCGCACTGCGACCGCGGGTTCGAGTCCGTTTTGAACAGCATCATGTTGATAAATGTGATCAGGATCGACGGGGCACAGTATGCGCTGGACTTCACGATCTCTGTGGAAATCATTATTGTAATTAGCAAAGAAAATAAATATAAATACAATAAAAAAAGTTTCCAAATGTACTAGTTTTAGAGTACACGGGCATCTTGAGCAGTCTATAGTTCACCGCGCGGTCGCGGCTTCAAGCCGTCGGGCTCAACTGCTTGAAGCGGTACTAACCGCCCTAACTAGGAGCGCCCTACTATTCCATATTGTATTAAATTATCTTATATATAAATCTCGTGTCACAATGTTTGTCCTCAATGGACTCCTAAACCTCTTAACCGATTATAATAAAATTCGCACACCATATGCAGTTCGATCCAACTTGAGAGATAGGATAGTTTAAATCACAAAGCGGGCGAAGCCGCGGGCGGAAAGCTAGTTTATTTATATATTTATACCCGGATCGTCGCTCCCGAAGTGTCCCGGGCTGGGCCCGTAGCTGGTCCACTTGATGAACATGAGCAGCACCATGTAGAAGAACAGCAGCGTCAGGAACATTATCTGCGGCACGAACTCCACGTATATGCTGATGCGACGCTTGAAGTAACTGAAAAAAGGATTCTTTTATTAAAATAGTGTGTGTCAAGCATAAGACGTGATAGAAGTGAAACTTTTATGACGTGACGATATTACCATGACGTTTTGAAAGTTTACTATCAACGCGCCTATGGGCGTAAAGCTGGAAACTTATAAGCGCTTACCGGCGCTATAGAACATTTGTATTGGTCTGCTTCAACCTGCTTCCTTTGTGTAGAACAAACCACCGCTGACAAGCGCCGGTAAGTGCTTATAAATTTCAAGCTTTCTTTCTTAATACGACCTAAAGAAGTTTAACTTCATAAATCACCAATCTTTGGAACGAGTCAAAATTGAAGTGCTTTCATTGGAAATTTTTTTAAGATTTTAAAGAACACACAGATTAAGGAAACATCTATAATCCTTGTAAACAATAAGGAAAAATACTTTTACAAGCCGTTGCCCGCAATTTTGTTGCGTGACAAAATATTTTTTATGAGATATGAAATGTCTATATGAGATATGAATTTCTTATAGTAAAATGATAACAATACTCACACATGGTTCCAGAGAGACAGACAGACACCAAACAACATGTGGAACACGCCGATGATGATCGAAATCTTCATTTTGTACGCGTTCATGAAGATAATCTTGTTCGCTTCAGCCAACTGCAGATAAATAATGTTCTATCAAATATGTATACTAATATAGTAAAGCAAAATAATTTACTAAGATATTTCTTTTAACATTTCTTGCTCCTGAGACACAGTGTTTTATTTATTCAAGAGCCTATAGATTCAATATTATTATTAGATCAATCGGTTTTTTTTATAGAATAATTGTCTATTGAGAACATGACACACAAATCGGAAAAATATAAATATGAAAAAACCTTTTTCGTTTTACATACAGGGATGTCGTAAGATAAACTTAAAATAAAGAGCATGATTACGAGGAAAAAACACTAAACATTTTATTTCATTGTGGAACTAAATTCTAACAGTTCATAAATACGTTTTCATTTATTATCAGATCAATAAATGTTACTTAAATTACTTTTACCGTATGTTTTAACTTCGCAAGTTTTAACTTTTACAAAAAGAATTAAGCGTGAATATTAAGATTACTTTTTTAACATTTAACAAACAATTTTTCCCACCTGCCACACAGGATCGATGCCAAACGGATACGGCGTCTGTATATAGTCATCCGAATCGGGATTCAACTGCAGCATTCTATTATCTCTCAGTGTGCTAACATTATAGTTGTTCCGCCATGATGAGCCGAAAATGTTGAGACTCTTGCTGAATATATCGTTGTATATTAACCCCGTGTACATCGAGAACAAGCCCATGAGAAGGATAATATAGCGACCGCCGAAGAATATATTCCAAATCTGTGGGAAATATATCATTACACTTATTGTACATGAAAGCAAAATGCATAAATATCGTTAATACGAGTATGCCAACGTTGTCGATTTATTTTTGTTAGGGCCGGTTTTTCAATGCTTGGATAAAACTTATTCGTCGAATAATGTATAAAACTACCATTTTAAAAACGTATTCTAATTGCCCGTATTTGACAGATTACGTGACATTTTAATATTATCGTGTAATACTTTATTGGACGGATAAGTTTTATCCAAGCATTGAAAAATCGGCCCTTAGTGATATGTAAAGATTAAATAACTTGACCTTATTTTAATTCTTTCACCAATTTAGCTCCATAATCAAAAAGAGATGTGGTGGTTTATTTTATAACAATTAAATTATGAAATAATATTATTCTTTACTTTTTAAAATGACATTTAAATTTGATGTTGTTTTTTTGTGTAGCATATCTACACATTCGTTTACTTGCACAAGAGTATAGCGTAAAAGTGCACACAAGCATGTTCGTTTGTATATGCGTGTCTATGTATGCGAGTGACTGTCGGTTTATGCATGCGTATCTGTGTGTGCGTATGTGCGTGTGCGTATTTGCGCGTACGTGTGTGCGTGCGTGCGTACGTGGGCGTGTCCTTCTGTACATTTGACGACGCGGTTGGCGCAGTGGTAAATTAACTGCCTACTGAGCCGACGGTCCCGGGTTCCATCCCCGGTCAGGGCAAATATTTGTGTGATGAACTCAATTATTTGTTCTTGGGTCTGGGTGTTATATCTATATATGTATTTATAAAATATTATATTTATCGTCGCCTAAAGTACCCGTCACGAGAAGCTATAAATTATGTAAACAAACATCTTTTACTAAGTAAACATTTTATACTGCGAGATAATAATAAATTGACCATATTCAATCGACATGAAATATAGACGGGTTATATGAAAGTAACAACCTATTTAATTTAGTCGGATCATATTTTAACGACGCAAAGCGCTATCGTTTGTGTTTCTTGGTACCGGAACGCGTCCGTCGCAGGGATTGTGAACTATCGGGACGCCATTTTGAAATAAACGCATCATTCGAGTTTCGAATGCGTACGAGTTTGTTTCATTGCTTTGCATATATCGCGGATCTGGTTGTTATTGTTAATTTTGTTATTGTTTCGTTATCACTTTTTTATTGTTGTTACTTTAATTGTTGCGTTAATTTTATTTGTTATTACGTATAATGGAGCCAGTAGCCAGTACATCTAAGGAAATAAATTCGCCACGAAAAAAACGTCAAAAGGTGCGTAATACAATTTATCTAAAATATATAATAAGTAAAAAGAAAGAGTTGTTTGTTCAAACGCGCTAATCTTTGGAAACTTAAGGTTAATATTAGAGGTAGGTTTTAAATTGTGAAGTAATTGGTTAGGTTAATTGGTATACCTGGAGATATAGCTTGAGCTTCGTGTGACAAGTGACTACCGGTGATTTTTACAGGTGATTTTTTTACTTAATAATTTATTAAATCTTAAACAAATTCATTTTTTTTGTTGGTCCAAATGTTGTGAACTCCTGAACACTTGTTTACAAAATTTATAGCTTCTCATGACGGTTACTTTAGTACCCACAACACAAGCCTTAATTGAGCTTACTGTGGGACTAGGTCGATTTGTGTAATAATGTCCTTTAATAATTATTTATTTATTTATTATTTCTTCATATTTACGTGTGTGTGTGTGTCTGTCTATATCTTCACTTCGTGTTTTTATGTGTGTGCATACCTCGCTGTCAATCTTCTTGGCCTGCAGCGGTTTCTCCTTGTAGCACATCCAGAAGCCGAACGCCGCCATCAGCGCGCCGTGCCCGAGGTCGCCGAACATCACCGCGAACAGGAACGGGAACGTTATTATTGTGTATGGCGCTGCGGGATAACATTACTTTTAGTGAGATAGAAGCTTCATAAAAATATTTCAAAATATTTTGTGTATATTGAGAATTAGAAGTCATACACAAAAAAAGACGGGTTGCACTCCGGGAGCAGAGGCGGCTCGTGACAAAATTTTATGGGTGTTCACTTGAAATAAAACACTGAAAATACATGGTGTAAAGCAGTACAATTTATCAAAAAAATTACTTATAAAGAAAATGCATACGTGATACGTCTTTCTTTTTGGTGTGCAAAAATATCTATAACTTAAAGCGACAAGACCGATAGACGCCAATTGCAGTTCATTCAACAAATGTTACCGAGATTGTGAATGTTTTTTCATCTTGATCGAAAGATGAGCTAAGTCGTCAACGCCCGTTTCAGTCCAAGCACTCTCACCTCCGCCGGCCGCGCCCGCTTTAAATAAAAGACACGGAAAACAAAATAGTTTGTTGCTTTCATCACAACCACACAACCACGGTGTTTTCACATATTGTTCAGATTTAAACACACGCGTATATGTTTTCGTTTTTGTCGTTCATTTTTGCGTAAGATCAAGTTCAGGCCGTGGCGGTCCCTTAGCTTTACATTCAAGCCGAATTTGTAACGTTTTATCACACTTTTTAATGAACGCCACATTATAATTATTGTTAATTTTAACACTCACAAGTAATACTGATAACTACAGGCTATTTCAACACGTATTTTATAATTTTAATTAGAAAATTGCATGAATCGCGCGCGTGCATTGAAGTTGACTCGAGTGTTTGTTTATATTATAGAAGTGGTAACTGGCAACCGCGCGCGCAATCGCTGTCCTGCCGGGCGGTAAAAACGAACCGGCAACGTTTGCGGGTGCGGCGCTCCGAATTTTGCTACTTTTCCATAGAAAATCTTTTGTTTCACGCGCAGGGCTCTGGCAAAACCCTCTCTTTCACTCCTATTGGATTTCGTATTAGGAAATGTACTAAATCTTTTTTCATTGGAGCGCAATCGTGAGCGCTCCGCTTCGCGCGTTACATAATACAGTAGGTATTATACAGGTGTATGGGATGATGGAATGATGGATATATTCATTGGTATTAACAGTAGTTTTGCACGCCTCATAAGCGAAGCGTTGAGGTGGGTACTACTGTCACTTCGCGCAAAACATCTGATTTTTCAAACTTAAAATGTCTTTATGTATCATACATTGCACTTGTAAGATAATACATACACACACATATTAAGAAAAAACACTATTTTTAACGTTCATGATATTTTTGATGTCATTTTTGTTATTTAAACTAGTTAAAAAACAGTTTAAAAAAGTTCTGTCTTGGACGTCCGTGTGTCTGTATGTGCGGATCCTTTTTCTTGTTAACACGATAGCGACCGAAATACTTTACTAATCGAGTCTTTTTTTTTCTCTTACGCTTGAGTATGCTCAGGAATAGAACCCTTTCATTTTTCAGGGTCTGATTCGATGTGGTTTAATTGTTATTAAATAAACAAAAATAATAATTAATAAATATTTATTAAAAAAAAATTATGAGGCGTGCACTTTTGGATTTTCCAAATTATTTTAAGATTACGATTGATTTTAAATAGTAATAATTAATGGTAATAATTAAATTAAGGACTATGATTTTATTATAATTATTTATGGGAGTTCACTGCACCAGCGCTCCTTAGGGCGAGCCGCCTCTGTCCGGGAGTGCCGGCAGAAGTGATAACTTGATTATTAACGTTGAGCATGTTTCTTACGCGTTTTTCGATCAGGTCACGTGTCCTGACGCGAGTTTAAAATTTTATACCCATTACAGAAAAAGTGCTCAACGCCGCTAAAGAAGTTTTCACTTCAAAAAGAAGTGTGGCACTCGGAGACTGCCGCGGTAAAGCTATTATATGCTTCAAGCCACACCTCCGCGCCCGTCGGAGTGGGGAGCGTGAGGTTTTTCGTTACGCAATTTCTGGATTCGGTCCCTGCGCTCAAGGCCCGCGATAGAAGCTATGCAATAGCTTAAAAATAGAAAAATAGGCAGAAAAATAGAAATTTTGAGCGCTTTTATTTACTTAAATATAATATTGGGTAAATATTGATTTTTTTTAATAATTCTAAAATAACAGTGAAGCAAATTTTAAAATAATTCATTGGCAATTTATTTTGTATGTCAATTTTCACTATAATTTGTCAGAGTTCGATGATTTCTACTATGCTACTTTAACACGAATGAATACTCAATTTAGAAATAAGAATAGACTCTAACCAGAATCTTCCAACATTTTATATTAATTTTCATTTTAATAATCACAGCTTTTACAAATACTTAGCAACTAATTATAACAAAATACAGTATACACACCAGGATTAACCTCTCGATAAGTGGCCACACCGTACGCGTATATCAAATGTTGGAACGCACTTGTGAACTTGTTTGTGCGGTTGTACGTCGGCGGGTCTTCTAGCGTTTCCATACGATTTAGTATAGGCGGTACTGAGCTGCCGCTGCGTTCCTGTATTGAGAAATAAATAAATCTTTATTAATTTAGGGTGGTCGTAGAATGAACATAAGATAAAAGATATAAGTAAATCTTTGTTAATTTAAGCCGGTGAAAGAATAACATGCTATGATAATTTCTTTCAATCTGAGTTGTGTAGAGAGAACAAATGATATTTCATTAATAAGTCACAAGATTAACTTTTATCTGTTACGTATTGCTAATAAGTAATAACATTCACTAATAAATTAATTGTTACTTTTTTGTGAGTTTTCCACATTTCTACAAATAAAATTATGAAATTTTTAAAGAATAGAAAAAATCGATCATGAGGCGGGATCGAATATTTATTTTTTTCTATTCTATTTAGATCGAATATTTTTTTTTTATTCTATTATAGATTTATCATTTATAAAGTATTTCAATTTGAATGTTATAAACCTAAATATCAAAATAAAGTTGATGTTATACAAAATAAAGACAATTATACATTTCAACAACAGACAATTATACATACAATCAACGTTATCTTCTACTGTACATTGTGTAGTATTAATAAGTTTTTTGTAACCTTTCTAATGTTGTGAGAAACAAATAAAGACCATTTTATTATTATTATGTATCTCAATTCCATAATACTCGGGTACCATCATAAGGAAGGTACCCGGTCCTTTGGAAGGCTTACGTGGGGACACGGATCCAACACGCAGAGGCCCTTTCGAGAACTTTACTGTGTTGTGGGACACCAGCCGCAGCCTGCCCATGACTGCACTATAGAGATACAGTCCTGGGCAGTCTGCGGCCGATGTAGGACTATTGCAAGATAAGGAAACAAAATAAAATGGGCTATGGAATGGGATGTTAATGGACCGGAATTAAGGACTATGGAAGACTATGGCACCTGCCTTTCTACTAAGATATAGCAAAAAATTGTTGGCAGGTGGTGACTCGCCCTCTCACTGTATGGGCCCCCGAAATAAGTCGCTGCAATAGTGCGACAAGGGGGCAACATATTGCGAGCAGCTAAGGGTGGAGAGGCGTCCCTGGACTTTAAACTACGATCACGCGCTCCCTGAGGGTCCAGCATCACGTGCCCACTCGCCACTTACGCTTCGCATCCACCCTTCGAGCTAAAAGCTCTCGCGACTCCACTCTGGCCGGCCGGTTAAGGCAAGCCAGAGGTGGGGGTCCTGTCCTCGTCAGGCTTCACTCCGACCGGCCGGTGAAGGCGAGCCGGAGATGAAGACAGGGGCCTCCCCCGGGAGCACTCGGTTCCCGCGGGGTCGCTACTCCCCGACACCCCGCCACAAGGTGTCCTGCGGGTTGACTGATTGCACGGGTGGAATATCTGTTGTCACGTAGACAACAGACATTCCAACCGTGGGCGATGGGGTCGTCACATCCCTACGCCCTTATTATTATTATTATTTATTTTTCCCCATCCAAAAAATTCTACAGCATCAACAAACACACATAATACATATACCTCATATCTTATCCCACAAACCTCCCTTTACCCAACTCAAACTCAAACTCAAACTCACCGTGCCCCTCCTCAGCGCCAGCTGTATCGTCTCCATATCTAACGCTGGCACCCAGCACTCTGCGATCAAACACTTTTGGGTCACATCCAAATTGAACAGATTCAATGTATGGTAGATCGCCTTAATCTTGCGCACTTTGACGAACCAATTCTTTATGTTCTTCGCGGCCGCTACTAGAACGCGGTGCCTGTGGTCTTGCGTTTGCCCGAGCACCTGTGGGTTAATAATAAAAATTGGTTGTCTGTAAATTCGGTTTACTGACGAGTTGAACGTGACAACGACCTATTGCTTCTTTGTCGCTCGTTCCGCGCTTTCGCTTGCACTTCAAGCCTTACATGGAACGCCTCAGAGCGAGGTAACGCCGCATGAGTCATGTTTTTTCGTGCGTGCAGCCGGCTATCGAATTATAAGACGTTGTCACGTCAAAAATTGTTAAAATGATTCTATTGTCATCGGTCCTTAATCGACCGGTTTTAAATCGGTTTTAAAAGTGGCGTTGAAAAATGAAAAATTAAATGTATTTTTACAACTAAATAAAAGTAAGAGCCAAAATATACAGAATATTTTTTAAATTACATATTTCATAACGTTTCAAAAATTTATTAACAAAAGGAAGATCTTTGAATTTTAGAAATTCACTGTACTAAAATCGCTCAGTAATAAAAATAATTATATCTTTGGAACTTTTACAAATCCCTTTGTTGACAACTTATCATAAATACAACATAAATCTTATCCCAATTAAGCCATTTTTTATTGCACCGACTATATACGACCCTTTTTCATTAGAAGTTGCCTAATCGTTAGGAAAACATCATAAACTCGTACCATAGATAATCTTGTTCTCAACTCATACTTTTTGTGTCAAAGTCATGAACTATAAGGTTGACAACTAAGAGAAAAAATATATAGATGAACATCCTTAACATAGATTTTTTTTAAGTTGGTTTAAAAAAGACATGTTTCCGACTCTTGATTTGTTAAAAATATTTTCAATAAAAAAGTATGACGCATCCAAAGAACATAATGCATATGAAGCATTTAGTTGATGACAACAACAAAAAATCTCTATACATATTGTATAAAGATTGGTAAGTATTCTTTTATTGATTTTAATATTTTTCGGCATCCCTATAAGCCTCCATTGGCTTCTGATATGCTACAAGGTCGAATTTGATTGGTGTATGGTGGTCCAATGACTTTTGGATCTCACCATGACTTTCAATTGATTTTCCTCAAGTTTTTAGACAAAATCAATTCCATGTTTCGAATCTTCCTTGTACAAAAAATCTGTTTAATTATTATTATTTACCTACCTGTTAGATTAGAATAACATTACCAAATCACGCAACAAACAGTGGTTATTTAAGAAAATAAACACTTGATAACTAAATAATGAACCATTGCTAATCTTATATTTAACCATTTCGAATCTCTTACGTTTCTAGAGAACGATACAATTTAAGACTGAAAGTTTCATCTGACGATAATATTATAAGGTAACTAGCGGTCCGCCCCGGCTTCGCCCGTGGTACATATGAAAAATAGATGTTGGCCGATTCTCAGACTTACCCGATATGCACAGAAAATTTCATGAGAATCGGTCCACCCGTTTCGGAGGAGTATGCAGACTAACATTGTGACACGAGAATTTTATTTTATATATAAGATATAAATCATAAACTTTATTTTTCCAATTAAAAACATAATATAATATGATACATTTGTCCAACACGTATTCAGTAGTCATTCAAACAGAATTAAGCTAAGAAGAGGCGTCGAAAACAACAGAGCAAACAAAAACCTTGTGAATAGTTATTTACCTTCTAAATAAACATGCAACTCAGTCACTTGTCATTTTCCATCAAGTGAAATAGATGCAAAAACCTATCGATAAAAATGTCCTTGACGAAAGTCTTTATTTTTTTATAATTACATATACAAATATACAATCTATCTAGGAGTCCTGCAAAAACAAAAAGATACGGGTTGCACTGGGGGAGTGCCGGCAGAAGTGAAAACTTGATTATTAACGTTCAGCATGTTTGATATTTTGGAATGGTATCCGTCTTACGCATGGAATATAAGGGCTAAAAAAAAACATCCGTCTTACGCTTTTTCGATCAGGCCACGTGTCCTGACGCGAGTTTAAGATTTTATACCCAACGCCGCTAAAGAAGTTTTCACTTCAAAAACATCCCAATATATCAACTTACAGTATTCAAATCCTCAATCCTCGTCATCACACCCATGGCCATTTCCCGCCTATCAGCTGGTGCTTCAGGACAAGGGTACAGTGTAGCACGGAAACCCTCGCAAATCTTCTTTACGCGCGTCTTGAGCTGGTCCCCTTGGAAGAATATGATGAACACCGACTTGTACACTTGGTCCGACTGGAAGATAAAAACGGTTTAGGAGATAGTTTTGCGAGGTTAGGAGACAATTTTGGGAAGTTAGGACACAATTTTGCGAGGTTAGGAGATAATTATGCGACGTTAGGAAACATTTTGGTTAAATAGACCATTTAGCAAATTTTTAAAGAAAAAATTTGTAAGTTATTGATGTACACTTTATTGTAAATTGTCTTTTAAGAAAAGTAATAACAAGAATGATAATATCGTATTAGTGTAGCATTCAAAAGTTCTTGCAAGATGAGCGTGATGTGCTTGAAATTTATCGAGAAAAAATGAACATAATGTTCACTGTTTAATAATTCAACTAGCTAATAAAACTAACAAGAATATGTGTCTTGTCATCGTGCCCTTAACAAATCATTTAGAGCATATTTCGGTTAAACAGTTAACAGTTTTACCCATATTTCACAAAAAATCAAACAACAATGCAAATATGTAGTAAATTAATGAAGACATATTGTTCGTCACGTAAAGGTAAACAATTATTTATCTACATTAATAGTTTACTTGGAGACAATCGACTGTGACGCGTGTCTGACGCAAGAAGTTATTGCCTCTCCGGAATGGGCTCAAAGATTTATCGCTTTTAAAGCATAGAACATTTATATATTTTCTAAAAGAGGAAGAAACAATAGGTAGATGGCAAAATGCTATTGAATACAAAAATTAAATCACTATAGTCTCTGCTATTGTAAAAGTTTTCTCTATTTAAAATAACTGCAATACCATCAGGAGTAAATAAAACTTTCTTGAAATGATAACGAATTCCAAACACACGCATTGGAAGCCTAAACTTTGATCACATAATTTGCACAATCTAATCAATCTTTTTAAGCAAGCACTCACTTAAAAGACAAAGTTACAAAACCAAAAATGGTCCTTCGAGTCCACACGCAAAAAGATACGTACCGACGAAGGGTCCTCCAATGGGGTGTCGATCTCAGCCTGTCGCAAGAACACATTTCCCCTGCAGGCCCTCCATAGCATCCTCTCGAATGCCGGGATTCGCTCCCTGAGGATAACGCCGGCGACGAAACTGCGCAGACAAAGGTCTTAGCACTTCACACTGGTGATTGGCCAGTGTTAGCCCATTTCCACACGTCCATATAATGCTTTGCCAAGAAATCGAAGCCAAAATTCCATGTTTTCCGATTTTGGAACAAAAAAATTTGGTTAGAAAGGAATACCATGATAATTATGTCACCGAGTGTGCCGATTGTAATTGTTCCTTATTACCTTTTCAAAAACATTTTAGCAACATTGTTGAGTAAATAGTTAACATATTAAACGTTATATAGGATTCACGTTACATAAAGATACGACATATATATGCATATATACTATGTGTTAAACCGTATCTATGTAACATGTCATGGTATTCCCATTTCTATATAAATTCGATTTCTTGGAAATGTGAACGGGTGGATATGGGCGTAGTAATGAATATTTACAAGAATACCCACTGAAAGTCAAACATGAATCATCTCTACAAGTCACGGTCAATTATGCCTCTCTAAATTTCATAATAAATTGTAACATAGTTTTCAAACTAACACTAGTATTTTTTTTTTATAAACAATATCAAGTATTAAAAGGAAAACCATTTGGACAGGTATTTTCATACGGATCTAAAACGACCTTAACAAAGATAAAACAATTATATAAATTGATAAAAAATAACCCATATAAAAGGAATTATTCTGCCAACATTTTATACCAACAATGACAACGTTACGTAACTTGAACACGGTTTGAATTCGCATGTTTGACTTTCACCTAACGATGCATGTTGAATACTAATAAAGAAACACCCTTGACAAAACGTTTAACTAATTTAACCCATTGACCACCGTAAGCCCCGATCGGGGCGCGACACAATAGATTTTCTATTGTGTCTGTGATTCCGAGGACTGATGGATTAATGGAGATATTGATCATAAACTTACAACTACCCACATTTACATAAGAAAATTCAATAGAAATGGAAAATTATATTAAACGACGGAAGTACTTGAATTTAAATATCTTATCACGACAATATAAGTGCAAAATCGTGGACGATTTTTTCCACGATTTTTTACAAATCGAGCTGATAACGGTAACATTCGTAATGAGAATACTATCGCTGATAAGGTATAAATAATTACATTTTGTTATATAATTGATGACGAAACTGCATCACATTGTAGGTAATCTATATTTTTGTATATTGTACTCAAATTCCATTTTTCTTCGACGCATATGTAATGTCGAAGAGGCATAATTTTCGTACCTTTGGCCAAGCACATATTATTTTAAATATGGTTAAAACTGAGACCAGAGTAACACCGTTTATACAAAAGGGACTACACGTGATGTTATTATTGAACATATACACATTCATATTAGGCACACTAACTAATATAAATGCTCTTCAATCACCAAAGTTAGTGGTGTGAAATCTTGGACCTTGTACACCCATGTTTGATAAATACTTGTATATTTAAATAATGTAACGTAAAGAGAAGTGTTAAATAATGATTTCCTAACAAATTCTTACTTGTAACGTTTTTCAACAAAAAAAAAAAACAAATCTAAACTCTGATTGATTACTGGCCAGACATCTGAATCAAATTTTGAGCCGAGATAAAATATAGATAGACAGTGCATAGGCATTTCATTCGCATACTAGTTGTTGTTTGCGGCTTCGCCCGCGTGGTCAAAATAAATTTTCATGATAAAAACTTTCATCCCCTATTCTATCCCTTTGAGGGTAGTTAGAATTTATTGAAATTCTTTCTTAGCGGATGCCTACATCATAGAGCATCTTCATGGCAAGTTTCCATTTGGGCTATGCCTTGATAGATCAGTCAGTCAGTCAGCCCCTTTGCGTTTTGAAGATTAAACGATCGAAGCTGCAGAGAAGGTTTTTCATGGAAGTTATGAATTCCGAGATAAAACCAATACGCATAATAAAAAGTCAATTCAGTGTCATCGACCATTATTATAGGTACATACTATGAGTGGGAATCACATGATACAATACAACTATGACTAATAAAGATATTATGTTGCTCTCGATCCAGCTATCTGGTTGACACATGGCTAGTGTAGCATTGTAGGAAATAAAAATTATTGTATTCTGGGTACGACACTATTTTGTATGACGAAAAATAGGGAGAATAATATTTGAACTGGCGTTGAATAGGTATACAGGTTTTTAGTGATGATGCATGAACACGGCATCTATTTTACTGTCTACGAATTCTGGAAGAATTTAACGTAGCCATGCGCATCCAAGGCCTAATCTATTGTAAAAAAATTTAAGTCTGACTAAGACATTTACGAAAACACTAAACAAATTTATTAAGTAGATTTTAGGTATTACAATTATTGCCGTATCTCAGAAGACGAAATTGACTACGAAGAATATAAATTTCGTATAAAATCACAAATCGCCTCTACGAACAGACATACGTACGACATTTTCTTATAAACGCAGTATAAGCATAAATCTCTGGAATGAGATTAGATATCGCGACCTTCTAATGTTGATATTAGAAATATGCGCTATGGTAGTGCGGAAAATGTTTCTCGAATAAAATGTGTGCTATTTCTTTTAATTAAACTATCATCATATTTAATTACACAGACACCGTTTGCTAACAATAATTATAAGGTAGTGTTCAAATTGTCATTCGAATTTCATCTCTATAACTTATGATATAAGGTGGTCTTTAGCAAATGTCACTTCCTGAAGACCACTTCACTGAGGTACCGGGCCTAGGTAGTCAGGAAAATAGACATCACACACCACACCACACAAGTACTGACCACGGAGGATTCGCCTTGTACATGAACAGATTCAAGCTGAAGGAGAATCCGTGTCAGATATTAATATTACGATTTACGCTATGGTATTATATAAAAAAAAAACGTGAATAATGAATCAATCTTTATAAATAGAAGAGATGCAGGTTATATTGAACAGAGCAAACTAAGAAGTTTATAAAATAGTTCAATCCCTCGTAAAACTGTTCATTTAATTACCAATAAACGCTCAGTCTGGTGATCCTGCGTGTAATCACATATTTTTATTTAAATATCAACTTTAGTACAAGGCCATAAGTCTCATTACGTGTTAGCATGCAATGGGGATTCACTTCGTAAATGTAATCGTCCGGTCTCAAGGTTTTTAAAAAAGAAACTTATGTTCTCTGACAAACCATCCATAACTGCATAGCACGTGGGTTAAATGAATTTGATACTTGAACAGTTAGATTTAAGTGTCATTTTAATTTTTTATCATTATGTATGATGTAATGCCTCGTCATTTTGGCGTCTTACCAAGTCCGTCTGAGAAGGCAGACGAAACTTTTCAAATTTTTGTTTTATGTCTAATATTCACGATTTATGTATTTTCTAGTGGCAATGCCAAGAATTTTTAAACATAAATTTCACAGTGAAAATGATATATTCGAACCTATTATCTTGTACAAATCTCACACGATTAATAAAAACGAAATGATATATATATATTTTTTTCAAAAGTTGTTCATGATCAATATCTCCCATATTATTATTATATTAAACTAAAAGAAGTGGACATCAGATAACAATTCCAATCAACCAACACCATTAGTTACAAAACGTAAATTATGTGCACTGCGATTTGCCAGCGTCTTTTTAACAAAAAATAAAAAAAAACTCTGTGGTCCAGTTCTTTCATCATATACCAAACAATATACATTTCGCTATGAATAAAAAATAACAAAAAATGTATTTTTTTCACCTTTTTTGAGTCAAACACAATGCTTTACAGAAATCAATTATAAAAACCTAAATATCCATTCTTGTACGTTGACAAGCGACCTCGAGGCAAGCCTTCAATCATCGATTGTATGGACGTCGATTCAAAAATATATTCATTCTCTGGCTGAAACGTTCCCACGGACATTAGTTGCCACGATCTTTAGATAATTGAGTTAAATTTATACATTTGGGTACAAGATGGTACAAATTGTCATCACGAGCTATGCTACCAGTATTTATAAATCTTTTTTTAAACAGGTAATGGTCATTTTTTATTTTATTTTAGCATTACAAATTTCAGGTGACGTGGTAGAACCGATCCATGTTATTATTTTCATGTTTGATATGGAATTTCAAATGGTCTCAAATATTGGGACATTTTAAAATTGGGACGGTGTATTATGCCTATTTAGTTCAAGAACTTATAGAGGCAGAATATTTTTAAATGTATTCTATGCTATTTACAAAATATTTATTTAACTGTCATAGAAGTATTAGCATATTTTTTGTATAAAAAAATAATTTTATACCAAAAAGCTGCCAACAACAAGCATGTTACCGTAAAAAAAATACCAATTTTAGACAAAAAATATAAAACTAACTTAGTAACATTTCTGGAAATACCAAATCGTCATAATAATTAAACGTAACTCGTACGATTAGTAATCAATTTTTCCTTTACGTGCATAATGAGGCTCCCATTCATTTCGAATTTCAAGGTAAATTAAGTACGCTATACGTTGAATAAATAGGGTATGGACGTTTAAAAGGTTTGAAACATAGAAATCTAAATAACAAGACACTAGAAGTCGTAAGCGCGCGTGACCTTGTCGCCACTCAGGTGACTTTCACATCACTAGCTGTGCCACCAGTGTGTTCGTCACAGTTCAGTTGCTCTGGAGACGTATGTGTGTAAACATGGTGTGTTTCAGCTTTTCCCATTGCGGAAATTCTTCCACAAGTTGTAATTATACTAATAAAGGAATAATATTTCATCGGTAAATATTTTTTTTTAGAAATAATGCCGTTTTTCCTTAAAATTATAGAATATTTACAAGTATTACGAGTGTCACCATAGTAATCGAAATAACAATGAATGACACAGTCGAGCATTCTTATTATCACGTTCAACACAAATTTCAACCTTATTGGAGCAAAAAGAAACAAAACGTCTCATATACTTAGGGATGTTATTCTAAAATAAACCGTAAATTCGTGCGTTAGGATACATATTAAAAAGCTTAATTTAATATTTAAGTTAGTTTTCACTAAAATCAAGCTGTCCAATAAAAGGCATAGTTTACTTGTGTGTACTGTTTAGCTATCGGTTTAAATGTGTTGATTTTGGCGACAGCGGTTTTCATACGAATTATGACATTATAGCACTTCTATGTGTCTTGTTATTTAGATTTCTATGGTTTGAAACGTCGTAAATATTAAAAACAAAAACTGCTAAAATGGAAGAAGCCTAGTTGGATATAAATTACGACATATTTTAGTTAACAATGTATTATATGTATCTTTATTAAGGCGTCTCTAATTGTACATCACTTGGTCAGATTGGTGGATTACGGCCTGATCGCTTACGGGAGGCCCGTGTCCCAGCAGTGGGAACATAATGGGCTACAGATGATGAATTCTACATCACAATTGAAGTATAGTTAGTATTCAGGATACCATAGACCCTTCTACGACAATAAAAGATTAATAGACAATTATTGAATATGCTCATCATCCAATCCTACAGCTTCTAGACACTACCAATTTGAAGTGTGATCCAACTGAAAAAAATATATCAAGTTGACAAAGTGATCCATTATGGCAATTCTTACTATTCTCGCACGTTGTATACTCATAAAATACACACTCCATTCATCCAACAGACACTAATCAGATAAAATATTTCGCAAGATCGTAATGTTGCGTCAGAACAAATTTGGGTTACCGCAGTCATTTATCGCTTTATCTAAAATACACAATTTCAGGAATTGAAGAAACGTTCTCTAGAATCGTAACTGACTGTAAATTGGAGGTTAGAATAACCAAAACTGCATTAACTACTCTTCGCTTCGCTTCATTTACAAATTCTTCGCCCTATTTTTTACACAAAAGTAAAGAAGACGTATGTAGATGATGATGTATCAATTTATATTTTCATATTGTTTGTCAATTTATGAGGACGAAGGGTAGAACACTTCTAACTAAACAGATAGGCAACACTAACTGACACTATACAGATCTTTAATTCAATTCCAAAATGATTTAAAGGTACCCTTAAGGCTTGAATCGGGTAGAGTTCCCTTTTAATACCGAAAATTAACTCTAGTTATAACCGTTTTTCTTCTTAGATACTTAATGTACATATCTAAAAAAAATGTATATTAAAGTTTCGAATATGATAAAGGGCATGGTTGTTTTAATTTGTTTATTTTACAATCAGGTTTTTTGGAAAAAAATCATGAACTGAGGTCGATTTTTGGACTTTAAACCAAAACGCTAAGTCAATATAACATCAATTATTGTAGTGTTTTTACAGTGTGTTTATCAAATTGAAACACAGGGCATGGTTGTTTTAAATTTTGATTCCATATCCAAATATCTTTTTAATAATTTTTATACGTACTTTTACTACGGTAAATTCCGCGGTCGTCTCCCGATCCCGCCTTGTAAATCGTCGCCAAGGTCGCTAGCCCCTATTAAAGCCTTAAGACAAGAGGTCTTGATCCCAAAAATTGATTACAATTTTAAAGATAAAACCTTCATATGGTAGTCTGTTACAGTTTTTATAACATCACCGAGAATTCAAGAACAATTAGCTTCAAAAGATTATAAGTCACCTCAACTCGTAATCGTAACCAAAACAAACAGATCCTTGACTTTCAATCTTGGCCAGAAAAAAGAAAGTTATTGACTCATAGCAGCTGCTGAGGTGAATAAAATCGGGCGTTTTTCACAAATTATCGTCTGAATATTGACAAATCACGATTGTCGAGGTAAACGTCCGCTACCTAACGGTTCCAGTTTATAAACAAGTGATCGAGTTCCTCAAACTGCAAAACATTGCATACGTGGTGGAAATTCCCCGATACCGCGAATGGATGAAAGGGGCAAGAATTTCAGAAATGGCAATGTTATTGCTAATGCCTGATTGCAATCAGGTGGCTAAATTATTATATATAGAGTATCAATATCGATATTCGTTATGCTACATTGAAATTTGAAACCTAAGTTTTGTAACAGCATTATGTTGATGAGAAATATTATTTCCATGTTGTTAGGAAGGATATGAAATGGTCTTAATCTCCCTAATGCAGTCATTTGAAGATGGTATTGTGTACAATTTACGATTATATGTTACAAACAAAATATTTATCACGCCTATAAAACTACGGCGTCTTTCAAATCCAGATCGAATCTAGTTTTATTGGATTAACAAACACGAGTTTAATTAAGATTTTATACCCTTTCAGAAATTTGTTTACAGCTGGTTTATCTTAATACCTAAGTGTAATCAAAGGCTAAATTAACGTTATAAACGATGTTTAATTAATCGTCCGTCAATAATGATTCATCTCAGGCTTGATTTGCTTTATCGTGTAGCAATAAAATCATAGCTTTTGCCAAGTAATTGAAATTTACTGAAAGTTAAACAGTTTTATGGCATCAAATCTACTTTTATAGGACATCTCATTTAATCCTTATGCAGTATCATTAACTGGCAGATTAAAATGCAAACAGAATCCGTCGCCAAGGTACCTATATAAACCTTAGAAGTAAATATGTAGGTATGCTATAAGTTATAACAAGGAATGGAAAATGACAAAGAAGTGCCCATTTACCACAAATCGTGCTCTTGCCAAGTTTTATAGCTCTATTAAACTTGAGGAAAATATATAAAAGACATATATTATAAAAACAATAGTTACACAACAACGATAGAAACAAATATATGAGAATAGTTTTATGAGGCCTATTGTACCATATAAAATTAATTCGTTTGGGTTATTTTCATTCGTTTAATATGGATGATTTCTACAGGTAGATAGCCCTATTAATTTTAATATTGAGACACTGAAGGCATAAAATGTTTCTAACAAACGTTACCAAAAATGACGGAGTTTACCAATTCGTAGGTTTGTCAAATCATCGACCGAGCCGTTAAATTATATATCGTCATCGATATAATTACGTTTTAATCCTAAAATGTTAATTTTAACGACAACTTTGTTATATCTATACCTATTATGAGTACTATATATTCCATAACATATTGTTAAATAATTTATATGGACACACGCCTCTCACACAGATATCGCAGAGAATACAATTCAAACAATACAAGAAATATTATCAACCATACTTGATCGATTCAAGGTTAGTACCGTTTCAGCCAGTATTTGAATTTTAAATGCCTTCAGCATTCGTTACGGTTCACTAAAACGTATAATATTTGGTATATGACGCTTATAATATATCAAGACACTCGTACCAAGACGCTGTTTAGTATGGATTCGAAAAAAGTGAACGCAATCTAAACGCTTCATATAAAGCATATTATGAAATTAACTATGCTAATGTGTGCGTCAATGTATAGCTAAAAATACAAACGTACACCAGTAGTGACAGTTAAATGGTACGCTCCCATAGGTCACGCCGTCACACCGACGCATCGCGACGGCACACATGCAAACGTTCGACACACACACCGGCGCCCGTCCCTGTATTTATAGCTCACACCGAAACGCGTTTATACAAAACGTTAGATCACGTAAAATCCAGCATTTACAGTATTCGCACCTAGTCCATCATCTATTCTTGAAGTCCAAGTTACATGACGCATTGGATACATATTGTGAATAAGTGTGTTAGTAAGCCAAATGCCCTTGCAGGTTTAGTGTGACAGAAGTCGAAGCTACGCGGAATACGAGAAGCGGAAAGATTTATAACTAGAGACAGACACGATACAAACACCAGTATATTTTTACGACTATATCGTTTATACGCTACCATAACCCAACTACATTAAAATATTATGTACACTACTAACCAAGGCAGGAATTCCAAGGACTCTTGTTTGTCCCGAAAACTAGGGAATAAACCAAGCACATTTAGATATTTATGCATTATTTCAAGTAAATATGATAAGTAAATTAGTTCTTCATTAACAATTTCATTGGGACATGCAATTAATTGTATTTATTTAAGTTCAATTTTGAAAGAGACAAAAATTTTTCAGTCGCCTCATCGATTCGTCTCAATGCACGATTTGTGATAATGAGCGCATGAGCTACATCACTGCGCTCCGCTATCGCGCTAAACATTGACATTACGGTAGTTTGACAAATAATAAAAACGTCACCATGTGTGAACGGCGTGATGGATTATCGCTTGACGTCGTGCATGAAAACAAATCGTCGTCGGCCGGCTTTAAAAGTCATTTACTTCCTTAATCCAGAACTGTCAAATATAATACATCTTAATCACCACTGAAACGATTATAGATCTGCAACGTACGTCACGATCTTGCGTTAATGTGAACAGCATCAATTTCAGCGGCGATCAGAGTCATCGGTGTCACACTAGTGCTGTATGTGCGAGGCGCGAGCATACATACCCTAGTTGGACCTGGCCCATATGTATGTTCGGATCGTCGGATATGAGAGCGCGTGTCATGGACTCAGTCGTACCGGCCCCGCCCTCGTGCTAGCGGACAAACAAACATGTACAGACATCGCCCAAGGACGCACACGACGGAAGCGAACAGCATCGACATATAACGCCTGACTTTTAACGCTTGTTGTAGTAAAAAATAGCACCAACACGCTTCGATTCTGTGCTCTCTAGCGATTCCAAGCTTTTCCAATTGTTAGTTCTACGGTGTCGGTTGGGGTGTATCTAAACTAAAGTATAATCTCCTCGTGACTACTCACATATGAAAAGAAATCATAAAGCATGCAAAAACAAATACGGAAAGCATGACGGATGAACGCAGACCCTACTGCGGACGCATCCCGGCCCGTTCACGGTGGACTTCAAAAATAAATTATGTTTCAATGTTAGTGAAAACTCACTCAGGCAGCAGTCGATTAGGTTCACGTTTCGTCTAAATCTCTAAGCCACGTATTAGAAGTGTATCGGAACCGTCTCTAAGTTAAGCTATCAATCATCACACAGAACGTTAAAAAAGTGTTACGCTATCGATATACTATAAACCGGCCGTCTCCAATGCTTGCCTGAGTGGTGAGCGGTAGACTCCCGAATCAGCGTCACAGTACAAGCGCTGCAAAAATAACATCACTCCAGGACTTGCTTTGACTCGCACGAGTCAGAGCACGTCGGAGGTCATAATTAATCAGCATACCCCAGCTTGAGCGCTTGCCCTCCCGCCATGAGGCCCTCCTCCCCGAGCAGGGTCACTTGCTCCTCCTCGCGCGAAGGGTCCGCCATCTTGTGCAAAAGCGCCGAAACGGCGCGAAAGTCAGCATTGCAATGTCAATGTCACATTTTTCGATACAGTAAAGTATTAAGCTATTCGGCCATCACACGCCAGGGTTAATGCACTTTATTATTTTATTACTGACCCTGTGCCACACTTTCGATTCGATCGAGTTAACGAAGATCCGAAAAATGTAACAATGACGTCGCACAAAAAATCACTTCATAGAACCAAATGTGATTTCTGTTTAGATTTATTATTGAAATCGTAATGTGACAGAATTTGCATAGACCCACGACCTTTATTATGTTTATAGGGGTGTTATCGATCGCTGGAATTGTGCAATTTAGTAATACAAAGACAGATCCATCTGCTTATTGCAATCACACAAATCCCTAAATAAGCATGACACATCGATCGAAACTTAAAGAAAACATAAGAAAATAAAAGGATGATAGAGACAAGGACATTATTAGCTTCTCGTTTTGGAGCTACTTTTTTCTACAACAGCCATTCTTCGCCAATAATGATTGGTTCCAAACGAAAAAAATGAAAGTCAAAATCATCTCGCACAGGTGAGTCGTCACAAATGCTACAAAATATAAATTAGATTACGCTAAAGTTGTCTTGTGACGTATGAGATTTCAGATTAGTATACGTTTATAATTAATTAACAGCTAGAACAGCCGCGATCACATGGGAGTCGCGAACGTAACTTATTATCTTGTTAACTATCCATATTATAGTGCCTAGCTGTGAACAATTATTAAAGTTATCGACGTCAAAACAATTACTGAGACATGTCTTGATGAATGGTTTGGGTGATTAAGGTTTACTAACTAACCTCGTCGAAGAAAACTTGCGTCTTTCTGAGTATATGCTTGAGTTCAGTGAGCTCGAGGTAGTTTCTCTTCAATGCTTCGGCGTTCTGGTTCACTTCGCGGAGTTCGTTTTCCAATTTCTCGAAGGTGGCCTAGGAAAAAATGTACGTGTAACCCACAAAGTTAAGAACTTGGAGATATTTTGAAGAAATTAACATGCCTTTTTTTTTAATATAGATAAATAGAATATTTTCAACCTTCGGGAAAAAATATAGAAAAAAAATTTTGATGGCATTAATTTCGTTATAATTTATCAATACTATTTCGGATAAAGATTGGCTATTAAAAAATCGTTAATACTTTCCATACTTACATGATATGTGAAATGTTCGGTATTTTCGTATAATTCATGCAAGGCTCAAGTATGCAACAATGTGTGTCAGGAATAAGGTCGCAGGATAAGATGCATGCCAAAATTTGAGAATAACTTAACAATTTAATTTTCATTGCATGATTATTCTTATATTTGATGTGGAAGATTCTTACCACTTATTATAATTTTTGCAATATTCTATCGAAATTATTTTTACTCTTTCTTACTGCATTTTTTCATTTATAACCTACATACCAATAACATTTTGGTACCGGTTACCTTTCCTTCTAGTTTTTAAATTGCAACATTTACAATTTTGCCAAATTTATGACGTGCTTGGGCCAAATCACAACTACTTCAATCTTAACTTGTTTAAATATCCTCAGTAAGATCAGTTTCCTTACCTCAAGATCAATCATCTCCCTGGGCTGTGGTGCCTCCGGACATTCACCAGGTATCTCCAACATAGGGATGCCATCACGGCGAATCTCCTTCTCGAGGTACCGAAGCTTACGCTCCATCTCATCGCACCTCCGCACCTCATTGACGAATTTACGTTGGAACGCATTGACGTCTGGGTTCAACTGTGGTAGGAAGTTTTTGTTTAGTAATTTGTTGTAATGTTTATACAAAATGTAACAAGAACTTAATATCAGTATCTTTTTGGTATGATAAAGATCAGGAGAACACTTCATTTGGCATTTACAGGAAATATGGCATAAAATTCTTTTGAAAACAAGTCTACAATGTGTGTACTCAAATAGTACTTTGACCGTTGAAATGAATCCAATTTCTAAGCTAGAGACTTAAGATTGAACTTCTAAATATGTATTTACTTTTATATGTAACTAGCGGCTTCGCCCGTGGTACATATTTACGTTTTCTCTGCATAAGAACCATCCTTGGACTTCCACAAACATTAAAAAAAAGAATTATCGAAATCGGTTCAGCCGTTCACACGTGATGCCGTGACAACGCGAAACGGGTTTAATTTTTATATAGGTATATAGACTACTTTCCTCCTACTTATTTTCTATTTTCATGAAAACACTCATTCTAAAATCTAAATATTTTATTTGACTTCAGATGTAAAGATTAGCCATACAATGACAACATATGATAAAATTATATAATTAGCATGTCATAGTAAAGTGATTTCAAGTAGTCAAATGCAAATTAAATGGTCAATTGCCTAAAATCCAAATTGTAAAATTTTAATAACTAGCTTTCCGCCTGCGGACTCACCCGCATTTTCAAAGAAAAACCCGTGGGATCCCATAGAATTTCTGGGATTAAACCTAGCCTATGTTGCTCAGTGAGGATGCAGCTTTCTAATGGTGAAAGAATTTTTGAAATCGGTCCAGTAGTTTATGCGTGAAAACCATACATACATACATAATTACAAACCTTTCCCCTTAAATTATACATATTAGTATAGATGGTATAGATATGGCAATGGGTTTAAATGGAATGCAAAAGAGTAAAGCATAATTGCATTACTTAGTTTTTCAAATATCAGACTACATAATATTATGTAGTAACCCATAATTTGTACATTTTTACCCCTTGTTGCAAAAACAATGAGTGTAATAAGTTTGAGGTGTCTGTGTGTCAGTCTGTAGCCTCATAGCTACAGAAGGGAAGAAGGGATTTTGAATATTTTTTTTGTTTGAAAGTTGCAGTTTGGAGTTTTCATTACAATTTTCATCATGTTTGTGAATGTGATCAGAGATAAATACCACAACAAAATATTGTGTGCAATGAGTGTTTTGTTAATACCTTTTAATTTACTTTTATTCTTTTATTTCCACAGCAAGTATAAGTCTTTATGAAATAATTTAAAAGGAAAAATATGCCGTCATAATAACTAAGAATGGATAAAAAAACATTTTTAACTGTTAATAGTTTGTTTATTTTATGAAAACATTTAAAAATATAATTTTTTCTGGTTTCTCTTTAATTAATTAAAAAAAAGAATTCGTTTTTAATTTATCAATAAAAAAACCATCAATCAATGAGTTATCAATGATTATAAAAACCTTAAAGATTTATGAGTATGATAACAGGTATTTAAAATTAGTAGATTATTGATTAAAAAATTAAATCACATGACATGATTTTGATATTTTACTATAATGTAATAGTCATAACTTAATTAATTTTAACACAATTTTATAAATGAATAACTTTATTAAGTCATTAAAATATTAATTCTGTGCGCAGTTTATGTTTTCATAACATTTTTAAATATAATCACAATCAGTGATGTCTTACATTATTTTGTTTTTTGGTTATGAAATAATAATTTATGATTGTATTGTAACAAGCACAAATAATAATGCATAATTATTGTACAAGTTACATTCAATTCATTAAAATATGTGTGATAGGTAGGTATAGATAGTTAGGTAGAGACGAACAACCGTAATAAAGATATCCAATAAATCAATATTATCAGACCATATCGAATCGAGGGCATTTTTATGAAATCTAATCGGAAAGGAATCAGGTCACCTTTACCTTTCTTTAAATTTTATGTCGAACTATAGACTATACCCGAAGGGGCGTTGTTCAATACTCACATCGCGAAATTGGACAAGTCCTAATTCTCCAAGCTCAGACACGCATGCATATGCCGCTTCACTTTGCAAGAAAAGCTGACATAAAGTCATTTCCTCGCTGCGGAACAACGAACCCATCTTGGTGGATTTCGTTCAACACTGCACTACAAAAAAATATAATTCCACGACGGATCTCCGCCGCATCCGTGTACGAACGGACTTCGACAGCGACGAAACCGGAGTAACGAGGAAATCAATACTAGGAATGAAAATAAAGATTACAATATCTCGTCAGACATGCGCACGCAAAAGCGCAGTCGCGGCAAGTGTTGCTATCGCCATAAAGTAAATTTTAACTAACTTATCTTATGAAATTTACAACAGTCGACAGTTGACAGTACCATCAACCAGTGCACTTTTAAATTTTTACCTTTTCGTTAATAAAATATTAAACATGATGAAAGAAGATTGCGTTAAGATCAATCAAATAATATTTGTATTACTCTATTTAAAACTTGATATGGAAGAAAATTAAATTAAAATTGTTATTTTATTAATCAAACAATATTTCTTTTTGACAATTCTATGATTATAAATGATTTAAGTATCGTTTTGATTTATAATAAGCTCGATTGATTTCATGTTTTATGAAAAAACTTCCCTAAAATTGGGTAATTATTTGTATGCTGATATTAACGTCAAAGTTATCCTTTGTACGCAAATATGTTATCTTATGTAACTTATAAATATATTTTTTCTTAATATATAAAAATAAACACACAACAAAGCCTTATTATAATTGAGATACCATAAATATTTAACATTTAGTTTTTCCTTGCAATCAAATATTTCTTCATAAAATTTCAATTATTTATTTCCAACATTTCTGATAGCGGCAGTACACATGGGGCCAAGGCGTTGGGCCAACGTGTTGGGAAAAAATGAAGGATATCAAGATTCCTGTTCACACATTGGCGTACTGATCATTCTGCATTGGCGCTTCAAAGATGGACGTAGTCCGTAGAAGTTCTTGCAGCCGCGGCAATTTAATTATATACAGTGCGTTTAATTATTACGTACATGTGCATCAATAACAATGAGTGTACTCTGCCGTCTGCGATGATACCATTTTCCAATCTCTATTGTCCTTTTTTTATAACTGTATAAATAAAACATTATTATGTTTAGATTTTTTCAAATGTTTAAAATGTGTACATTTTACACTTAATTTAATTTTAATTACCTATAAAACGAAACTTTAAAGATTATATAATATTATTATATTAAATGATAATATTATTTATGTAATAAAGCACAATTTGATCAAAACCACGCTCATTGTATATTGTTATTTAATTTTTAAGAACAAGTAACTTTTTAATACTATTTTACTCTTTTTATAAATATATTTTTTTTTATCGCATTGTATGAAAGTGAGATAAGAAAAACATCTAGAATAATATAATAAATAGAAAATAAAACATCTGATTTATTGAGATTGGTTTTTATTTTTGTGTAGTTCATGCCGTGGATTCCAAATTATTCCTTCATGTCGATACAATTCTACGAATTGTAAAACCTCATTGCTTGTCCACATCGGCGCCTCGGGCCTCCATCGCTATTGGAACATGGTTAAACGTAAATTTCATTGACGCGCAACGATACTGTCTCCGCTGACGCGTAACAACAAACTGAACAAGACACCAACGTGTGAACGCTGTTTGCGGAGCGCGCCAAGATCCTTTGATGTGTGCACAAAAAACCGACAACATTCGGTTGGCCTGCCAATATTGGCGCCAACTAGGCTAATGAAGCCAACATACCGCCAAGTAGCTCTCTACACGTTGGCCCAACCCGTTGGCCCAACACGTTGGGCCCATGTGTACTGCCACCATAATATATGGTCACACCATGCGCTAAACATCAAATTAAATTAAGAAATTGAGGTTAGAGATCCCGGATGAAAATAAAAATAATTTACCTATTAATTTTAGATCATGAATGAAATAAACTTAAACGGCAAATGATAATTGGTTACCATGGTGTGTTTCTTCAAGATCTATACATTCATATCACACATTTATTTTCTAATTATAGTTAAATATCAAAACCAATTTGTTTTCAGGCGCTTTTAGGAGCTCAACTAGTTATTACCCTTATAATGGTATCAGTGATACAAAAATTGGGTAATTATTCATTTGCAAGATGGTTGCTATGTTCTCAAGGGTTGTACAGATATTTATATCCAGATAATAGCGAGTTAAAGACATTAGCGGGATTGCCGAAAGACAAGCCGAAAGGAAAAAAAGGTAGCAAAAATGAACAGAATGGGAAACCAGAGACTTTTCATGTTCCTAGAAATTTGGATATACATTTAGAAAAAGCTCCTGTGTCACCGTTAGATGTAATTCACTTAAGATTTTATACTGAATATATATGGATAATTGATTTCACACTGTATTCTAGTATAGTTTATATTATGTCTGAGGTAAGTTATACTACATTTAATCTATATTAATATTATTGGTTGTTCGTTTGAACGTAGTCTCAGGAACTACTGGTCCAATTTGAAAAATTATTTAGTTGTTAGATAGCCCATTTAACGAAGAAGGCTATAGGCTATATATCATCACGCTAAGACCAACGGGAGCAGAGCAATGCGGCTGAAACCGCAGAGCACAGCTAGTCAGTGTATATAATTAAGTAATTTTCTTTAATAACTCAGGCCCCGGAATCACAGACACAATAGAAAATCTATTGTGTCGTGGACCGATCGGGCCGTTCGGGGCTCAATGGGTTAAATATTATTGATAACTTTCTAATTAATCCTGTTTCTTTTCCAGATCTACACATCATATTTTCCACTGATAGATGAATTTAATTTAAGTATGGTATGGTGCTTACTGGTGGTGTTATTCTCATTGTATCCTTTGAAAAATATAAAAACTTATTGGAAAAATTCTACTAATACAAGTATAAAATTTATTTAGCAACATGAACATAAAAAAGATTACATAGTATAAATGCTACCAAAACTAACTTCAAGAATTTAATTTTTATGATGTATAAAATGTAATAATTTTTAGTTGGGACAAGTCTTTATTTTTATGATTTCTCATTATATGTATTTAAGTTTAAAACTAGTTATATTGAAACTTAACCTCTTCAAATATAAAATAAGTAACTAATTAATAGTTGCAGTGTTAACAAACATCAATAATTTCTCTCTAACCCACGCACAGTAAGATATTGCTCTCCCTCACGAAGCAGTATTTCACAAGTGACGAGTCAATCGGCGAGAGATCAACATGCATTGTATCGTTCTGTGTGTTCCTACTCATCGCTATGATGGTACTTATCGTTGATGACAGCAACCTGGAGGTTGGAGTTGACCCTGCGTATGATAGCTTTTATGAGAACGCCTCTAAGTTCCTGGAGAATCAAGGTTTGAGTTCTGTGTAAGTATTTTGTGATATATATTGTCTAAGTGAGTAGTGTTTCGAAGATGTATCTTTGAAAAGGCAAGTTTATGCATGTGTGCTTTAAAACTTTATAAGGAGTTGTCTTAAATATAAATAAATTATTATACCAACATTCAATATAAAGTAGAAAAAATGTTTAAATAAACAATTTGTAGCAAATCACATGTCTAGAGATACATTATTATTGATATTTTTGCAATATTTGAAATGAACATTTCCATGTTAATTAGAAATTATCTATTATATATTCTATATTATATATTATATTTATCTGCTCATAGTCCGTTGACTGATCGCAGATGGCAATAATAATAAAAAAAAAAAAAAAAAAAAATTAGAAATTTCCTTTAATTACAGAGGACCAGCATCTAAGTTAATTCTGAAATTATCTCTAGCTGTGTGGGCAGCTATTATCGGTACCTTGTTTACTTTCCCTGGTTTGAGAGTAGCGAGAATGCATTGGGATTCACTTAGGTAAGTGTTATATAGAAATCCATATCAATAAATGGTTTATTTTAGTTTTCAAATTTGCTCAAAATATGTCTTTAACCTAACCTAATTTTATCATTATTTTATCTTTGTGTGAAATATCATACTTATATAGAATTTAGTTCAAAATTAAACTTAAAATAAATGTATTTTATTTATTTGCTTACATGTTTAATTTTGTTATATTTACAGGTACTACGGTGACAATAAGCTAAGAGCGCTTTTGTTAAATTTAAACTTTGCAATGCCGTTTATCCTAGCTCTTATGTGGGTGCGACCGGTGACAAGGAACTATCTTACCGTCAGAGTGTTTAGTGGAATGGAAGCACCTATGTGAGTTGAAATCTATACTAATATTATAAAGCTGAAGAGTTTGTTTGTTTGAAAGTGCTAATCTGAAGAACTACTGGTCCGATTTGAAAAATTATTTCGGTGTTCAATAGCCCATTTATCAAGGAAGGCTATATATCATCACGCTAAGACCAACAGAAGCTGAGCCACGCGGGTGAAACCGCGGAGCGCAGCTAGTTATTAAATATTTATTAATTGTAGAGTTTTGAAAAGTTATTATACTTGTGGTGTTTGAATAAAGATATCCCATATGTATTACCCAGATTCTACAGTAATAAAAATTTGGCCTAAAATGTAATAGATTTAAAATATCAATTCAGTTTTGTTTTGGAATGGATTCAATAAATATTTTCTCTTCATAATATCAGTTTAACACTATAGAATATTGTTTACCAAAAGGGAAAATGTGATAAAATAAAACAACATATATCCCTTTTTCATACATTTATTTCATCAAATTCGTCATAAATTTTCTATACACATTTACACATAGTTTTTCACCAAAAATTCCAGCATGACATCAGACCAATATGACTCGCTGCGTCTCATCCTCATAGTGATGTCCGTGGTGCTCCGCTTGGTGCTGATGCCGCAGCAGATGCAGGTCTACCTGGACATGGCTTACCGGAGACTGGAGGAACAGAAGAAAGAAGCCGGTAGGATAACGAATGTGGAGCTGCAGAAGAAGGTAGGTGGAATTTAAAATCGACAGGGCTCAAAGTTGTCAAAATTGCTTCTAAGTACACAAATATAAAGAAAATCTGTTTATTATATGTATATTATATATAAAGAAAATTAATAACATTATTATTTTTTACATGAGTGATATATTGTAATAAATATTTATATTTTTACAAAACATCGACGTTTTTACTTTTCTGTAACTCAGAAAGAAAAAAAACGGACCCATATAGTGCTTTTCACTTTGTTGTTGAATGTGTTTAATTATTTTCTTCAAATTTCCATTATTTTCTATTACAGCAACATCCCATGAATTTTTACGAAAGAAAAAATCCAGCCAAGCGCGCGCTAGTAAATTCTAAATTTAAATTTCAGATAGCGTCCGTGTTCTACTATCTATGCGTGGTCGCGCTACAGTACATATGTCCCATGCTCATGTGTCTGCACCTCGCACTGATGTACAAGACGCTTGGTGCGTACAGCTGGGCGGGGCTTGATGGCGGGCCGACCGCCGACGGGCCGACCGCTGGCGGGCCGACCGCTGGCGGGCCGACCCCCGACGGGCCGCCCGCGGAGCACTTCCAGCTGGCGTGGGAGAACCTGAAGACGGTGAGCAGCTAACAATACGATCGATTCGCCGCCATTTTGTTACGTCATAGGCGATTCGGCTCCCATTGTGACGTCATACATAATTTAGGGCCGATTTTTCAATGCTTTGATAAAACTTATCCATCCAATAAAGTATTACACGATAATATTAAAATGTCACGTAAACTGTCAAATACGGGCAATTAGAATACGTTTTTAAAATGGTAGTTTTAGACATTATTCGACGAATAAGTTTTATCCAAGCATTGAAAAATCGGCCCTTAAACAAATTAAAAACCTAAATTAAGACGTTATTAGATTTATCGATATCTATCGGTTCGAATAGATCGGATCGATTCAGCGCCATTTTGTGGTATCATATGTTTTTAAATAATTTAATAACTCAAGTAAAGAAATTATTTGATGTCAGGCATAAATTGTTATTGAAATGAAAAAACGATGAAGTAAATCATATACATATTTCTAATGAACAGAAATTATTGTTAGTCTGACGTCTGTTATTATTAAATGAAATGCACAGCACATCGACTCTCACTGATGTCCGAGAGGCAACTTACAACTTTACTTGCAAAATTAATGTGGCATTTTTTTATTGATGAAGAACTAACCTAACACATTTTATTCGAATAATTCAATCAAACAAACTACAGCTTTTTATTATTAGTACAATACAAATTAAATGCCAATAAATGATAAAAAATAATTAACTTTTCATGTTGGTCATTTTTCAGATTTTAACAACAACCGTGTATAGAGGAGTGCTTGGCTTCGGCTGCTGGTGGACCCTCTTTTCTTTCTTCCTAACAACATCATTGGGAGCTCTGTATCAAACATACTTCCGTACTTCAGTCTAAATATATGAATTAGAGCGTATACGCACTATGCGGGTAGCCGCATTGCGGGTAGCCGTCCGGCTGACCGCAAGCACAATTATGTACGTAATATTCATTTCTATGCGCACTGTGCGGTCTGCGGTAGCCGCATCGCAGTGCGCATAGAAATGAATATTACGTACATAATTGTGCTTGCGGTCAGCCGGACGGCTACCCGCAATGCGGCTACCCGCATAGTGCGTATACGCTCTTAGAGAAAAAATTTAGTTACACCCTGTATAACTCAAGAACGGCTGGACCGATTGTGATTGAATTAAATGATTTGATGGATTCGCTGTACTGATTAGTAAAAAAAAATAAAATATAACACAGAAAAAATAAATTGAAATCTTAATATTATGACAAAATATGAAGTGATGTTTTAAGTATTTATTTTCATATTAATAATTTAGATAAGTATGAAATTGGCGATATTTCAATATAGTTCGTTCATCATCTTCTTATATATAAAAATGAATCGCAAAATGTGTTGGTAAGCGCATAACTCGAGAACGGCTGAACCGATTTCGATAATTCTTTTTTTATTATATTCCTTGAAGTACGAGGATGGTTTTTATGTAGAGAAAACGTAAATATGTACCACGGGCGAAGCCGGGGCGGACCGCTAGTTTTGAATAAATAAATAATCGAGCTTTGAGTTATGTGAAAGGAAACTTAAAATATTTAAAAGGAATTAAAATATAATTTCATGTTGTTTTTTTCCAACCCCTACATTATATTATTAAAACCTATAAACGCACAAAGATAGATAGAGTACAATATTGAAAATAGTTTGTTATGTTTGTTACTAACAATATGCTAGTCTTAGTGAATGTCCCAAAATTATTATTACCTTTGTTATTATGTGTTTATTGTGTGAGAATTTTATGTATATCGTTTGAAGCGTTATGAATAGGGTTACCAGTTAATTAAGTCAAATTACAAAACAATACAAAAATATGATACACTTTTTTTGTAACAGTACACTAATCATAATATGTATAACTAAATACATTTTAACAAAGATAAAAAAGATACTGGATAAAAAATGACTGAATGTCCAAAAAATATATAAATTTTTAAGTGTTAAAATTGCATTCTAAATACTGGTAATCTTTTGCTTGATTTGACTGTTTCCCTCCAAATTAGGACATGACTAAAAAGTTTATCTCATAGATGATAAGCCTCTTAGATATAAGAGTATTTATTTGTACTGTGTTGTTTTCAATAAAGCTTTTTTAAGATGTGTAATTTATTTACTAAAATGCCCTTTAACATAGGTACTGACTCAAGTCAAATAATAATATGAAATATCTGTTATTTTTTAAATCTTACTGGAAACTACACTTTTGTAAAAACCAAAATAGGACTACTTTGCTACGACAGAAGAAAAAACGACATGACCGTCTCAAACTATCATATTTTTTTTTAATAAATTTTCGGATTTGGATAATTCAAACTTGAATAGCTGATGAAAATAGATAAGTACTATTTTAGGGACATCGAAAAATGTGCCAGATAGGTAAGTACCTACCATCGAGCATGTACCCCACATGCTCGCTGGTACCTACTACCTACCTACCTAAAAAACAGTTGGTAAGATTTTAAGATAGGAATAGGGTGTTTCATGGTCAAGTCAGTTAGATAATCCTATAAGTAGGCTATAACTCAATAATATATTTATAAAAACCAAAGAAATGGTAATAGTAAATAATTAACCCAATGACTCTAGCTTTTTTATATATATCATAGAATTAACCACAGTTTATTGAAAGAAGTCTGGTTTGAACATTGTACCTAGTAATAATACCTCAATGGGTTTGAAAAAAAAAATTTCAAACATTGAGCTATTATTACTACGATTTCAAAAGCATTTACAGTGTGCATGTACCTACGGGTACTTATATCCAGCCTAAAACCATAGGTAGTACCTACTACCTACTACCTCCTACTACAAAAAGTTAAACGATCACATTTTGGATTTATTGGTTTATCTTTGCGACTTTTTGATCTTTTATTACTAGTACTAAGTACCTAATTACACTTTGAAATTCGTAATACATAAGTACCTAATTTTTTCAATTTTTTTTAATATATTAAATTAAGTATTAAATAAACTAAAATATATTAGGGTGATGCAGTTAAAAGCAGTAGGTACATTAAGTAAGTAATTAATTGGTATAAGTACAAAACAAATGTTGTGCATGTAGAAATTCATGACATTATTGTGTAAAATCTTGTAAAATGAGTCCAAAAATTAATTGACACGCAGGAAAAACAAGGTGACACATCACACATCGGTATTGATTAGAATTTAGATGTACAAAGACTACAGTGAGCATGTGCAATCTAAAATATTCTCGAAAGTCGAAACCACCAATCATTTTTTTAGTCTACACATTACAGAAATTTATTATCTGTTCTCGTAGTGATGTAAAATTTATATCGATACTCACATTCATTACTAATACAAAAATTATTAGCAGGTGATAGACCTAGTTTTAGTTAGGAGGACATTAGTAGGATGTGGTGGTTCTATTGTATAAATCAATTTTCTTAATAGAATAATTACTGTAGTATGTTCAGATAAGAATATAATGTTATATTGATATTTCTAGTAGGATTCGATTGGTGAAATAAGCAATAATTCTAAGCAGAAAAAAAATGCTAACAAAACGAGAAAAAGTTATATTTTGATCACTTTTTTATTTAATATCGGTTTCAACGTTAATGTAATATTATATTATGTTTGTTATAATAATAATATTTAATAATTGCTGTAAATAATAAGTACGTATTTATACTAAAGAAACACACAATTCACTAGTCCCACTTTATTTAGATTTTTATTACAAAAACTACGACCGGTTTGGAAACATCATCGTCAGGTTCTTGTAATAAAAATCTAAATAAAGTGGTAAAAGTGGAACTAGTGAATTGTGTGTTTCTTAATTATAAAATGCAGTCAAACCAAGATGTAACGATACGAAGTATACATTAAATTAGTATTTAATTATGATTGTGTTTCCTGAAATATCTACTGTCTACACTGGCGATAGTCTAGTAAGTGTTAATTAGAAAATTAACAATACCTAAACCTGAACAAATGATCGTACTAAAAGTAATTAATTTAAAATTGGTCTCCAATCCAAATGTGGATTAACGTTTGTATTTCAGACTATGTGAAATTTACATAAGTTTGTTATATATAATATACGTATTTATAATTTATGTTTGTTCAAAAACGTCGATAAACCTAAAAATGTTGTGTGGTTTTATGAAACCTACTCGGCAGCCGCGATACACGCGACATGCGCTACACAGACCAAAAAGTTTGAGACGATGTAATAAAAGTTTCACTTTAATAAATTAGATAAGAAGACATTTTGTAAATAAAAATTAAAAATACAATGTCGATATTTTTTAGTTACGTACATCCCTACAAAGTGACGCAGCCATTTTATCTGCAGGTTGGCTGCATTGCTAGCGCCAAATTTTAGCCAATAGCAAATCGAGGGGGTGACGAACGCGAAAGCTCATTGGTTGATCCGGGGAATATTCCAGAAAATCCTAGTGACGTCGAGTGATTACGCGCGTCCATATAAAATACTTGGTCGATCGTATGCGCCATCTTATTTCGTGAAAAGAGGCCGACAATCGCGCACCTTTGCTAAGTGTTCTACTATTTAAGTCTATTGAAGTGATAATAATTATAAAGCATACACAGTAAGTTGATTTTCTACATCTATTGGTTAATGTTAATTTTGTGGATATATAATTTTTCATAAACTGATGTAATTTCATAGAAATTCCAAAGGGAAAAATTTCCAGCGGAAGATCCTTGAACTCCATAAATGATTAGTGATGAGTCACATTAACTATCGTTAACTTTTCCTGAAAATCTCGTTCATTTCTCGTATTTTACATAAATGCGGTTATTGAAATGACTAAAAATCGATATGGTCCTCCATTTGGCGTGGGTTGTCATTTAATTCCCACGTGTTTGGACTTAACCCATAAAAGGCGTAAATAGTAATGTAGTACTTGCATTTGCATTACGGTAGTGAATAGTTTCAGTTTATTTCACTATTCACATAAACTGGTAGAATTTTCTCGAACGTTATCGATTTGACGTTATGGCCGCTCGGCCGGCAATGCGTATGTCCCACGCTATAACAAACTGATTATTTGCAGATGGCAGCAAAAGCACCAGCCGTAGGTATCGACTTGGGTACCACCTACTCTTGCGTGGGTGTGTTCCAGCATGGAAAGGTGGAAATCATCGCCAACGACCAGGGCAACAGGACAACGCCCTCGTACGTTGCCTTCACAGACACCGAGCGTCTCATCGGCGACTCCGCCAAGCACCAGGTGGCTATGAACCCCAACAACACCATTTTCGGTACGTATTTTACCACGCGGTTAGATAACAAAGGATTTTAAGTCGATGCAAGTTATTTGTTGCACGCTAATTTCATTATTTAGTTGTACTTATGTAAGATGTACAGAATTATGCATTTTGCATGTGTATGACCTTAAGAATTTATTGAGGTTAAAAATTATTTATTGATAGTGTAAATGAATGATGAATGATTATAAAAACAAAGACAGCCTTGAATATTTGTATAAATATGAAACTTGAATCATTTAATTTTAACATTTTGTACTTAGGTCACGATCATTTTTAAATGAATATCGTTGAATTATGCTATCATTATAAAATTAAGAATTTGAAATTCATCCTTAAAATAACGATCAAATAATTAAAATAATCAGAATTTATCTCAAACTTTTATCTTGCTTAAATTCATTGATAAAAATTTTTGATTGATGAGTATCATACACATTTTTGATGGGATTGATAAATAAAACAATTTGATTAACTACTCGACAGATTCTAAAAAATATATTACCATTAGAATGTATTTATTGAGAATATTACTGCTATTTGTTATACTTTTTTAACTTGGGTCA
This sequence comes from Colias philodice, assembly GCF_061535455.1. Lineage (NCBI taxonomy): Eukaryota > Metazoa > Arthropoda > Insecta > Lepidoptera > Pieridae > Colias > Colias philodice. The sequence continues at coordinate 11,455,894 of NC_143095.1, read as the reverse complement.
ATCCTATTATGAATTAATTTGTTAGTAATATATAAATCAGTCTTTGTTTATTACTCATGCCGAGCCAGGGCAAGAAACTTATAGTTAATAGTTAGAAAACGAAATTTTAATTAAAACTTATGAAATGTTAACCAAGCCTGCAACAAATTTATTATGATGATAACCAATATACTAGACTAGAGTCTCTGAAAATATTGAATGATAAAATTAATCTGAGAAATTATAAAATTTAGTCAAAATTGCTTGAAATGAGCTTTGTTCTACAACAGTTGTTTTCTATTGTTACAGATGCCAAACGTCTTATTGGTCGCAAATTCGAGGATGCTACAGTGCAAGCAGACATGAAGCACTGGCCATTTGATGTCATCAGCGATGGTGGCAAACCAAAGATCAAGGTACAATACAAGGGCGAGGACAAAACATTCTTCCCGGAAGAAGTCAGTTCAATGGTACTTACAAAGATGAAGGAAACAGCTGAGGCATACCTTGGCAAAACAGTGCAGAATGCAGTAATCACGGTTCCAGCGTACTTCAACGACTCACAAAGACAGGCCACGAAAGATGCGGGTACCATCTCTGGCATGAACGTTCTCCGAATCATCAATGAGCCGACTGCTGCTGCGATTGCATACGGTCTAGACAAGAAGGGAGGTGGAGAACGTAACGTTTTAATTTTCGACCTCGGCGGTGGTACTTTCGACGTGTCCATCCTGACCATCGAGGATGGTATCTTCGAAGTCAAGTCTACCGCCGGAGACACTCACTTGGGAGGCGAGGACTTCGACAACCGCATGGTTAACCACTTCGTCCAGGAGTTCAAGAGGAAATACAAGAAGGACCTCACCACCAACAAGAGGGCCCTCCGTAGACTGAGAACTGCCTGCGAAAGGGCGAAGAGAACTCTCTCTTCATCCACACAGGCGAGCATCGAAATCGACTCTCTCTTCGAGGGTATCGATTTCTACACCTCCATCACGAGGGCGCGCTTCGAAGAACTGAACGCTGACCTCTTCAGGTCCACCATGGATCCCGTCGAGAAGTCGCTGCGCGACGCCAAGATGGACAAATCCCAAGTACACGACATCGTACTCGTCGGAGGTTCAACCCGTATCCCAAGAGTGCAGAAGCTCCTTCAAGACTTCTTCAACGGCAAGGAGCTCAACAAATCCATCAACCCTGACGAGGCCGTCGCATACGGAGCTGCCGTTCAGGCTGCTATCCTGCACGGCGACAAGTCCGAGGAAGTTCAGGACCTTCTTCTGTTGGACGTGACTCCCCTCTCGCTCGGTATCGAAACCGCGGGAGGTGTCATGACCACCCTCATCAAACGTAACACGACCATTCCCACCAAGCAAACTCAAACCTTCACCACATACTCCGACAACCAACCCGGAGTGCTCATCCAGGTGTTCGAGGGTGAGCGTGCGATGACCAGGGACAACAACATCCTGGGCAAGTTCGAGCTCACCGGCATTCCCCCCGCGCCGCGAGGCGTTCCTCAGATCGAGGTCACCTTCGACATCGACGCCAACGGCATCTTGAACGTATCCGCTGTCGAGAAGTCGACCAACAAGGAGAACAAGATCACGATCACCAACGACAAGGGCCGCCTGTCGAAGGAGGAGATCGAGCGCATGGTCAACGAGGCCGAGAAGTACAGGAACGAGGACGAGAAGCAGAAGGAGACCATCCAGGCGAAGAACGCGCTCGAGTCGTACTGCTTCAACATGAAGTCGACCATGGAGGACGAGAAGCTCAAGGACAAGATCACGGACTCTGACAAGCAGATCATCCTCGACAAGTGCAACGACACCATCAAATGGCTCGACTCTAACCAGCTCGCCGACAAGGAGGAATACGAGCACAAGCAGAAGGAGTTGGAGGGCGTGTGCAACCCGATAATCACGAAGCTGTACCAGGGCGCGGGCGGAGCCCCGGGCGGCATGCCCGGCGGTATGCCCGGCGGCATGCCCGGCTTCCCCGGCGGAGCCCCCGGAGCTGCTGGCGCGGCGCCCGGTGGCGGAGCAGGCCCCACCATCGAAGAGGTTGACTAAACATTCCACTTTTCACAATATAAGATCCTTTCCGATAAGGTGTTACTCCTCCTGATTCAAAATAAATGATGTAACTTATTTTTTTGTTTTCTTTTATACTCTCACAAGATACACAATATGATGAATTATTCTAAATAATGAATGTGTTCTGAAACTTAATACAGTACATATTCTCAATACTATTAATTATGAAAAATCGAAGTACAAAATTTCATCAAATTCTAGAACAACTATTTTAACATGAAGTAATGAAACCATTTACCTATACCTATAAGAACTTCTGCACTGATAAAATAAAATCTGTACCTACTATAATAAATGGTGTACCATACTGAAGCAAGATCAAGGAAGCTTGCTGCAGATGTAGGATAGATAAAAATGTTATGCTTGAGTAGGTCAATGAACCTGTAAATTATTTCACAATTTTTAAACTACCTACCGTAGATTTGTATTACCAATACCAACCCACTTACTACCTACGTAAAAATCTTCCTACTTCCTACGTTTAAAAATTACTAATAGATCGAACACTCAATACCGTCAATACTGTTTTACTACTTATTTCAAATGTAGGGAAATGAAATTAATCAGTACAACTGTGTCTTCAATCTATTACTTAGCCAGGTATTGCATCAATATTTGGAAGTAGGTAGGTAGGTGTATTTCATTCATAAAAATATTTAAAACATGATACAATATGTAATATAAACATAATATTACAGAAATACGAAACAATAAAAACCACACAGTCGTGCCTTTGCAGTGTTAGCAACCTGAAGTGAACTGATTATCGTACCAGGGGCGTAAAATTATCGTACATTTGGCGAATATGGATAGAAATTATCGTACTTTTTAGTTTTTTTTTTCAATTAATTAAAATTCAATTAATTAAAATTTTAAAATTATACTCTTTGGTTTTACGCATGGTACAGATTACAGATGCAGACCTGAACCGATTCCCTTTCCACTCTAAGTTCAATAAACGCGCCAAGTTTAAAATTCACTCGGACAAAATTTGACTGTTCTCATGAAAGTTCGATATGAAGCACGTCAAAATTTCATATTTGTATGGGTGAAATGATATAAATTCTCGAATTTTGCATGATAGAAATTATCGTACAATCAGCGTACGATAATAACATGCTATCGTACATCGTACGTAGACACAAAATTATCGTATTTGTACGATAATTATCGTACGGTTCCGAACACTGTGCCTTTGTACGCAGCTGCGTGCAGACTGTTTAGTCTGCAGCATGCTATAAATATAATAACTAGACATCGGATTATATGCATTTGCATATTTGCATATGCAAATGCATAAATCTCTCTAATTACGGCGTTAGTGCATATTTTAGCCTTTTTCCCCAATCGTGCATATTTCGTTAAGTAGCGGGAATTTTTTACTGATCGACTAACCTTTATTAGCCAATCAGAACGCTCAGCGAGTAAACAAACCCTATTTTAGCATGGTAAAATGGCAAAAAATTACAAAATGGGCTCCATTTTAAGTAAATTTTGAACCAATCAAAATAGGGCTAGATTACCCTTTTGGGACTAAAAACTTAAAACACGGGTTGAATACAAAAAAAGGGCTTAGTTTAGCTCGAAATGGTCTAAGGTGGCAACACTAGGATTGCGGGTGACAAACGTCACAAATTTGCGCTCGAAAATTTGGTAAAAATGCTTAATTGTATATTAGCAAAAAAACTATACTTAATTACAAGAAAATTTCACTGTTTTTGTACAATCTATAATTTAAATATATAAAAATAATGAAGGTTTTTGAAGTAAAACTTCTTTAGGCGCGACTAGGGAGTAACTCAGATTTTTTTTCTGACGGAAGTAACGCTTACTATAGTCTGTGTAGTTTCCGCCATTTAAAAATAATAATTCTGATTGGTTGTAAGTATATGTCATATACTACACGCTTCTTGACTTATACGCCAGCTAGTGGCAAATATCATAATCAATTATATAGGATTATTTATTTTCAAATTTTCAAACGGATCAATTGTGAATAGCAAAGTGAATGAAAAATTCAACAGTTTTAAAAACATTATTTTAAATTGCAAAATTTTTTGAAAATCTCTAAATATACTTGTTTATTTATTACTTTTAAAATAAGTAAATTAAAAATAAAAATAAACATGTTGCGGATTATAATCAATCTATTTTAAATATTGCTGAAGACAAAGTAGTATCCATAGCAACAGATATGTATATAGGTTGTCATTCAGTTGAACAAGAAGCATATTATGTATGTAGGTGCTGTGCTGACGCAGGATTTTCGGTCGCGTCGCACAGTCACATAGCGTCGCTCCCCAGTTGTCCCGTAACTCTCGCCACCGACCCACGTATTGTAGTAATAAATTAAAATAGTATATTTTTTGTGTAATTTAGAAGAAATATAAAATTTAATTGGCCGCTATCTTTAATTTCATCTCCCTACACACAGCTACACTAAATTGGTGACCCCGACGTGATCTCGACGACAGCTGTATCGACGTAATATTATATCGACGTGAGTGTGTAGTAGGGAGAATAAATATTCAAAATTAATATATAATAATTATATATACGGACAACTCAAGAAGAAACTACAGGGCGGTGGCAGCGGTAAAATTTAAATAAATAAAATTTAATAACACATAAAATCTACATATAAAAATTTAATATCACCATGGAACCCGTTAAAGAAGAATTTGCAAGTTTATCGTCAATCTCCATTACGTCCCGCATCCCAGATTTTTGGAAGAAATCGCCGAAAATATGGTTTATTCAAACGGAAACAGTTTTATCGCCACAGAAAATGTCAGATGAGGCGAAATACCAAATAGTAATTTCTAAATTAACGCCAGAAGTCATCGAGCAAGTCACGGACATTTTAATTAGCCCGCCGGAGACCGGAAAATACGAAAAATTAAAAAGAAGATTATTACAAATTTTTGAAGAATCGGAAGATAGACAAATAAAAAAATTAATCGGCGAAATGGAATTGGGTGATCAAAAACCGTCACAATTAATGAGGAAAATGCAAGATTTGGCGCGTGGACGAGTAACAACAGAAACACTTCTAGTTTTATGGCAAAATTTATTACCGCCGGCAATAAGAGCTGTGTTAGCCGTTTCCGAGAGTAAAAGTGAAGATATTTTGGCATCAATTGCAGATAAAGTTATGGAGAGTATGACACCCTTAAACTCGGTATCAGCAGTTCAACAGTCCAGTTTAAGCAACAGTCCAGAAAATAATTTGATTGGTGAGATAGAAAAATTAAGTAATCGACTGAGAAGATTGGAAACTAGAAATAATACACAAAATTTTAAAACGAGGTCACGATCCAGGTCAAGAGGTAGATTTCAACATAATCAAAGGCATAATCCCAATTGGCTTTGTAAATATCATTACAAATATAAAAACAAAGCGACGAAATGTGTGAAACCGTGCAACTGGAAACCTAGTCAGCGTGAGAGACCAGCGGAAAACTAGCATCGGTGCAGCCAGCGACGGGTGCCTGCGACCGAGTCTACATAAATAACCGTCTCAGTGTTTTGGACAGAAATTCAGGACTAAACTTTTTAGTTGATAGTGGTGCAAATGTGTCCGTCATCCCGCGTAGTGTGGTGTATGGTAAGGTTTATGCAGAAGGTAATAAATATAAATTATTTGCTGCTAATGGAACGGAAATTAAAACATATGGTATTCATTTTTTGTCTCTAGATTTGGGTCTGAGACGACCGTTCCGTTGGATTTTTATATTAGCGGATGTAAAGCAACCAATTATTGGTGCGGATTTCTTAGCTAATCATAAATTATTAATTGATTTAAACGGACGTAGATTGATTGATCAAGTAACTAATTTGAGTACTAAGGGAAATATCTCAAATTCTACTGTGCCCACTTTAAAAACTATTATGGAATGTCCATATTCCGATTTATTGAATAAATTCCCTGATTTAACTAAACCTATTTCTTACAAAGAGACGCCAAAACACGATGTTTGTCACTATATCGAGACGACAGGACCGCCGGTGCATGCGAGAGCGAGGCAGCTTCCTCCTGACAGGTACGTAAAGGCTAAAAATGAATTTATTGTTATGCAAGAGTTAGGGATTTGTAGACCGAGTAGTAGTTCTTGGGCAAGTCCACTACATATAGTTCCTAAAAAAGATGGTAATATTAGGCCTTGCGGTGATTATAGACGTTTAAATGCAATTACGAAGCCAGATCGTTATCAAGTACCACGTTTACATGATTTTACATATATTTTGGGTAATAAGAAAATTTTCTCTAAATTAGATATTAATAGAGCCTATAATTCTGTGCCGGTTGCAGAAAATGACATAAAAAAGACAGCAGTTATTACACCTTTTGGTTTATTTGAATTTATGCGTATGCCGTTTGGTTTGCGAAATGCTGCGCAAACTTTCCAACGTTTCATGCAAGAAACAGTTTTAAAAGGTTTAGATTTCTTATTTATTTTTATCGATGACGTCATTATCAGTTCAGAATCAGAAATTCAGCATAGAGAACATTTAGAGCAAGTTTTTGAACGTTTTAATCAATTCGGTATAACTATCAATTTTTCTAAATGTAGTTTTGGTCAGCAAAAATTAGAGTTTTTAGGTTATGAAGTTTCTACCGAGGGCATTAGGCCGCTCGAAGACAAGGTTAAAGCAATTTTAGATTTTCCTAAGCCTAGTACTATAGAAGAACTTAGAAGATTTTTAGGCATGTTAAATTTTTATAGATCTCATATTCCTCACTCGGCTGAACATCAATCAGAGTTAAATAAATATCTTGGTAGTGCGAAACGAAAAGATAAAAGTAAAATTAATTGGAATAAATTAGCAGAGCAAAATTTTGAACAATGTAAGATAGATTTGAAAAATGCAGTTTTGTTGACATATCCTTCCTTAGATTCCCCATTGTCTCTTATGACTGACGCTTCAGATACGTGTATAGGTGCAGTTTTACAACAAAAAATTAACAATATTTGGCAACCTTTAGGATATTTTTCACGTAAACTTACGGAAGCTCAGCGTAAATACAGTACCTATGATAGAGAATTATTAGCGATATATTTATCAATTATTCATTTTCGCAACATGGTTGAAGGCCGCGAATTAATAGTTTATACAGATCATAAACCACTTTGTTTTGCATTTAGTAAAATAGGTACAAATAGGGAAACTGCTCGAAGAACTAGGCAAATTATGTTTATTAGTGAGTTTTGTACAGATATTCGTCATGTAACAGGTAGGGAAAATATAGTCGCTGACACGTTATCGAGAATTGAAACAATAACATGTCCCACCGTGTTAGATTTCGCAGAACTCGCCCAAGCGCAGGAAACGGATGAACAACTTGCAGAAATGCGACACCGGTCAAACGCAAACAGTCAATTTACACTTAAGCGTGTTGCAATGTTCGATTGTAATAAACAAATTTATTGTGAAACATCCACAGATAGAATTCGACCATATTTACCTAAACAATTTCGACGTTTAGCTTTTGAGGCTGTGCATAATTTAAGTCACCCGGGTATTAGAGCCACAAAAAAATTAGTAACTGATAGATATTTTTGGCCAGAAATGAATAAGGATATAGGAATTTGGTCTAAAACATGTATTAAGTGCCAAAGAGCTAAAGTCTCAAAACATACTGTATCCGATTTAGGAAGTTTTCAAGGCACGAGCCGTTTTGAGCATATACATATTGATCTTGTAGGGCCATTGCCAATTTCATCAGAAGGGTTTAGATATTGTTTAACAATCATAGACAGGTACACCAAGTGGCCCGAGGATTTTCCTTTAAAAGAAATTACTGCGGAGACTGTGGCAAAGGTGTTGTATGAGGGTTGGATTTGTAGGTTCGGTTGTCCCCTTAGGCTCACAAGTGACCAAGGTCGACAATTCGAAAGTAATTTATTTAGGCAACTTATGTTATTAATGGGAATACAAAAGTTGCGGACCACCCCATATCATCCACAGAGTAACGGTGCAGTAGAGCGTTGGCATAGAACTTTAAAAGCAGCGCTTATGGCTCGTTTAAATTGTAATTCTTGGGTTGATGAGCTAGCAACAGTATTGTTAGGGTTACGCACAACTGTTAAATTAGACACAGGCGTAACTGCAGCTCAAATGATTTATGGTAGTAATATAAGGCTACCTGGTGATTTTTATGACACAAGTAATATAAAACCGTGTGACGAACATAGTTATGTTGATAAATTGAGGTCGATTATACACAGTATGAAACCTGTATCTAGAATTAATAAATTACCGTGTAAAATGTTCATACATAAAGATTTAATTGATTGCGAATATGTATTTTTAAGAAATGACACCGTACGGAAACCATTACAACCGCCGTATGATGGGTCATATCGTGTCATTAGTAGAAAGGATAAAACTTTTAAAATTCAATTAACGGACAGACAATTTAACGTTTCAATAGATAGGTTAAAACCTGCATACGTTTTACCTGATGATAATAATATTGTGACTAAGTTCACCGGTAAGTCTGTTAATATGAGTGATAATAAAATTTATGATTCGCTACATACAAAAAAGGTAATTAAAAAGGTAACGTTTGAAACAGACAAATCCAGCTGTAAAAATTATGTTACACGATCAGGGCGAATACGAAAAACGCCAAGTAAATTTATGTTTTAATCATGTACATAGCCATTGTTATTACAATTCATGCAAATTGTATGTTGTTGTTTTAGGTCACGTAATTTTTTGAATTTAAAGAATGGTTATATTGAAATATTTTATTCATATTTCTTGTGTGTTATAAAATTTTAATGATGACGTTTCATACATTGCATTGTTATGTATTGTCATAGTGTAAGAGACGGGAACAATTTTAATTATATTTTCGTATATGATTTTATTTGCATGTTAATGTACTAGGTACATGATACCTTAATATTATACATTGCGTATTGAAGTGAAACTTCTTTATCGGGGGTGGACAAAAATTTTGTGAGACATTTTTTGCGTTACGCCGCGCGCGTTACATTTTTTGCGTTACGCCGCGCGCGTTACATTTTTGCGTTACGCCGTACTCGTGACATTTTTTTCTTATCCCTACCACGCGTGATTCGACGTATACTTTCTCCAGCGGAGTAGGGATATCGTATCGTTTTAACGTACGTCCTACCACTTTACTTGACCGTTTTTCTATTGCACTCGTATTTATTTCCAACGCTCTATGGTGACGTGATAATATTATATTAAAGTGATCAGCACAATCAAAGTGTTTATTTTAATTATTCTAATTCCAGTGAATTTAAAAAAAAAGTAAGTAATTACATATCTTTTTCTAATACTTAGGTGTAATTATGGTATTTATTTTTCTAAGTTATTTAAAATTAACCTCACTTTTTGATTGTATTTTTCAATTTTTTCAATTTTATTATAATATGTATAGATAATATGTATAGATACACTAGCACGTGGGTGGAATTATGTATAAATTTTTTCTAATACTTGAATGTTATTGTGGTACATATTTATTTTTCTAATTCTAAAATATTTACAGTTATTCTCAGTTTATGATTGAATTTTTTAAAACACCAACACGTGGGCGTGATCATGTTATTTATTTTTCAAGTTATTTAAGCTTAACCTCTGTCTTAATATGTATATATTATGTACTATGTGCGTCATTAATTTCTGACTGTTTCGAGATTTGGTGCAAAATAAAACAGTGTGTAAATAAAATTAAACAATTGAGTAAAAGTATAATTTCATAGTTAACACGTTGAGAAGTTCCCTGTATAAATATATAATATACATATCTTGTATAAATACATACATAATATGCCTATAGATCTTTACTCAATTATTTTATTTTATTGATTTTTTACAAATTTTATTTACACACTATTTTATTTTGCACCAAATTTCGAAACAGTCAGAAATTAATGACGCACATATTATATATACGTTTTAATATAGAATATTTTTTATTTTACAACCTTTACAACTTGATCATTAGGAATTTATTACCTCTATTGTTCGAACAAAAATAAGTTACCGACTTTAAGAACGTGCCGACAATGTAAGTACACTATTGTTTCTTAGAAAACATTTTAGGAGTATACGATAATAAATCTATGACTCACGTAAACACGTGTTTGCTTGATTGGTGTCAGGTGTTCAATTATAATTTTATGAATTCAAAATTTATAAGAATAAACCTCAAACTCTCTGTCCAATCAAAATCCGCCTAAGTCGAAATCCTTTATAAGCTGAAAACGGCAGTGGCCGGCGTAAATATTCAAATAGGTAGCGAGGAGCGAAGTGACGAGCATCTTAGGTTAACTTTTGAACTACCGCACGAGCCGAGCGAGCGAAGCGAGCGAGTTGCAGCAGCGGCCGGTGTAAATATTTAAATAGGTAGCGAGGAGCGAAGCGACGAGCATCTTAGGTTAACTTTTGAACTACCGCACGAGCCAAGCGAGCGAAGCGAGCGAGTCGCGGCAGTGGCCGGCGTAAATATTCAAATAGGTAGCGAGGAGCGAAGCGACGAGCATCTTAGGTTAACTTTTGAACTACCGCACGAGCCGAGCGAGCGAAGCGAGCGAGTTGCAGCAGCAGCCGGTGTAAATATGTAAATAGGTAGCGAGGAGCGAAGCGACGAGCATCTTAGGTTAACTTTTGAACTACCGCACGAGCCGAGCGAGCGAAGCGAGCGAGTTGCAGCAGCGGCCGGTGTAAATATTTAAGTAGGTAGCGACGAGCGTGTGACTAACGTATTTCTTTAATATTGTATATAGTAAATTATTTTTTGAAAAATAAGGACATAAAGAAGTTTCACTTCTTACGTGTGTACTCTAGTACACGCACACATTTTTTTGAAGTAAAACTTCTTTAGGCGCGACTAGGGAGTAACTCAGATTTTTTTTCTGACGGAAGTAACGCTTACTATAGTCTGTGTAGTTTCCGCCATTTAAAAATAATAATTCTGATTGGTTGTAAGTATATGTCATATACTACACGCTTCTTGACTTATACGCCAGCTAGTGGCAAATATCATAATCAATTATATAGGATTATTTATTTTCAAATTTTCAAACGGATCAATTGTGAATAGCAAAGTGAATGAAAAATTCAACAGTTTTAAAAACATTATTTTAAATTGCAAAATTTTTTGAAAATCTCTAAATATACTTGTTTATTTATTACTTTTAAAATAAGTAAATTAAAAATAAAAATAAACATGTTGCGGATTATAATCAATCTATTTTAAATATTGCTGAAGACAAAGTAGTATCCATAGCAACAGATATGTATATAGGTTGTCATTCAGTTGAACAAGAAGCATATTATGTATGTAGGTGCTGTGCTGACGCAGGATTTTCGGTCGCGTCGCACAGTCACATAGCGTCGCTCCCCAGTTGTCCCGTAACTCTCGCCACCGACCCACGTATTGTAGTAATAAATTAAAATAGTATATTTTTTGTGTAATTTAGAAGAAATATAAAATTTAATTGGCCGCTATCTTTAATTTCATCTCCCTACACACAGCTACACTAAATTGGTGACCCCGACGTGATCTCGACGACAGCTGTATCGACGTAATATTATATCGACGTGAGTGTGTAGTAGGGAGAATAAATATTCAAAATTAATATATAATAATTATATATACGGACAACTCAAGAAGAAACTACAGGGCGGTGGCAGCGGTAAAATTTAAATAAATAAAATTTAATAACACATAAAATCTACATATAAAAATTTAATATCACCATGGAACCCGTTAAAGAAGAATTTGCAAGTTTATCGTCAATCTCCATTACGTCCCGCATCCCAGATTTTTGGAAGAAATCGCCGAAAATATGGTTTATTCAAACGGAAACAGTTTTATCGCCACAGAAAATGTCAGATGAGGCGAAATACCAAATAGTAATTTCTAAATTAACGCCAGAAGTCATCGAGCAAGTCACGGACATTTTAATTAGCCCGCCGGAGACCGGAAAATACGAAAAATTAAAAAGAAGATTATTACAAATTTTTGAAGAATCGGAAGATAGACAAATAAAAAAATTAATCGGCGAAATGGAATTGGGTGATCAAAAACCGTCACAATTAATGAGGAAAATGCAAGATTTGGCGCGTGGACGAGTAACAACAGAAACACTTCTAGTTTTATGGCAAAATTTATTACCGCCGGCAATAAGAGCTGTGTTAGCCGTTTCCGAGAGTAAAAGTGAAGATATTTTGGCATCAATTGCAGATAAAGTTATGGAGAGTATGACACCCTTAAACTCGGTATCAGCAGTTCAACAGTCCAGTTTAAGCAACAGTCCAGAAAATAATTTGATTGGTGAGATAGAAAAATTAAGTAATCGACTGAGAAGATTGGAAACTAGAAATAATACACAAAATTTTAAAACGAGGTCACGATCCAGGTCAAGAGGTAGATTTCAACATAATCAAAGGCATAATCCCAATTGGCTTTGTAAATATCATTACAAATATAAAAACAAAGCGACGAAATGTGTGAAACCGTGCAACTGGAAACCTAGTCAGCGTGAGAGACCAGCGGAAAACTAGCATCGGTGCAGCCAGCGACGGGTGCCTGCGACCGAGTCTACATAAATAACCGTCTCAGTGTTTTGGACAGAAATTCAGGACTAAACTTTTTAGTTGATAGTGGTGCAAATGTGTCCGTCATCCCGCGTAGTGTGGTGTATGGTAAGGTTTATGCAGAAGGTAATAAATATAAATTATTTGCTGCTAATGGAACGGAAATTAAAACATATGGTATTCATTTTTTGTCTCTAGATTTGGGTCTGAGACGACCGTTCCGTTGGATTTTTATATTAGCGGATGTAAAGCAACCAATTATTGGTGCGGATTTCTTAGCTAATCATAAATTATTAATTGATTTAAACGGACGTAGATTGATTGATCAAGTAACTAATTTGAGTACTAAGGGAAATATCTCAAATTCTACTGTGCCCACTTTAAAAACTATTATGGAATGTCCATATTCCGATTTATTGAATAAATTCCCTGATTTAACTAAACCTATTTCTTACAAAGAGACGCCAAAACACGATGTTTGTCACTATATCGAGACGACAGGACCGCCGGTGCATGCGAGAGCGAGGCAGCTTCCTCCTGACAGGTACGTAAAGGCTAAAAATGAATTTATTGTTATGCAAGAGTTAGGGATTTGTAGACCGAGTAGTAGTTCTTGGGCAAGTCCACTACATATAGTTCCTAAAAAAGATGGTAATATTAGGCCTTGCGGTGATTATAGACGTTTAAATGCAATTACGAAGCCAGATCGTTATCAAGTACCACGTTTACATGATTTTACATATATTTTGGGTAATAAGAAAATTTTCTCTAAATTAGATATTAATAGAGCCTATAATTCTGTGCCGGTTGCAGAAAATGACATAAAAAAGACAGCAGTTATTACACCTTTTGGTTTATTTGAATTTATGCGTATGCCGTTTGGTTTGCGAAATGCTGCGCAAACTTTCCAACGTTTCATGCAAGAAACAGTTTTAAAAGGTTTAGATTTCTTATTTATTTTTATCGATGACGTCATTATCAGTTCAGAATCAGAAATTCAGCATAGAGAACATTTAGAGCAAGTTTTTGAACGTTTTAATCAATTCGGTATAACTATCAATTTTTCTAAATGTAGTTTTGGTCAGCAAAAATTAGAGTTTTTAGGTTATGAAGTTTCTACCGAGGGCATTAGGCCGCTCGAAGACAAGGTTAAAGCAATTTTAGATTTTCCTAAGCCTAGTACTATAGAAGAACTTAGAAGATTTTTAGGCATGTTAAATTTTTATAGATCTCATATTCCTCACTCGGCTGAACATCAATCAGAGTTAAATAAATATCTTGGTAGTGCGAAACGAAAAGATAAAAGTAAAATTAATTGGAATAAATTAGCAGAGCAAAATTTTGAACAATGTAAGATAGATTTGAAAAATGCAGTTTTGTTGACATATCCTTCCTTAGATTCCCCATTGTCTCTTATGACTGACGCTTCAGATACGTGTATAGGTGCAGTTTTACAACAAAAAATTAACAATATTTGGCAACCTTTAGGATATTTTTCACGTAAACTTACGGAAGCTCAGCGTAAATACAGTACCTATGATAGAGAATTATTAGCGATATATTTATCAATTATTCATTTTCGCAACATGGTTGAAGGCCGCGAATTAATAGTTTATACAGATCATAAACCACTTTGTTTTGCATTTAGTAAAATAGGTACAAATAGGGAAACTGCTCGAAGAACTAGGCAAATTATGTTTATTAGTGAGTTTTGTACAGATATTCGTCATGTAACAGGTAGGGAAAATATAGTCGCTGACACGTTATCGAGAATTGAAACAATAACATGTCCCACCGTGTTAGATTTCGCAGAACTCGCCCAAGCGCAGGAAACGGATGAACAACTTGCAGAAATGCGACACCGGTCAAACGCAAACAGTCAATTTACACTTAAGCGTGTTGCAATGTTCGATTGTAATAAACAAATTTATTGTGAAACATCCACAGATAGAATTCGACCATATTTACCTAAACAATTTCGACGTTTAGCTTTTGAGGCTGTGCATAATTTAAGTCACCCGGGTATTAGAGCCACAAAAAAATTAGTAACTGATAGATATTTTTGGCCAGAAATGAATAAGGATATAGGAATTTGGTCTAAAACATGTATTAAGTGCCAAAGAGCTAAAGTCTCAAAACATACTGTATCCGATTTAGGAAGTTTTCAAGGCACGAGCCGTTTTGAGCATATACATATTGATCTTGTAGGGCCATTGCCAATTTCATCAGAAGGGTTTAGATATTGTTTAACAATCATAGACAGGTACACCAAGTGGCCCGAGGATTTTCCTTTAAAAGAAATTACTGCGGAGACTGTGGCAAAGGTGTTGTATGAGGGTTGGATTTGTAGGTTCGGTTGTCCCCTTAGGCTCACAAGTGACCAAGGTCGACAATTCGAAAGTAATTTATTTAGGCAACTTATGTTATTAATGGGAATACAAAAGTTGCGGACCACCCCATATCATCCACAGAGTAACGGTGCAGTAGAGCGTTGGCATAGAACTTTAAAAGCAGCGCTTATGGCTCGTTTAAATTGTAATTCTTGGGTTGATGAGCTAGCAACAGTATTGTTAGGGTTACGCACAACTGTTAAATTAGACACAGGCGTAACTGCAGCTCAAATGATTTATGGTAGTAATATAAGGCTACCTGGTGATTTTTATGACACAAGTAATATAAAACCGTGTGACGAACATAGTTATGTTGATAAATTGAGGTCGATTATACACAGTATGAAACCTGTATCTAGAATTAATAAATTACCGTGTAAAATGTTCATACATAAAGATTTAATTGATTGCGAATATGTATTTTTAAGAAATGACACCGTACGGAAACCATTACAACCGCCGTATGATGGGTCATATCGTGTCATTAGTAGAAAGGATAAAACTTTTAAAATTCAATTAACGGACAGACAATTTAACGTTTCAATAGATAGGTTAAAACCTGCATACGTTTTACCTGATGATAATAATATTGTGACTAAGTTCACCGGTAAGTCTGTTAATATGAGTGATAATAAAATTTATGATTCGCTACATACAAAAAAGGTAATTAAAAAGGTAACGTTTGAAACAGACAAATCCAGCTGTAAAAATTATGTTACACGATCAGGGCGAATACGAAAAACGCCAAGTAAATTTATGTTTTAATCATGTACATAGCCATTGTTATTACAATTCATGCAAATTGTATGTTGTTGTTTTAGGTCACGTAATTTTTTGAATTTAAAGAATGGTTATATTGAAATATTTTATTCATATTTCTTGTGTGTTATAAAATTTTAATGATGACGTTTCATACATTGCATTGTTATGTATTGTCATAGTGTAAGAGACGGGAACAATTTTAATTATATTTTCGTATATGATTTTATTTGCATGTTAATGTACTAGGTACATGATACCTTAATATTATACATTGCGTATTGAAGTGAAACTTCTTTATCGGGGGTGGACAAAAATTTTGTGAGACATTTTTTGCGTTACGCCGCGCGCGTTACATTTTTTGCGTTACGCCGCGCGCGTTACATTTTTGCGTTACGCCGTACTCGTGACATTTTTTTCTTATCCCTACCACGCGTGATTCGACGTATACTTTCTCCAGCGGAGTAGGGATATCGTATCGTTTTAACGTACGTCCTACCACTTTACTTGACCGTTTTTCTATTGCACTCGTATTTATTTCCAACGCTCTATGGTGACGTGATAATATTATATTAAAGTGATCAGCACAATCAAAGTGTTTATTTTAATTATTCTAATTCCAGTGAATTTAAAAAAAAAGTAAGTAATTACATATCTTTTTCTAATACTTAGGTGTAATTATGGTATTTATTTTTCTAAGTTAAGTATTTAAAATTAACCTCACTTTTTGATTGTATTTTTCAATTTTTTCAATTTTATTATAATATGTATAGATAATATGTATAGATACACTAGCACGTGGGTGGAATTATGTATAAATTTTTTCTAATACTTGAATGTTATTGTGGTACATATTTATTTTTCTAATTCTAAAATATTTACAGTTATTCTCAGTTTATGATTGAATTTTTTAAAACACCAACACGTGGGCGTGATCATGTTATTTATTTTTCAAGTTATTTAAGCTTAACCTCTGTCTTAATATGTATATATTATGTACTATGTGCGTCATTAATTTCTGACTGTTTCGAGATTTGGTGCAAAATAAAACAGTGTGTAAATAAAATTAAACAATTGAGTAAAAGTATAATTTCATAGTTAACACGTTGAGAAGTTCCCTGTATAAATATATAATATACATATCTTGTATAAATACATACATAATATGCCTATAGATCTTTACTCAATTATTTTATTTTATTGATTTTTTACAAATTTTATTTACACACTATTTTATTTTGCACCAAATTTCGAAACAGTCAGAAATTAATGACGCACATATTATATATACGTTTTAATATAGAATATTTTTTATTTTACAACCTTTACAACTTGATCATTAGGAATTTATTACCTCTATTGTTCGAACAAAAATAAGTTACCGACTTTAAGAACGTGCCGACAATGTAAGTACACTATTGTTTCTTAGAAAACATTTTAGGAGTATACGATAATAAATCTATGACTCACGTAAACACGTGTTTGCTTGATTGGTGTCAGGTGTTCAATTATAATTTTATGAATTCAAAATTTATAAGAATAAACCTCAAACTCTCTGTCCAATCAAAATCCGCCTAAGTCGAAATCCTTTATAAGCTGAAAACGGCAGTGGCCGGCGTAAATATTCAAATAGGTAGCGAGGAGCGAAGTGACGAGCATCTTAGGTTAACTTTTGAACTACCGCACGAGCCGAGCGAGCGAAGCGAGCGAGTTGCAGCAGCGGCCGGTGTAAATATTTAAATAGGTAGCGAGGAGCGAAGCGACGAGCATCTTAGGTTAACTTTTGAACTACCGCACGAGCCAAGCGAGCGAAGCGAGCGAGTCGCGGCAGTGGCCGGCGTAAATATTCAAATAGGTAGCGAGGAGCGAAGCGACGAGCATCTTAGGTTAACTTTTGAACTACCGCACGAGCCGAGCGAGCGAAGCGAGCGAGTTGCAGCAGCAGCCGGTGTAAATATGTAAATAGGTAGCGAGGAGCGAAGCGACGAGCATCTTAGGTTAACTTTTGAACTACCGCACGAGCCGAGCGAGCGAAGCGAGCGAGTTGCAGCAGCGGCCGGTGTAAATATTTAAGTAGGTAGCGACGAGCGTGTGACTAACGTATTTCTTTAATATTGTATATAGTAAATTATTTTTTGAAAAATAAGGACATAAAGAAGTTTCACTTCTTACGTGTGTACTCTAGTACACGCACACATTTTTTTTTTTTATTATTAATGTTACTTTACATTATCATGTTTGTGTGTATGTAATGTTATGTTGTTCGATCGTAGGACTTTATTAGATTGTATTGTTGGCAAATGGCCGCAATGATGCCAAGAGAGGACATCATAACGTTACATCAAACACCATGGCTGCAGACTATAGTAATTTTTTATAGTAAGTTAAGTATATTTTTTAAAATAAATGTTCGTGTGTTTATAAAAATGTTTCACCGACTCTTGAACTAATATTGTATTGTGTTTCACATTGTTATCTTTTGTCTGTCAGCAGAATTGTTAGGGTTCGTTGTGCGAGTTAGTAATATAAATAAAGATAATTTAATTTGATTTTGTTTAAAAATGTTCCACATTTTTTTTGAAAAGGGGGGAATATTGTAGGTGCTGTGCTGACGCAGGATTTTCGGTCGCGTCGCACAGTCACATAGCGTCGCTCCCCAGTTGTCCCGTAACTCTCGCCACCGACCCACGTATTGTAGTAATAAATTAAAATAGTATATTTTTTGTGTAATTTAGAAGAAATATAAAATTTAATTGGCCGCTATCTTTAATTTCATCTCCCTACACACAGCTACACTAAATGTACTTACGCCAACAATTTCATAAAATGTCAGTTATTGATACAGGAGGATCGCCTTATGAAATCATATTAGTTCTTAACAAATTTTACATTATTACAACCAATATTGATGTATCTGATGGCTTAGCCAACGGTTGTGTTGGAAAGTTAGTGTATATTGAACGTGATGACAGTGATAACATCATACGCTTATGGCTTGAGTTTCCTGGTAAGATAGGAGAGAAAATTAGGAAAAAAGCTGCCCATCATATTCAAATTCTAAACATTAGTAGAACAGCAGTCCCAATTTTATGAAGATCGTCATCTGTACCAATGAATAGAAATAAGACAATATTTGCAAAGAGAAATCACTTTCCATTAGTATCTGCTTGTGCGCTTACAATACATAAGTCTCAAGGTGGTACTTTTGATCAAATCGTTTATGAATACAATAAAAGTCACAGTCAGCAGCTGTTATATGTAGCATTATCACGAGTAACTGATATAAATGGATTGTTCATTGTCTCAAACACCGATGACAACAAATTTTATCATGGAAGAAAGCGTCCAGGGGGAATAGTTGATTTACAGTGTGAATTTGAAAGACTTTCAAATTATCGCCTAATAACACAACAGGAAGAATTATATAACCTTGTAAATGAGAGTAACATTACACTATTTTCCTTCAACTGCCAAAGTTTACGTGCTCATGTTTCTGATCTGAATGATAAAGTATTAAAAAGGTCCACATTGCTGTTATTTTCCGAAACTTGGATGAAAAATGACGAACAAATTCTTATTGAAAATTTTTATTGCGTTACCCAATACAAACGACCCAACTCAACTGCTGGTGGAGTAGCTGTATATAATTCATCTACAGATACACTGAACAATGTAACACCAATTCAAAATATTTCACAAACGATATTATCACAAATTTCCGATGAGGTTTCACAAATTGGTGACATCGCCTTGGTTCGATGTGTTAATACGAATGACCAACCTGTGATTATCGTTGTTATTTATATTTCTACAAATACTAGCCTGACAAATATCATAAAATTTATTCATCAGCACTTCACAATTGAAGGTTCTCGACTTTTACCGATGATTCTAACTGGAGATTTTAATGTTAATTTTCGCTCTCAGGAATCTCAGCAGTTAATTGATTTTTTAGAAGAAAAATTTGATTTATCTATGAATACTTCTCGACTTCATTCAACAACGCGTTTCGGTACAACGATAGATGCTGTAGGTATTTTCAAGAAAAGTAGCAAATTTAGAGAGTAAAATTTATGTTTCACATTATAGTTACCACAAACCTATAATTTCGTACGTAAGAAATTATTATGACATTCAATTACCTGTTTCGAATGAATAATATTAATATAACATTTAAATAATCTTTGTAAAGCACATGAATAATAAATATAATTAAATTATAATATAATATTTATTTATTTAAGTTAATATTTAATCATTTCAGTGATATATGTCGTCAACGCCAAAGAAGTTTTACTTCGATCGCGCGTAAAGGTTACACGCACACACTTTTTTTTTTTTTTATTATTAATGTTACTTTACATTATCATGTTTGTGTGTATGTAATGTTATGTTGTTCGATCGTAGGACTTTATTAGATTGTATTGTTGGCAAATGGCCGCAATGATGCCAAGAGAGGACATCATAACGTTACATCAAACACCATGGCTGCAGACTATAGTAATTTTTTATAGTAAGTTAAGTATATTTTTTAAAATAAATGTTCGTGTGTTTATAAAAATGTTTCACCGACTCTTGAACTAATATTGTATTGTGTTTCACATTGTTATCTTTTGTCTGTCAGCAGAATTGTTAGGGTTCGTTGTGCGAGTTAGTAATATAAATAAAGATAATTTAATTTGATTTTGTTTAAAAATGTTCCACATTTTTTTTGAAAAGGGGGGAATATTGTAGGTGCTGTGCTGACGCAGGATTTTCGGTCGCGTCGCACAGTCACATAGCGTCGCTCCCCAGTTGTCCCGTAACTCTCGCCACCGACCCACGTATTGTAGTAATAAATTAAAATAGTATATTTTTTGTGTAATTTAGAAGAAATATAAAATTTAATTGGCCGCTATCTTTAATTTCATCTCCCTACACACAGCTACACTAAATGTACTTACGCCAACAATTTCATAAAATGTCAGTTATTGATACAGGAGGATCGCCTTATGAAATCATATTAGTTCTTAACAAATTTTACATTATTACAACCAATATTGATGTATCTGATGGCTTAGCCAACGGTTGTGTTGGAAAGTTAGTGTATATTGAACGTGATGACAGTGATAACATCATACGCTTATGGCTTGAGTTTCCTGGTAAGATAGGAGAGAAAATTAGGAAAAAAGCTGCCCATCATATTCAAATTCTAAACATTAGTAGAACAGCAGTCCCAATTTTATGAAGATCGTCATCTGTACCAATGAATAGAAATAAGACAATATTTGCAAAGAGAAATCACTTTCCATTAGTATCTGCTTGTGCGCTTACAATACATAAGTCTCAAGGTGGTACTTTTGATCAAATCGTTTATGAATACAATAAAAGTCACAGTCAGCAGCTGTTATATGTAGCATTATCACGAGTAACTGATATAAATGGATTGTTCATTGTCTCAAACACCGATGACAACAAATTTTATCATGGAAGAAAGCGTCCAGGGGGAATAGTTGATTTACAGTGTGAATTTGAAAGACTTTCAAATTATCGCCTAATAACACAACAGGAAGAATTATATAACCTTGTAAATGAGAGTAACATTACACTATTTTCCTTCAACTGCCAAAGTTTACGTGCTCATGTTTCTGATCTGAATGATAAAGTATTAAAAAGGTCCACATTGCTGTTATTTTCCGAAACTTGGATGAAAAATGACGAACAAATTCTTATTGAAAATTTTTATTGCGTTACCCAATACAAACGACCCAACTCAACTGCTGGTGGAGTAGCTGTATATAATTCATCTACAGATACACTGAACAATGTAACACCAATTCAAAATATTTCACAAACGATATTATCACAAATTTCCGATGAGGTTTCACAAATTGGTGACATCGCCTTGGTTCGATGTGTTAATACGAATGACCAACCTGTGATTATCGTTGTTATTTATATTTCTACAAATACTAGCCTGACAAATATCATAAAATTTATTCATCAGCACTTCACAATTGAAGGTTCTCGACTTTTACCGATGATTCTAACTGGAGATTTTAATGTTAATTTTCGCTCTCAGGAATCTCAGCAGTTAATTGATTTTTTAGAAGAAAAATTTGATTTATCTATGAATACTTCTCGACTTCATTCAACAACGCGTTTCGGTACAACGATAGATGCTGTAGGTATTTTCAAGAAAAGTAGCAAATTTAGAGAGTAAAATTTATGTTTCACATTATAGTTACCACAAACCTATAATTTCGTACGTAAGAAATTATTATGACATTCAATTACCTGTTTCGAATGAATAATATTAATATAACATTTAAATAATCTTTGTAAAGCACATGAATAATAAATATAATTAAATTATAATATAATATTTATTTATTTAAGTTAATATTTAATCATTTCAGTGATATATGTCGTCAACGCCAAAGAAGTTTTACTTCGATCGCGCGTAAAGGTTACACGCACACACTTTTTTTTGATTTTGTATTGTGCATATTTTAGGCATATCAGTCGTTTTTAGTGCATATTTCGGCCTTTTTTAGTGCATATTATTTGCATGCATATTTTGGCATTTTGTTAGTGCATATAATCCGATGTCTAATAATAACTATCAATTTAAACCTTTAGAGCTATTACGCACTGTCGACCAGTCGCTGGCGACTCAGTCGCCGGCGACTGTGACTTACTATAGTTTAAATAGGGGCTTGCGCACTTAGTCGTCAGTCGTCCAGGAGTAGGTAAACGCGTTTACGCGACATCCCTGTTTATAGTCAAATTTATTACATACCTACGAGGTACATGAATAGTGAATACGCTACAAATTGAGAATTGTCGTATTTCGAAACGACGGAGTTCAATACTATAAGACAAAATTAAAAATATTGTAATGACGTCAAGCTTAGTACCTACTATTTTTAGTGTCGTCAATGATTGCGATTATTTTTATCGATCTATTTTAGTCCATGCGTTATAATTTTGTCAATTAATGCTTGTAGTCGGGGCAAGAAACTAGTCGACCGATAGGCAATTATTAGGTCTACCAGCTGGCAGCTACGCTACTATTTAAGTTACCATAGATAAAATTAATTACACACTAAAGCTATACCGGTTACATTATATTATTAACTATATTTCTGGAATAATATTGAATTCCTACCAGAAAAATATAAAATAACATCTTAAGGTAGCATTCGGATCTGGGCGGTCGCGACCTGGCAGCCGCTGCCCCGCAGCCGCGACCGTGGTCGCGCCGTACCGCTTCGTAGGGAATTGTATGCGATAGTTACCGACGCAAGCGGCTTAGTTGCACCATATTAATAGTTATTGAAGATAAATGACTATTTTAACAATAACAGTAACGGTTACTTTTCAGTGACTGCAAAATGTGTTTCACGAAAGTATTTTTTTACATAGGTAAGGTAGTTAAAGCTATCAGAGTTGCAATTCAAATGACATTTTATATTTGTAATTTGACGCTTCTAACAGTTATTTAACGTTAACGTTAGCTTTAACTGGTAAAATTTGAATTCATAGTACCTATAGGTAGGGCCTACATTCGCTGTTGATTTTTTATGTTGACATTTAAAAATAAAGGTCCAGCAAAGAAGTCAGTCGTACATTACACAGAGCAAGTAATATGTAGACCGTACATTATGTAAGGCCTACATCAGCTGTTATGCTCACATAAAAAAGGTCCAGCAATTTTATTTGTTTGTTTTTAGTTAATTAGTTACTTACCAACATCTATTTCCTCAATGGTTAACCACAATTAGTTGTAAAAAGATAAATTCGCTATCAAAATGATGTTATTTGAATATACCATTTCCCTAATCATACTTTAAATAATTTATTTACACATTAGCAGTTATAGGTAACATACTTCAAATATCTAATCCTTCCAACTATAATAGGTATTATAAATGCGAAAGTTTGTGAGGATGGATGTATGTGAATGTGTAGGTGTGTATGTTTGTTACTCTTTCACGCAAATACTACTGAACCGATTACAATAAAATTAAGCACACTTATGTAGGGTAACTTGGATCAACACATAGGATATGTTTTATCCCGGAAATCCCACAGGAACGGGAACTATGCGGGTTTTTCTTTGAAAACTTCGTGAATTTGTGGTACCCCTCTAGAATTGTTTAGAGATTATTTATCAAATAGGACTCAATTTGTTAAAATTGGTGATGTACAGAGTCAAAAGCGGTCCATAAATTTTGGCGTTCCTCAGGGATCGGTACTCGGCCCTACGCTCTTTTTAATATACATACCTAAATGACCTATGTAATCTACACATACCTGACGCGAAGTTAATAAGTTTTGCTGATGATACTGTTATTGTTTTTCAAGGGGAGACATGGGAATCTGCTCGTTTGGCAGCTGAATCAGGCATGCGATTGGTAATAAATTGGCTAAATCATAATCTTTTAACTTTAAATTTTTCTCTTAAAATAATACTAGACCTCCCCAAAATTTTACCATAAAGGCGCATACGTGCTTAAATGTAGGAAACTGCGATTGCTATACTCTTTGTCCTGTCGTGACTGTGAGGCAATTATTTATCAAAGTAATAGTCCTGGAGCAGCACACAGTTCCTCCATCTACTTCCGTTGTTACAAAAAGAAAAACCCGCATTGAAGAGATTTACTGTGTGCCGGGTTGTAAAACTCGTTTTGCGAAAAATTTTGCATATTATATTGCTCCCTATTTGTATAATTATATTAACAATAAAATTAAAATAAAAGAAATGAGTAGATACCTTTGCAGTAAATCTTTGGATAAATTTCTGCTTCGCCTCGACTACAACGAGACAGAAAAACTGTTTGTGGCTAGTGCCTTTTAGTACCTATTACTTAAAGTTACCTAATTATTGTTTATCCTCATAAGTTTTATATCTTTAAGCCGTAGTGTAAACTTTGCAAAAAAATAAATAAATAAAAATAAAATAAAAATAAACTTCCCTACTGTAACACAGTGGCGTCAGCCACTAGCACGGAGGGAAGTAATTTATGTTTATTTGTAATAATTACTATGTCTTACTGAAATAGATATTGATGTTTGATGTTTGATGTAAATTGTTTGGAGGTAAATATATAAATATAAATATACTAAATATACTAAATAATAAATTGTTGTGGATAGTTTTTAGAATTTTATAGTAGAGTGCTAGTTATGCATTTAATTAATTTATGGCATTTTTTTGTATGTAATTTCAGTATTTATACTCTAAGAACAAGCATATTTTGTATGTCACAAAGTTTATCTCGTGCCTTTTATACCTACGAATCTATGTTGATAATACTGTGATTTCAAAGACTAAAATTGTTACATTGTAATATTGGTGGTGGCATGGGCGTAGCTAGCCAAAGGCACAGGGTGGGGCAAAAAAAAACCGGCCAAGTGCGAGTCGGAGTCGCGCACCGAGGGCTCCGAACAAACCTACTTTTTATTATGTTGTAACTCTAAAATGAATGTTTTAGCAATTTTTCCTTTATCTATGCTATAAGACATTGCTTTTAACCAAATTTCAAGACTCTGTGTTCACGAGAAGTACAATGTAGGTTTTGATTCCCTTGCGAATTTCGAATTTTGCGATAATTTGCAGCATAAAATGGCTGTATCTTTTGATTGCAATGGCTTATAAGTTTGATTTTTTCACAGCTTTAAGAAACCGTATACTTGAGTATTCGATATAAATTTCAGCTTGATAACTTTACGCGTTCCTGAGGAAAAGTGTGTTGACAGACAAACCGACAGGCAGACTTTGTTGTGCGTCTGTCTGTCTATCTAAAAATAGGTACCTTTTTTTTCAAGAACGCGTGGCGGTATCAAGCTGAAATAATAATGAATAAATCAAAACAAACAAAATATACCTACAGCCGTTTATGTTGCAAATTTCATTCCTATATTATGTACCTATATAGTTTATCTGTCTAACATACAATAATATGATTTCTTTTTACCATAAAATATAGGTCTGTGTAAATAGAAAAATAAACCATTTTAAATAACTCAGTAAATAAAGCAAAACCTTGCACTTCCGATTTCATGTTTGTTTTAGGTTAATGGTCACTTATTGACCATAAAAACACAAAATGCAGACAGATCCAGGTGGAGCTTTGCTCGCCATCCTATAGTTTTTGACCGATATCTCGAAAACTATCCACTTTAGGGCAAAAGTTGCTTAGACTTTTTTGTAGAGAAGTAAAATTTCGCATATTTTATACCATGTAAAATTTTTTGTAAAACATACTATTTACGATTTATGGCCTATTTGATGAACCGGTTGATCGTTAAAATATTGGATTAATGAATAAAATGCATGTATGTAGGTACTTAGTTTTTAGGTCACTTTATTCTCTACAAGTTTTGTTTGAAATTTTTTTTCTAGTGCCCATATTTTTTGAGTTGTTCCACGTATAATGTAGAAATGCCGCCGCTCGGCGGGTGACGTGGCAGACCAAAAGTTTTTTTACGGATGTAATAAAAAAGAAGAAGAAATTTCCAATGCAAGTGGATTTTCACCGTTTCCGAAACGGCAAAATTTATGATTTTTTTTACTTGTAGAAAATTTTTAATACCTTTTTTAAAATATTTTCCTTAATTTTATTCTTGCATCCGAATATAAAATAACTACTCAATATTATTTAGTTGTACGAAATATATACGAAACATACATAGGTACCTTGAAATTTACTATTTATCGCCAAACGTTAAATAACTCAAAAAGCATTAGAAAAAAAAGTTTCAAATAAAGTAATCTTAATAAATGGATAATGCATATGTATAATATATTAATGCCTATGCATTTCATTGATTAATCCAATATTTAAAGAGTTACTTGCCAAAGATGATTAACCGGCTCATTAAATAGGCCATAAATCGTAAACGGAAAGTTTTACAAAAAGTTTACAAGGTATAAAAGATGTAAAATTTTACTACCTACAAAAAATTCCCAATATGTTTGCCTTAAAATGGATAGTTTCCGAGATATCGGCCAAAAACTTTTATGTAAGATTGCGAGCATAGCTCCACCTGGATCGTCAGCATTTTGTGCTTTTATGGTCAGTAACTTATCCTAAAACAAAAGTGAAATTGGATGGGAAATTTAGTGCGAATTTGGCTAAATAAAAACAGCTTTGAATGGGGTAACAGTAGGTACTACACTACTTTTTCTGGCACCAAAAGTGGTTTAAATCATGTAACATAGAAGCGCAAGCTTTTTGTTTAGATCGCATTTTTTTTGTGTCGCCTGACAACTTTCGAGTGAGAATTTTTTAACGGATATTAAGTTTTGTAGTCAGTACCTAGATAATTACGTTTTTAGGATTTGGTTAGGTACCTTCCAGGTCAGAGCCAGGGTGGGGCAAGTGCCCCACCCTGCCCCACCGTGGCTACGCCCATGGGTGGTGGTAAGGTGAAATAAATAAATAAATAAAAGGCGGGCGAGGCCGCGGGCGGAAAGCTAATTAATAATTCAAATAAAATTTACCTAACTAGCTATATTTTCTTTATCCGTACTACGGATTCCGTAGATACCTACATTAAAGTAGATTTATTTTTACACCTAGGTACACGCACTGCCTTTGCAGTAATGATAATCGGAAGCGACGGAATATGTGCTAGTCAATTGGCAATACTGTATGAATTTTAACCAAATAATGTTTAAGGGGATTACTATGGTCAAAACCGAAAAACACCTTATACATATTGAATTTTGTTGAGGAAACTGTTGGTACGATTGTGTTAAAAAAAATATATGTGATACTCAAGGATATAATTAACAAAGTGTATTGTTTACTTTTCATTTTAGAACGGCCTAAACATAAAAAAAATACATACAAATCAACCCCTTTTTGAACATAAAACGCATTTTGTTAGGAAAACGGCTACATATTTATACATGAAATTTATATCAAAAAATATGTTATGATATTTGTAATAACTTGTATTGTTTATTTTTTCAATTTTCATTATTATCGTTAAATTATCAAGAAAAAACTCGAAATTATAGTAAAACCCACATAAAACCTCACCTCTTTTGCATATTTTCGACGAAAGTTGACGGTGTCAGTTCGACTCGGACGGGGGACTGTACGTGCGGTTTTTTTTGCAAAATAACGCTAAAAATGTCCGAATTGAATGTTTTGTTAAATTAAACCAGATTGTAATAGGTATTTACATGAGCAGTGCATGAAATGAAGGTTTAAAATAGGTATGTAAAGATATAAAAATCTGTTTGTTAATTAGTTTTGTTTTTGAAAGGCGTCATTGAATTATATCCAGTGTCGATAATTTTTGACAGTAAAAGTAAAATATTATCAGAAAACACAATTACCTATAAAACAGTAACCAGACTTTCCCTGTGCCTTGAATATTAAAAAAAAAGATTAATTGCTGTTCTATCGTATATTTTGCGTCCAAAACAATCCATGTACTATAGGCCGGGAGATACTGACACAAAATTTTGGGTCATTTGTAATAGGATGGCGGTTCTACAGGGGTCTTAGTACGCAATGACAAAAAGAAAAATGATGGTCAGAACAGTGGTACCGGCAGACTAGTCGCGTGGGCTTAAGTCGAACTCATCGGATAAATTACGGAAGTCTAACGATTTGTAACACATTAGTTTTAGGATTTACCGATAGCCCATAAAAAGAAGTAGGCGGTAGTGTCATGCCATGCTTTTCCGGTGTGATTTAGAGCCCACAATACCGACGTGAATGCTTTGATTTAAAAAAAAATTAACCATTTGTACCAGGCTAATTTTTGCACAGGTAATCATCGTCCAGTAGCCATATACGAAAATCGCCATGCCATACTTTTCAGACAGTTCCAAATGGTCGCCATACCGCCGAAAATCAGCAATATTTTTTTTCGCTAAACGATTTATACCAGTATTGCATTTGGATTTTTGGAAAGTATTAGATAAAATGTGTCCATTATTATATTTGCCATACTTCTAGGGAAAAGTGCTTAAAAAACTTATTTATTCGACACGTTTCAAAAATACGACTGTACAATACGTAAAATACTTGTTATAGTATGGGATCGTTATATGTATTTTGTTTGTTTGTATACAATTCTACCTTCAAAAAGTTATCCCAGATTGCAAACATAGGGCGGACGATTGTGAGATTAAAAGCCAAGACGTAAAAAATAATGACGATTCGTACCAGTATGGCATTTAGATATTTGGAAAATGACGCAATGTGACCATTACTATATATTTGCCTTACTTTTAATAGAGGAAAAAATAACTACGGTAAAAATAAAAAATAAGAGATTTGATATTTTTAATTACTACATAAGTATTATTTATATATGTGCTATTTATTAAATAGGTTTGATGTCGGTGCACGAGCTTAATGCTAAGTGCTTAGTGCTTGGCACTTTGTTGAAACCGACTTATTTTTTAACGTAGTTATTTTTATTTAATACTTTAATAAAGTATTAGTCGGTTAAAAATTTGTGCCATACTGCTACAAACCGTTCAAAATCCGAGTAAAATCTTACAATGAAAAACTTTATTACTTATACACATTCGTCTCCTCCCATAGATATGGCATTATCACACTTCTGTTTATGATCATTCAGGAGCTGTTGAAAATAAAATTTAAGGTGGTACAAATCGTTTAGCAAAAAAAAGACGGATTGCACTCCCGGAGTGCCTGCAGAAGTGAAAACTTGATTATTAACGTTGAGCATGTTTGATATTTTGGAATGGTATCCGTCTTACGCTTTTTCGATCAGGTCACGTGTTCTGAAGCGAGTTTAAGATTTTATACCCATTCCAGAAAAAGTGCTCAACGCCGTTAAAAAAGTTTTCACTTCAAAAAATTGCTGATTTTGTAATGTGTTCAAAGATAAACAGTAGAAAGAAATAAACTCAGTTTAAAACACGTTACAATATTTTTGATAACACATTTTTTTTCTCGTCATCATTTCAAAGACGTAAGGGATTTAAAAAATTAACCTCGAACTAACTACAAAATACATAACAAGTCGAAAAAAACGTGATTTCTTGTCTGTTCCCCTATTTTTTTAGGTGTGTGTAGGTTGCATGCATATATTCCTACTAGGTATGAAGAGATATACAGAGAACGCTAAATACCATGGTCACCATTACCATTAGATACACCATGACATGGTAGAGGCCGTTCTATAGAATTACGTCAAATAATGTACTCCATCTTTTATATCTCTGTAGGTGAGATGTTCTCCACCCTAGTCATCATCAGGTCTCCAAAATATAGTAGAGTCCGTGTTGAATAAACTTAATTTCTAAATCGGTGTTTTCTTTCCCACTCTAGAACTTATAATTACTTGCTTAGTCATCTTAAGGTCTCCAGAATGGGTCATGTAGTAGAGACTTTGCTTAATACGGTAAATTTTGAAATATGAGTCTTCCTACATTCCATTTACAACATATATATAGTACACAATATTTACTATTCATAAATGTTATATGTTACTGCCTCTGAGAGAAAGCATAAATTAGGTGGAAACCACTAACACATTACGATACAATACGATACATTTTACAATTCCATAATCTTTGGTCACTTTTACTTCAACAATGATGTATATTATAGAGGGCGGTTAAAAAAACAAATTCAAATATAGTGACAGAATCATTAAGGTCGTTGAACCATGTAATTGCCTTAAACATTGTACTATTCAATATGTACCTAAACATATGTTTAGGTTATTGTTTATATAAACACATGAACGCACAGAACGATCACATAAACACATGAACGCACTTATGTATTTTATGGTATCTATATAAAAATTAAAAACGTCAATGTAGTTATACTGGTCCGGGAGACAGCAGCAGATTTTATGACCAAGTTCCTCTCAAGCGGTAATTAGTAAAATGCATCAAAGTATAGTATTATGAAGCCTCGTGAACGTCAGCTGGAGCTCGGTTGGGGGGAAGAGCGGTTGTAGCCTCCCGTATCAGCTGACGGTTTTTCCACCAAGATACAGCCAGCTGACATATATATTTATCCACAGTTACATATAAGCTATCATCAGGTAAATTTTTGTTTGAGAGGAAATAACGGAAAATAAATTTTTCTTTAAATTTAACTTTCATGTTCGAGACACCAGCTGACGTATAATACACCATGTTGTAACCAGCTGACTATTTTTTTTCGTTGAGATATTGGGTTAGCTACAATTTGACAAATTTTTAGCTGAGAGGAAATGAATGAATGAATGTATTTTTTTTCCTATGTGCGTGGGAGGCTACAACCGCTCACCCCCCCTAACCGAGCGCCAGCTGACGTTCACGAGGCTTTATAATACTATACTCTCATGCGTCTGACGAATTATCTCTTGAGAGGAAATAGTTGACCAAATTTGCACCTGGCTCCCTAACCATACGGATATCTAATCTATATTGTTCATATCTATATTTTTATGACAGAGGAAGAGTTCCAATGGGGATCAAATACCTAAGGATATTGTGGGCCAGTAGTTTGAGTCAAACTAGTAAAACACAGCACAACTTATATGTTACATTGTAACTGCCATAAAGAGGAAGACACAGACAGGGCACCTACGACCTACCGACATAGAAACAGTTATGCTTTAGAATTCAGATAATTTATTAATATAAATATTTGAACTTCAAGCTATTTGAATACATTACACGCATGCCGTGTGTTTTATAAATATAAATAGCTGTGCCCCGCGGTTTCACTCGATTCCAAATTTATTTACAACAATATATGTATTTAGATTCAACGAATTCCAGTTTAATTATTATTTATTAATAAGGTGGCTACTATAAAATAGAACCTTACATTAATTACAATCTGGTACAAATTCGAGTGTTTATTGTCACTTGCTTAGTGTCTGTTAAGGGGAAGTCACTTTGTTCGTACGCATTGGAATTCAAGGAATTGAAGTGTCAATAAATAATTGTGGTTGTTTACACAATAAACGTTACACTTATTCATTTGTTTAATCTGTGGTTATGACTTTCGTATGATATTCCTGTCTTAAACAATTATTATTTAAACTAGCTGCGCTCCACGGTTTCACCCGCGTACGTGAATGAGTTTATGCGTTTAGTCCTAATGTTCCTGTAGGAAAATCGGTATAGCCTGAGTTACTCCTTATAACAACAGCTTCCTATCTGTCAGTGAAAGTCCCGAAAAATCGGTCCAGCCGTTACTGATATTAGCTGGAACAAACAGACAGGCAGGCAGACTGACAAAAATTATAAATATATGTATTACTATTTTGGTATATGTACAGTGTATACCTACAGACACTCCAATTTTATTATTGTTATAGATTAATGAGAAACACCAAGTAGGTAGGTACTTTATCTGTGATGGGAAATATGTGTTTGGGTTTTAATATGTCATGTGTCATCAGTAAGCCACGGAATCTGTACTGCAAAGAAAGTGGTGGTTACGTTATATTATGTAGTAATTTATATACCTACTTACTAAAAATATAAAGCTGAAGAGATTGTTTTATTGTTTTAACACGTTAATCTCAAGAACTACTGGTTCGATTAAATATAGTATTATGTTCGACAGTTCATTAATCGAGAAAGGCATAAAATATATATCTAAATTTCCAAGTTTATATATAACAAAAAAAAATGTTTAAACCAAGTTCGGTAATTAATATCTAATACAACAAAGGTTGGTAATTAATAAACATAAATCAATATGTTCAAAAAAGGCTAGGCTTTTGTTAGTAAAGGAAAATGTGAAATAAAAGTCAACATAATCGTATTTTTATATTCATCTTTTAAACAGCAATGGATCGATCGTTTTACAACAGTATCGCTCAATCAAAATAACGTTACGCATTCTTGTGCTATACAAAACAACGGACAAATTACCTACGTTTATTTTATACTTATTATAAATGTTGATCATGTTTGACAAGGCAGAGGACATAATATTCCATCTATGGTTGTAAAATATGAAGTTATATAGTTCGTATGTGGTGACCCCGATTCTATATAACAAATTAAAATACGAAATGTCATTGTTTTTCATTTTATGGTACGTTGAAACGCGTTGCAAACTGCCTGGCAAGCACCTATTATATATGTATATACCATTACACCCACTAAGTTAAAGTTAAAGGTTTATAATTTAAAGATAATATAAATGTCAAAAACTCAATAAAACTGCTATAGGTCAGTATATAATGAATCAAAAACATTGATATGTACATAACTTCATATATTACAAATTTCATTGAATAGAATAAATTTTTACTTTACCTATCTAAAACTGCTAGATTCTTATTAATTATATATCTATTATGTCTAAGGGTTCGTTAGAATTCATGGCTTTGTAAAAAATTCAATTACTTATAGTCTTTTCCCTCCAATATAGTTAAAGATTTTTTTAATTGGGTTCATTTAAGTGATAATTTGTACTTTATCCATTATGTAAGTACATTTTTTCACATATTTTTAATAATTTTCAAACTACATCAAAAGCGCAATAGCCGCCTGAAAGCTTGTCGAAGCCTGAAATCCAATTTTCCATAAGAATTGAGAGTAAACGTTTTTAAGTTTAAATTATTATTAATTACTCTCTCCTTATTTAAATTCATTGCCAAACGACTTACAGACAATTGTTTTATTTTGCCCTTAATGCCAGCATCGACGTCACCTTAATTGCAAGGAATCTCTGTACACCTACGAAATAAATTGTTATTTCGAGTTACAAACATATTTCACTCACTCTATTGGAGTCTCACTCTATTGGTCACTATATTGGAGGAAACTAGACATCCTTATAGTTAATCATTTCGCCTTATCAAACAATCAATAGCATTCAATCGTGCAAAACACATCGCTCCCAAAATAAAACAATCCATTTACAATAATTTGGCAATAAACAATATTAAAATCTATATTAAAACAGGGGATCTTACATTACATGGCAATACGACTCTAAATAAAAGCTCTCATATACAAATATATATTTATCTAATTCTATTCTAGCAATTACAAACGTATTTGTAATACACTATTTTAATGTCATTGTAATAAAGTGTAATCGGCCAACAAAATAATTGTTGTTTTATAAAATTACGAATTAGAGTGACGTCTTTTAGTTTCCGTTGCTGTTACATAAGAATAATTAAGAGAAATATACGAAAAATAACGGAAAGTTTTAAAGCACTTTAAATGCTATGATCATCATCATCATCATCTGAGGCTCTACAGCCGCGAGTGGGCCTTGGCCTGGTCCAGTATTTTCTTCCAGACCTCTCGATCCTTTGCCCGGGTTCTCCAATTTTTCACACCTATCGTTTTTAAGTCCTGTTCCACGCTATCCAACCATCGGAGCTTTGGTCTTCCTCGATTTCTACGTCCATCTGGTTATGATCTTTAAATGCTATATCACTACATAGTATAAAACAATGTCGCTTTCTCTGTCCCTATGTCCCTATGTATGATTAAATCTTTAAAACTACGCAACGGATTTGATGCGGTTTTTTTAATAGATATCGTGATTCAAGAGGAAGGTTTTAGTTGTGGTTTTAGTATATAATTTATTATGTTTTAGACAAAGCGGGCGAAGCCGCGGGTGGAAAGCTAGTGATAATATACATATAAGTATATTATGTTGGTATCAGTAGGTTATATTGATCAAAATATTATATTGCTGGCCGCATTACAAGTACATTTAATTTAATTATTATAAATTACACAGCTCGAATTTGTTGAAAAATAAAATATAAATAAAATAAACGATAGCTTTTATAAATATCGTTAATATTAATATTTTCGAAATACAGTTTTTTCTTAAGAATGTTGATCGACTCTAATTCTAATATGTTTGTACCGTTACTACATTCGGCTTTGTAAGGTACAATTTAAAGATGAATTTGAAAGCGTATGTAACAATTTTAGATAGTTGAATACAAATATACAGTAATAATAATCAACTTATATATAAATAACTATCACATACATGCCATCCACATTTTATCTTCTATCCAATGGAAAATCTATTTTCATAAATTTCTCTCATCTCAATTTTCATCTAGATTCGTAAAAATTATAAAATTTATTAGTATAATTTAACATTCTTTTGAACTTGATCTATCACGAGATATTCTGTGTTTAAATATTGTAGTTCTGAAAATAAAATATGTAGTTTGTTAGTAAAATGGACGTAAAAAAAAGTTTATTTTAAATCATTTTTAAATACAGATTTTTTTTCTACAAGGCGAAGGTTATACGACTAACCATGGCACTAGAATAGTTGTAGACAAAATAAACCAGCCTATTTATACACTCACGTCAGTAATAATTAATCAAAATAAACTTGGAAATTCTTGTTCATATAAACGTTTTTTATTTTTAAAATAAGGGATTTGATTCTATACTTAGTATTATGTATTTACGATTTTGAAAGTATTTTTACTGGTGAGGAATCAAGTTAACCACTAGCACCCAAAAATCATATTTTAGGTGATAAAGGAAACCTAAATAATATGTATGTATAAAAAGACAATCTGTCTGAGGGCTGATTTTTCAATCCTTGGATAAAACTTATTCGTCGAATAATGTATAAAACTACCATTTTAAAAACGTATTCTAATTGTCCGTCTTTGATAGTTTACGTGACATTTTAATATTATCGTGTAAAATACTTTATTGGCCGAATAAGTTTTAACCAAGCATTGAAAAATTAGGCCCTAGATGGCTATCGTCTTTTTAATTAAGTAACAATTTATTGCAATTCTCATATTATATTTCATTCTATAGCTTCATTTTATATTCTTCCACGTTCATTTAAATAATGACTAGAAAACATATCACGCCAATCGAAGACCTCATCCAGACATTATTCTTAATTTAGTTAATTATTTCTAATTTTGTAAACACAGCAGCATTTAATAGCTAAGTAACTTTGATATATTTGTTCTGATTACAGTTTTTTTTGAAACCATCGTGTTTTACGAAAATTTAACAAAAAAATTAATGTAAATATTTATTCGACATCAGCAAGACTGATGACGAAATAAACTCTATTGCACGCCTCATAAGCGAAGCGTTGAGGTGGTACTGTCACTTCGCGCAAAACATCTGATTTTTCAAACTTAAAATGTCTTTATGTATCATACATTGCACTTGTAAGATAATACATACACACACATATTAAGAAAAAACACTATTTTTAACGTTCATGATATTTTTGATGTCATTTTTGTTATTTAAACTAGTTAAAAAACAGTTTAAAAAAGTTCTGTCTTGGACGTCCGTGTGTCTGTATGTGCGGATCCTTTTTCTTGTTAACACGATAGCGACCGAAATACTTTACTAATCGAGTCTTTTTTTTCTCTTACGCTTGAGTATGCTCAGGAATAGAACCCTTTCATTTTTCAGGGTCTGATTCGATGTGGTTTAATTGTTATTAAATAAACAAAAATAATAATTAATAAATATTTATTAAAAAAAATTATGAGGCGTGCACTTTTGGATTTTCCAAATTATTTTATATTACTCTAACAAAATCTGGAATGTGAATGAATTGTAACTTTAATAAAACGAGAAAAATTACTTAAGTAAGTATAATATATACAGGGTGATGTTTTTTAAATCATTACTCAATGATTTTATTTTCTAATATTTATTAAACGATTTCGTGGTTCTAATTAATAAAGCGTTTGGTTTAACTTTCAAGATGAAACGTCTGCTCATATGTTAATCTTTGCGTAGGTATCTTTGGACATTTTTAAATAAAAACAAATACATACATATTAAATGTATTATGGCTGATTTTTCAATCCTTGGTTAAAACTTATTCGTCGAATAACGTATTACACGATAATATTAAAATGTCACGTAAACTGTCAAATACGGGCAATTAGAATACGTTTTTAAAATGGTAGTTTTATACATTATTCGACGAATAAGTTTTAACCAAGGATTGAAAAATCAACCCTAAAATTTAAAAAATGTAGTCTAATTGCCCGTATTTGACAGTTTACATGTGACATTTTAATATTACGTGTAATACTTTATTAGAGGGCCGGGGTTAGTTTTAACCAAGGATTGAAAAATCAGCCCTTAGTGTAGATAAAACCAATGTCATCAAATTGATGACTATTTATTATTGTTAGGCCTTCAAAGAATATTGTTATCTCATGTATTCTTTCGTGTGATTCAAAATGTCATAAATTAAATGTATTATAGTTAAAAATACAAGCCACGCCTAATGATAACTAAGACTATCAATCTGGTGTCCGGCGGGGGTTAATGAAATTGTGCTTATAAACTAATAACACTCGATAGCATCACAATATCCACAGAGTACAAAAAGTCTTCATTCTCTAAGAGTCACTGAAATCACTTCACTCCAATAACACATTATCGTTAACTTCGCCAAGCCTGATGCATTTTGTTACACTATATATTTTTGTCTGTTTGTTCACTACATCCACGCAACGGCTGGAGTGCCGTCAGAGGACAGCGAGTCCATGGACCGGATGACGGTCGATGTCATTTGTTGTCAGTAAAGCGAAGAGCTGGAACACGGACCGTCAACTCCTTGGAGCTGATCGGCGTTTGTCACCAGCTGGAAGATAATATAACGATATAATATGCCTCTCGATGCATTTTAGAGTCTACGATTTTTAAAATAAAATTCACTTAACTCAACCAGATCTACGTTTTTTATACAATAGTTGATTTTGTATTAAAATTAGAATAAAAGTAGAGCTACTCAATTGAGTGCTTTTTATTTAAAAAATCGTAGTAAAATCCTTTCCAATAGACTTCCCAATTAAATATTGGGGGGGGGGGGAGGGAAAGTAAACACCGCCACGAGGCGAAATACTTGCCCTCCAACATTTACAAAACGATACAAATTATCGCTAAGGTCTAAGAAAAGATATATCTTTCAGGCTTACAAAACTATGGCTGTGCCTATAGCTTCCATCCAACATGTGCTTAGGTACGTCATAATTACATCACAGGGGCTTAGTTTTCTAACTGTATGTATCTGTCAATTGTGACTATGGTCTAGAAACAGTTTTTTTGGCAACTAACTGATATAACAATTTAGGTTTTATTTCTGTACATTATAAGAATGAACGTACTTCTCGAATTTCGCATACAGCCGGTAAAAGCCCATCGGTAGAGTTATTAGGAGATCTAGGAGATGGGGTCGGCGCGTGCTTCGGCAACTCTCGTCCGGCCGCCATCTTGTCGTGCAACTGAGCGAGACGCATGCTCATCTGCCTTCTCTCTTTCTGTTCTCTCTCTCTCTCCCACTTCTTCGCACTGTAACTCCTAATTGACGATGAGCTGCTTTGAACTGAACTTAGACTTGGACGTCGCGAACCTAGAAGTAAATTTTGAATTAGTTGTCTTTAAAACCATGCCTAAAGGCGAAGCATGGTAATTTGGAAGCGTGTTTGAATGCTTATGACTTCTTATAATTCCGAATGGAACCGCTACTGTGTACTTACTGATTATACTGTGGTAATTAATAATAAAGCTATAAAATTATATTTTTTATTGGTGGATAAAAAAATTACGCATGCTATTCATTCATGAGAATAATGTGTAAATTTTTGGGCGTAATAGCACACAAGGTTTATTTTTATCGAATCTTATGAATGTGTTAAAAAATCCTACAAGCTTCCATGTTAATTAATTGAAAGTATTTATTTCATATTGTTATTGTAAGCACTTATAATTAAACATAAGGCATTATACATGACACTTTTCACACGTTGACATGCGGTGTAACAGATACGGAAAGCGTAAGCAACGTGCTTCTTGTGAAACTGAAAACACAGCTCACCTTTTTTATCTGCACAATACCATTCGCAAAGCAAGCACTGGCAACATTTCTTGTGAAGCAGCAGTTAATTCAAAATTAGAATTGTGTTATTCCAAATTTAAATTTGAATTAGGAATATGAGGCCAACGTTACTTTCAGTTTCCTGGTTACACAAAAGCTGAAAGATAGAGCACGAAGAGAGATACAATATGAACATCGACGGCCATCTTGCTCACACCATGACGAGTCATGCGGCTATCAAGAGAAACAAAATGAGAACCGAAGTCTTGCTGGAAATTAAGACTGGCTGTTGTCATGTGTGCTAAACTACAATTTTTTGTTCACCAATGTTATAATCAAATCTAATAATGCCTCTAGAATTTAGATGATATGTCAGATTTCAGAAGAGAATAAATTGAACCTATTTCTGAATGTTTTACCAAACTAATTAATTATCTTTGAACTTTTGGAATCAGTTGTAAGTTTTTTTTGCAAGATGTGGATTTAATACATCTTTCAAGAGATATAAAAGTATCATTAAAACACTATAATGGATAAAATACAACATAATTGTTACAGTTCATTTTCAGTAATTAAGAAAAATTCAGATAACCAGCCAAAGAGAAATTAATTATTCTATTTAATTTTCATCAAAAGTTGTAGTCAAGCACACATAGCAGCCTCACACACAGCAGACAGGCTAACACCAAGACGCGACAACTAACGACCGGGACAACACATGCGACACACGTGTGCACTCTCCGAATACCAGCGTGCGAATGACGAGAAACTTTGTAAATATTGTTTTGACGGGTAGTTTAGAATTTGATTTTTTTAAATTTGTTTTAGTCTCGTTAATACAATATAAATATAATAATTTATTTAAGGTTAAAATGTAGTTAAGCTATCGATATTTTTTTAGATAAAAAAGTTTTTAATACATTTTATATTTCAGACTTGAGACAAAGGACACCCGCATAAATCAAGATGACTTCTTCTTCAAGGCTGGATGAAAAATATTTTTATAAGAAAACATTTTTAAATTTAGAAATTAAGAGTTGTTCACCTTTCCCGCGTTCATTGATATTGGGCTTTAAAAATGGAACACAGCTGAAGTACGGCATTGAGCCAGTAATTTATTTTATCTATCATCATGTAAATCACATTTGTGAATTTCGAAAAAAAGAATTCTAAATCACATTGTATCAATGACGCGTATCATATTGATTACAAACATATGGCTTGGTAGAGATCGCTTCCTGCATGACATCAAGATTTAAATACTTGTTTGTATTTTATTTTTTTATTTTCAACCGATTTCCAAAAAAAGAGGATTAAAATTTATTTTTAAAACATTTAAATGCTTTATATATGAGAAATTATTTCTATTAATAAAAAAATCAAAACGCTGACATTCCCAATTGGATTGTATTTTTTATTTATTTATTTATTTTTGTATTCTTTAAAAATTTCAAAAATAAGACAACCCAATTACTATTTTTTTTATTCTTTATTTATTACATTTACACCGCGGTATTCAAAGAGGCACGTCAATAACCCTTGCTGCATACATCCGCATCACCTTTGGCGGCGCACTTAGCGCGCGCGCCGCCGTGCCCGGCCCCGAGGTGGCGCGAGATGAGCAAGATGGCCGCCGTGCGCGCCGCACCTGCGCGCGACGCCGCGCGGCGTGACTCGCGGCGGGAGTCCAGCTCCAGCGTGCCGCTCGTGCAGCCGCTGCGGGACGACGCGCGGGAGGACGCTCGGGTCGCGCTTAGCGTGCCGCCTGTGGATAGATTGTAAAAAACGCATAGTTCCAATTCATGTGGACTAGATTTGTGCGTTTTCAAAGAATTCCGCATAGTTCCTGTTAATGTAGAAATTCCGGGATAAAAAGTAGCCTATGTCTTATTCTGGGTCTTCAGCTATATACAAAATGTCATTGTTATCGGTTCAGTAGTGTTCGTGAACTGGACCGCTCGTGCAGCCGCTGCGGGACGACGCGCGGGAGGAGGCGCGGGTCGCGCTTAGCGTGCCGCCTGTGGATAGATTGTATTAAAAAACGCATAGTTCCAATTCAGGTGGACTAGATTTGTGCGTTTTCAAAGAATTCCGCATAGTTCCTGTTAATGTAGAAATTCCGGGATAAAAAGTAGCCTATGTCTTATTCTGGGTCTTCAGCTATATACCAAATGTCATTGGTATAATATATATAATATATAATTAATAGGCGGTTTAGATCGAGTAGTGCAGTAAATCTAGTACCGACACTGCAAACTATTATAAGTGATTCTCCGTCGCCAAATTTCAGTCCATGATCGCACCTGATGAAGACTACACACTATTCGACCACCATCGCCATCACCACCAAAAATTAAAATATAAAATAAAAGGTGAAAAACATTTCATCAAAGTTCCGTATATGTAGAATCTGTAAACAATATCAATACTATTATTTTAAGTATAATTCACTTCACATCGATAAAATTTAGCAGGATAGATAACTAAAAACTAACCAGTATCATTCAAAGAGTACAGACAGGGTGGAGTGAGCCGCGCATCAGCTAGATGCGCGGGGTGGTAGCGGGCCTTCGTGTAGAGGTGCAGCACGAAGCACAGGAGGCCCGCCAGAACAAAGATGCCCGACGCTACTCCCAGCAGCGTCGGCATGTCCGCCGTCAGCAGCACCAGGTCTGGAAACGGTAATGAGAAATGTGGTTAAAATGACACCCCATCAAGTCAGAAAACTGGTAAATCCAGCCATACACGCGGTTTTATGAAAATGGTTTTAGGGGTATCATGTCAGTAAACCGGTAAATCAGTTAAACGCAGTTCTATAAAACCGGGGTTAAGTAGCTCGTTGTTGTCTGTTGTTTTCTACAAATGCGTTTATTTCCTATTACCGAAACGAATCTACGGAAATATCGAGAATCCATTGCAAAATCATCTAAATCATGTCAAATTGTTCAACAACATTTGCGTGTACTTACCAAAAAACAATACAAGAAATAATTAAAAAGTTAAAACTATAATGATATTGTGATTCAATGAAGCTGAAAGGGAAACATTTGTACCAAATTTCAGTTATAAAAAGTACGTATTTGAAGTTGATTATAGGAAAAAGCTAGATCGTAATATGTTGTTTCAAAAAGCATTTGCTTTGTCTTGTAAAAGTTCTACAAGAAAGACTTTGTTTCAAAGTATACCTTCAGTGCAGAAAACCCTCTGCGTCGGTCGCGAGTGGCTGGTGGTGTGGAAGCCGGGGTCGCACTGACAGTACGCGTTGTGGTTGACCTGGACGCAGGACGCGTGCGGGTCGAACGCGCGACACGTCTCCCGGTAGAAGCATTGCTCGCCAAGCTTCTTGGCTGGAATTCAAGTTAAAGATGCCTCGATACAGATTACCGCACATTAAAGACAAAAAAAGAACAAAAAAGGCATGTTTCTTCACTTACAGGAAATGATAACCTTAAAAAATATATTGACCGGATAACAATATTAGTTGTTTATCCATAATAGTGTAAATTAAGAAAAAGAACAAATAAAAACTGGTTTAAATTATTCATGAATTACTCGTGCATGAATGTTTGTACATATACAAATTTCAAATATTTCGTCGTCTATATGATTGTTTGGTTGTATCACTTTTATCACTCGTACCTCGGAAGTTTTGTAGTAGTTTCGCCCGCGGACAAAAGCAAGCCAAGTTAAGCGAAGCCAAGTATTTCTATAGCTTATTATTTTGTGTATGTACGTGGGTTACATCACTGCCATGTTATATCAAAATCCGTTCAAAAGATTTCACTTGAAAGAGAGACATCAATACGTTCTAAGATATTTTCGCGCTTATAATATAATTAGTTATAATTATTAGTTTAGAGGAATAGGTTTAGCACAATCTGTTATTAGTATCTATAGATTTAGTAGGATAAGTTTAGCAGGATAATATGTTTAGTACGATATATTCAACAGTCTATGTCCACTAGGATATGTCATATGTACTACAAAATACCCACGTTTAGCGCACCCCGTCGCAACACCCAGCTCCACAGAATGCTTGGGGTCACACTGGC
Source organism: Colias philodice (assembly GCF_061535455.1). Taxonomy (NCBI): domain Eukaryota; kingdom Metazoa; phylum Arthropoda; class Insecta; order Lepidoptera; family Pieridae; genus Colias; species Colias philodice. The sequence goes on along the minus strand of NC_143095.1, from coordinate 11,413,217 downwards.
ATGTGCTCGACCTCGGCTCGCAGTAGACATGCAGCAGCTTCGAGTTGCACGTGAACTCGCAAGGGGAGCCCAGGTAGCGACCCTTTTCTGGAAAGATAAAGAAAAAAATTAAAAACAGACAAAAGGTTATGCCGAGAGCCGACACGAACAATAGTATCACCATTAGATATATACAAAATTGCATCCCGCTGTCTGTCTGTCTGTCACTATGTATGAATAGATTTTTAAAATTACGCAAAGGATTTTGATGCAATTTTTTAATAGAGGAATATTTAATATTTATCCGCACGAAGTCAGGGCGGATCGCTAGTGTAATATAATTAGGAAGCTTAACTGTTGTTAAACTGTAATTAACTGTAGTTAAGGCCTCCCCCACATTGGGCGTAGGCCGAGCGTACGCGTTTCCTGAGCGTGCTGCCGGCGTCGGCGCGGCGCGGACGTCGCGTCAGCGCGCCGTCTGTGGGGCGCGGGCGTCGCGCCATCGAACGCTATGCAAGCGCTGCGCAAGCGCCGCGCCGACGCGACGTCGCGTCTAAAGCACTCGGCCGCCCGCGCCGTGCCCCTCGCACTCATGGAATGTGTGCGCGGGGCACGGGCGGCCGAACGCCCATGGAACGCGACGTAAACGCGGCGTCTGCGCGGCGTTCACGCAGCGCCCGCGCGGCGCTGGACAACGCGTAGCCCGCGCCCCACAGACGGCGCGCTGACGCGACGTCCGCGCCGCGCCGACGCCGGCAGCACGCTCAGGAAACGCGTACGCTCGGCCTACGCCCAATGTGGGGGAGGCCTAAGTGTTGTAAACACGTTTATGTGTTATTTTGTATATCACTACATAGTATAAAACAAAGTCGCTTTCTCTGTCCCTATGTCCCTATATATGCTTAAATCTTTAAAACTAAGCAACGGATTTTGATGCGGTTTTTTTAATAGATGGAGTGATTCAAGAGGAAGGTTTTAGTATTTAATTTATTATGTTTAAGACAAAGCGGGCGAGGCCGCGGGCGGAAAGCTAGTGTGGTATAAAACAGAAGTCCCAATTAATCAATCTGTCCTAGCTAGTATTTCTAGTGGTAATTATAATTTATAATAATATTATCTGTGGTCCTAGTTACTATTCTTACCTATGATTCGACTTAGATTATTAGATTCATGTACGAGTATGTCTATATAATTTCGCTAAAAATCTAAGCTTCATTTTATCTTGACAATTGATTATACCAAAATATCAATATTATAATAATAACCAAACAACAATACTCCACAAAAATTACATTCGACATTTATAAAAAAAATACAAAACATTTCATTGGCAAAATTCTCATTTATCTATACTAATATTATAAATGCGAAAGTAACTCTGTCTGTCTGTCTGTTACTCAATCACGCCTAAACTACTGAACCAATTTGCATGAAATTTGGTATAGATATATTTTGATACCCGAGAAAGGACATAGGATAGGTTTTATCCCGGAAATCCTACGGGAACGGGTTTTTCTCTAAAAACGCGGGCGAAGCCGCGGGCGGAAAGCTAGTATTCTATAAAAATATTTCTTCACGGAAAGTAAATGATGAGGCCACTTCGGAAGTAAAATAACGCCCAAATAAGTACACATGTAATAAAGATTGTGCTCCATTTTTATTGTCAAGTCAGATAACTGGACCATAAAAGGCAACATCCTGTATAAGTAGATGTAAAGGGCACACTCTGTATATGTCACATGTTTGCGTGCAAGGCATTCGATGTCAATGTGAATTAGAATTTAGAGCGACTCATTTTTAGGAATATTTTCAGGAAATACGATGTATAAAGTACAGAATGTATTGAGGTTTGCGAACATTTTGTTACCGGTTTCCGCGTAGTCGCAAGTCGCAAATCAATTACCAAATTGGGTAGCGAGGGCACCCTCGTAGTCGCAAATTAATTACCAAATCAATATCAAATCAATAAAAGTGGAACAAGAAAAATCGTGCCGAAAAAGGCATAATAATTATAAAAAGTATCCTGCAAGTCATAAACCATTGACCACTGTACTACATAATTATACGGATTGTAGGATATAAAAATATTAGTAGGTACACATACTTAATTACAAGAATTGCAGAAATCTCAAATGATAACCTATAAAAGGTATTCTTAACGTCAGGAAGTTATAAGGCCACATGGCGGAAGGAGCTTCGGAAGCGTCTGCCCTTGAAAGTCTCTATAGAAGCAGATTGAATAGCAATATTGTTCTATTACTCGGTTGCGTCTGTATTGTTCACCTAATGAATTGTTTGCGAGTTTTCAAAACGTACCTACAAAGCACACGTACCGCGCCGGAGAAATTCGAGTTCAGTTCGGAAATTTCCCTTCAACTCATTCAAAGTTATAGGGAAATTTTTGAACGAAGCTCCTCAGAATTGACAATTTACGTGTGAATATCGCTTCCTTTTTAATGATACTCCTCATGTTTAAGGCAATGTTGTTTTGTTTATATCAACACCATTAAATGAATGAAAACTGTAACATTCCGAAAAATATGCGTTGATATTAAATATCTATGTAAAACCACATAAACTTGATTATTCAACATCTCTCATCTATTCAATTTATTGCAATTCAAACATTGTTACTAAAACTAATCTTCACAAGTCGAAATTCAATCCATTAGTTCACTAACTATCCTTTAGTAAGGACCCGACTCCGACCAATTTCTCTCCTGCCCCCCTAGTCAAGTGGCTTTCTGTTAGCGTAGCGTTCAATAGAATAGACTACGAATGTATGAGATTGACGTAACCTGTAGATACGTAGACTACGAATGTATGAGATTGACGTAACCTGTAGATACGTTTATCTACAGCCTACGTCAATCTTATACATTCGTAGTCTATTCTATTGAACGCTACGCTAACAGAAAGCCACTTGACTAGGGGGGCTGCACACTGTAGTTAGCATCCCAAATAACCAACTATTATGCCCTCACTCTAAAAATAGCAAATAATTAAGCCATACTGTTCAATTGTATTCCAAATAAACGTTGCATGAAACGACCTTAGTTTAGGGTAATAAATAAAGGCAAGCCTCCAATGGAGCCATGACCTACCGTTATGTCACAGCTTCGTACAGATTTTTGTCCAATTAAAATGTGCATTCAATTATCACGGTCGACAAATTGTAAGTAATTAATTCAGTGGCCCGCATTGCAATTCGGGTCAGGCTTTATGCCTGTCTCAGATGCTTTCCAAAATTGGATATGTCTGTCTATTATACCACAAGTGCTATTTTCTAGACGGATATTTTACGACTGTTCTTTATACGGAACCTAGTATATTATTATAGCCCAGTGAAATTAGGTAAAAAAAGGGGTCAACCTCGGAATGAAAGATAATAAGCTGGAAATTGGTAAAAACCTTTGTTTTGGTACCCTAAATATTGTCTCAAAAGTCACAAATGCTATCGTGTCCGCGTCTTAAGATATTGAAGGTCAAAGGTCACAAAAAATGATTTTTCGCGAATATCTCGGTTCCTATTGCTTAAATGATATTTTCACCTATAATGAAAGTTGGAGAGTATAAAATTCTCTACAACTTTTGTCTAAACTTTTTTTTTATACGATCAACCGTTTTTGCGGTAGAGCGCGAAGAGTGCGCAGCGTACAGTCATATATGAGCTAATGCAGGGTCAAGCGTGAGTTACGGTTATAATTAAAAAAATTATAATTATTAAGCAATGCCCATTATTTCTGTACTTATTCTTAATTATTATATTTAATTATTCAACTATAGTATATTATTAATTCTGGATTATCTATTTTAGTTATATTTTAAAATAAAAAGACAGTATGGAAATATATTTTAGATATATCTTTATTTTTCACTAGCGGGCCGCCCCGGCTTCGCCCGTGGTACATATTTCGCAATAAAAAGTAGCCTATGTCCTTTCTCGGGTATCAAAATATCTCCATACCAAATTTCATGTAAATTGGTTCAGTAGTTTAGGCGTGATTGAGTAACAGACAGACAGACAGAGTTACTTTCGCATTTATAATATTATGAGATTGATATGTTGACGGGCTGCTACACTTGTTGGTGGAAGTGTTGACAATTGTACAGGTTTATTTAGTTTTGTTAATTTGATGAATTGCGTGTAGCGGAAATAATCAAGGTTGTCCTCAGTCACACAAAATCAGTAATTAAAAATAGATTTTCATTAAGAAATGTAGCACAATTGCAAACTAAAAATAAAAGCCTTGTGAAAGAGTTAGATAGATATCATAGGGACTTAGAACATTATAAAATGATATATGAAGTGGAAACTACTGAACTAAAGGAGAAAATAGACTCATTAAATGATATATTACATGACCTCAACCAAAAATATTCTGCTGCCCAGTTACAAATCAATGAGCACATAAAAGAGGCAGATTACCTTATAAAGTTAAGCAATGAAAATATGGATCGTTTCGAGTCTCTAACCAATAACTATGTATGTAAGTGTTCCATAAGTGACAAGGAGCAACCGTCGCCCCATAAGCCCATTGACTGCACTGACATGCATAGTATTCCATCCACGGCAACAATTTCATCTTGTAAAACAAAACATCTTTCCATGCAGGAAATTATTGTGTTGTCGGATAACATTGGTCAGGGATTTGGCGCTTTGCTTAACAACTTAGGGCATAAAGTAACTAATTTTTGTACTCCTAATAGTTCATTTACATATATCATGAATTCATTAGATAATTTTAGTTTTAATGAAAATAGCATTGTTGTTATATTATATGGAGATAGTCTTAATCTAAAAAAACATGACATTGATATAGGATTTCAAAAAATGTTGAAAATTAGTAGTGAGACAAAATGCAAATTTATGTTGTGTACATTACCATATTTGCCTGGTTTGACACAAAATCAATATAGATTTATCTATAACATTAACTTAAAATTATATAATTTAACAAATCATCATAGTGATGCATTTATATATTTTGACATAAATTCATGTACAAAATCTTTTTGCTTGACAAGGAATACAGTGTATCTGCCATTTAGATATAAGAGAGAACTTGCTATGTTAATAGCATATAAAATTATTAACCAGTCTGGTACATGTTTGGTATCAGACCATCGATCTACTATAATTTTATGTAGTAGTAATTATATACATCAACCGAGGTTAAGTGTTGACGGACAAACTAGCCCTAAGCTAGATTTAAACTAGTATGTAAGACAACAGCTAAGCAGCCTTTTTCCATTGTACATCAAAATATTCAAGGCTTGGCTAGCAAATTATTAGAAATAGAATTATTTTTAAATCATAATAGTATAAAAATATTTTGTGTAACAGAACATTGGCTTAAACAATGTCAGTTGTTATTAAATATTGATAATTATAAATTAAAAAGTATATACTATAGGGCACATGCTATTCATGGAGGTTCTCTTATTTTTGTACACAATAGTGTTAAATGCAAAGAACGAACTGACATTGTAAGTCTTTCTGTAGAACGCACCATTGAACTGTCCTGTGTTGAGCTTGAGCGTTATATTATTGTTTGCGTATACAGACCTCCTTCCAGTGACTATAATATGTTTGAGACAGTCATGGAAGAAACATTAAAGCGTTTAGGCAGGAGTAAAAAGAAGGTAATAGTATGTGGTGATTTTAATATTGATTTACTTTCACACACACAGACGGTAACACGAATAGTTAATTTGTTTCACTCATTTAATCTGTATAAAGTTTTTGATGAACCCACACGAATTACACCTACTTCTGCAACTTGTATTGATAATATATACTGTGATTGCAACTGTCTAGAAAAAAATATCCTCAATATACTGACTTCAGATCACTGTGGCCAGAAAGTAGTTTTGGAATGGGATTGCATACCTAAGTTTAAAAGAATTAATGTTAGGCCTATAACTAAAAAAGGCATTGATAAATTTAGAGATAATATTAATAATAAACTGCCTAACCTGAATGATCAATCCTTTTATAATAATCCTTGTGAAATGTTTACAAATCTTTTTAATTTAGTTCATAATGAGTTTAAAAAAATATTTAAAGTTAAATCTTTAAGTATCACCAAGGATTTACCATTTAGTCAATGGGCAACACCTAGTATACACAGATGCAGGAACATTCTATATGAGTTATATGGCATGAAGCAATATAACAAAGACTTGTCATTCCATAATTATGTTAGAAATTATTCAAAAACTTTTAAAAAAGTTTGTTTCACTGCCAAGTGTCTATATGTCAGAGATAAAATACGCAACTCTGATAACAAAGTTAAAACTGTTTGGACAATTATTAATGGTGAAATGGGCAAAAGCCGGACAAATAGTACCATAAAACTTGTAAATGCTGGCAGGGTAATTGACAAAAGTGCTGATGTTGCGCTTGCTTTTGAAGATTTCTTTAGTAGTGTCCCTGTTAGTATTACTAAAAAATTAAATTCATCATCAGTGCTTGCGGAGTCCTATTTGAGGGACCATGTTGCGGAGTGTAATGTATTATTTGAATTGCGACATGTGACTGCAGATGAAATTGTTAAAACTTTTAAAACATTAAACTTAAAAAAAACATGTGATCTCTGGGGAATGTCTGTGAATTTAGTAAATAATATTATAGAAAACATTGCCAACCATTTAGCGTTTATATTTAATCAATGTTGTGACTGTGGTATATTCCCTGATTTATTAAAGTTTAGTAAAGTTATTCCTTTATTCAAAAGCGGTGACCAAGAAGACTGTAATAACTATAGGCCTATTTCTATTTTACCATGTATTATGTAGTCATTTTGTTTCAAATGGTTTACTGCACGCCAAACAGTTTGGTTTTACAAGGGGGCGCTCTACCACTGATGCTGGAATAGCTCTTTTGTCACATATATATAAAGCATGGGAAAATTCAAAGAATGCTTTGGGGATATTCTGCGACCTTTCTAAGGCTTTCGACTGTGTAGAGCATTCCACTCTATTACGGAAACTAAATTTTTATGGTATCAAAGGTTTATCTCAGGACCTCATAGCTTCATATCTTCAGAACAGGGTACAGACCGTTGTTGTTAATGGAGAGAAATCTTGCGGTGCGCCGATTAACATTGGTGTTCCGCAGGGATCTATCTTAGGACCGTTTTTGTTCTTAGTGTATATTAATGACCTACCTTATTATTTGCAGGATATGTGTGAAATAGTACTGTTTGCAGATGATACCTCATTAATATTTAATGTGGATAGATATGACACAAATGTTGACGAAGTAAACTCTGCTCTTTTACGCATATCTAATTGGTTTAATGCTAATAATTTATTATTGAATGCAAAAAAAACAAATTGTGTAGAGTTTATCCTTCCAAATGTAAAAAAGGTCAAAAGGGATATCATTTTAAACGGGGAGGTATTATACCCTGTCGAGTCTACTGTTTTTCTTGGTTTGACACTAGATGAGAAGCTACAATGGGGGACCCATGTTGCCACCACCGCTGCTAAGCTCAGCTCAGCTGCATATGCAGTTCGAAGAATAAGGCATCTCACCGATGAAGATACGGCTAGATTGGTTTATTTTAGTTACTTTCATAGCATTATGTCCTATGGAATTCTACTATGGGGCAGGGCTGCAGATATAGAAACTATATTTATATTACAGAAAAGAGCCATACGCTCTATATATAATTTACGTGCTCGGGACTCACTAAGAGATCTCTTTAAGAATATTGGTATCCTCACTGTACCATCACAGTATATATTTAATAATGTTTTACATGTACACAAAAACGCGGACTTACACACAAAAGTAGGAGATAGACACTGTTATGGCACAAGGAATAGAAATAAAATTGAAATGCCATTTTATAGGTTAGCTAAAGTTAAAAATTCATTTATGGGCCAAGGTATACGTTTTTACAATAGAATTCCTCATAGTATTAAAGAATTTAGTAGTGTTAAATTTAAAACTTATTTAAAAAATGTATTAGTTCAGAGAGCCTACTACAGCATTAAGGAATATATGGAAGATGAAAATCCATGGAGGGTTGTCGCGTAAGAATAACAGGACAGTTCTTTGGCATATTATGATAATATATAATATTATGTAGTTAGATGTAAGTAACATGTAATGTAAAATTATATTGTATATGGACATGACTTTAAAAGAGCAACTATGGAGTTTCTTGCCGGTTCTTCTCCATAGATACTGCTTTCCGAATCGGTGGTAAATTTAAAGAATGTAATGACGATTCAAAAGTGCTTCTGGAAGAAGTCTAATTGAATAAATAAATGTTTGAGTTTGAGTTTGAGTTTGATTCTGGAGCATTATATAATGCCAAAAAGATGCGCACTCCATTTTAATATAAAGTTTGTACGGGGCAGTTTTCTTGTTGAAATACTTCCACCAGTTTATCCAAATTGGTAATTTTCTCCAATGCTCTAGTAACACTTTTTTTTCTTTTTTTAAATCGGCTATAAATAGAAATGATCATAGGGTAGGGACAAGTATTTCCAGTTATATAAGTATTTAAAAATTTACACGTTTTAAAGGAAACATATATAATGTCGTTTTATTTTAAAATATAACTAAAATAGATAATCCAGAATTAATAATATACTATAATTGAATAATTGCTTAATAATTATAATTTTTTTGTCAATAATTGACTTTATACAACGTACTGATAACCGTAACTCACGCTTGACCCTGCATTAGCTCATATATGACTGTACGCTGCGCACTCTTCGCGCTCTACTTCAAAAACGGTTGATCGTATAAAAAAAAAGTTTAGACAAAAGTTGTAGAGAATTTTATACTCTACAGCTTTCATAATAGGTGAAAATATCATTTAAGCAATAGGAACCGAGATATTCGCGAAAAATCGTTTTTTGTGACCTTTGACCTTCAATATCTTAAGACGCGGACACGATAGCATTTGTGACTTTTGAGACAATATTTAGGGTACCAAAACAAAGGTTTTTACCAATTTCCAGCTTATTATCTTTCATTCCGAGGTGAAACCCCTAATATGACTGGGCTATTATGTTATCTGTGACGAAACAGAAGAAGCGGCTTTTTCCTCTGTGAGATTATAATTAGAGGGACTTGTCGGGGGTTTTGGCTTTAAACGCCGTTTGTAAATTTAGTTTTTTTGAACGTATAGTAAACGTATCTTAATCTTCTTAACGTATATTTGCGTTGGTTGTGAGAATCGGATTATCCAATTTCCTTCTCACTTCCTTTCTTGTATAATCCTCTTTTGCTTATCTTTTGATGCGATTAAGAATTGGGGACTAAATTGCCTCTATCGAATTATTAATATATAATTATTATTCGTTAGAAAGTCTTCAAATAGTGGAGGTTAACGTGATGAAAACATCTAGATTCAGTTGTTTAGGACTATGGAGAACCCGCGTGCTGACCGAAGCTGAAAAGTAAAAGTAAATTGAACTAAAGAAAAATACAATAACCTTCACAAGTAGTTACCACAATATTTCTACCTGTGTACTATTTTTAGCAGAAGAAATAATTGTTACTTATTATCTCTACGAGCTTGTAGTTTGTCAATGATGTTGTAGTAATTATGTTGATAATATTTTATTTTGTTCATTCAAAGGATTACGTCTTTTAAGAAACCTTTTATTTATGAAACACAACGTTACATATTAAAATATACAGCATGGTAAAATATTGGAGACTAATATACCATAGCATAAGGTAATTATTGAACCATCATACTTTGATATTGTTAAATCCTGCAGTAAAAGAGGCAATATAGCTTAATAGGCGTAAGTTAAAATGAAAACGTTAAACTACGTAAAACGTGATAAAACGTTAATATTCAGCAGAAAATGGCGCGATAAATTTGCCGCCGCTTTCTGACAAAGCTTGATAAATAAGGTGTCACCATGACGTGCCAGGGCTCAGGTTAATCGATTCTCAACTAGGCCTTCATCATATTAGTTATATTTATAGTCATTTATAGTCTAGGTGTGACTGGTCAACGACCTGATAGACCATTAGATGCCCTGGAAGGAATAATTTGTGTATTGCCAAATGCTGAATAAGCATCTGCTTCTGTGTTCCTGGTAAAGATTTGAGATGTTCATCTTTTCCATTTAATAATTAGGTTAGGTTTTTATCCTAATTTAAAGAATTCTATTTATTTATTGAGAATAAATAATACGACAGTAATCAAACACACGTAACAAAATTTATATTAATTCTTTATATCGTAGGTAATGGAATTGAAATATGAGATTTTATTTAGAAACTTTGGTAGATAGAAGCGGAACCAAATACTGGAAAAGATTAAAGACGTTGAAGGTTTTTATAAAATAATAATAATATTGTTGGAAGCTTTCCAGCCTCGCGGTATGCAAAACCAAATTAACCTCTTCTATTCCAGTCCTATCATTTAAAACTATATAGTCACACCTATTGCCTTTGCTTATAATTAATGCCATAATTAATCGATATTATTCACTAAATTCCAATTATACCTAACACAAAAGAAATTACCGACTGCAAACACAAAGCAAAGCAAAATCCCGTTCACACCATTCTACGACGGTTTAAGCCTCATTGAAATTTGAATTGTATTTCAGAAACAGCTGCAGATAACAGAAGGCTTTGGGCCTTGGATGCGAGGCCGGGACGACCTCGCTACGATTATCCACTGCAACGTTGGTACTGCAGTGCTAAATGGATTCAAGCGGGAAAATGGGGTTGTGTCTCAAGGAAGACATGTGTTGACGAATAAAAGCTTCTTTAGTGGTGTTAGAGGTGTAGAATGTATGGGCTTTTGAATTAGTTGAATGAGTGTTAACCTACATTAGGCAATATGCATCCATGATGTGTCGAAGGAAATAGATAGATACCTAGTACGAAATGATTCTCTTGAAATAAGCTTTAAAATAAAACAATCTGAAAGGTATAAAAAGGCAGAAAAACAGAACAATGTTATTAGAATATAATTGATATAATTGTATATAATAATATAGTTTAATGAATATAATTGATTGAGTTTGTTTCGCCAAATTGCCAGACAAGAATGAAATGCGAATTGCTATTCACTGTCCAATAGTGATTGTATTCTCTATTTTTTTGAAGGTATAGGTACAACCACATAAATAGATAATAAAACTATACCAAAGTTACAATGAAAATGTTTATGCAATAAGCAGCTGCAAGCCCGTCAATTAAAGAGAAGCTATTCACAAAGTTACACTAAAGTGCTCTTAAAAAGCCATATTTAAAAAACTGCATTCGTAACTTGTGAAGCGTGACAAAGAAAAGTTTGAAGCGAATTCTCTAATCCCAACAGTTACAAGCGATTGTAGCCAGCTGACAAAAGTTTTATTATTTCTGTTATTTTCTGTTTTTAACTGGAATCGGATCTGCAATTGTGAAGCTCATGGCACTTATGGCGCGTAAATAATTCTGTTGTTCAGTTTAGTTTTATAATTTGTATCGACCCGGCGAAGTTTAAACTTTGAATAAAAGTTACATTGATTAATTGCGTTGTTTTGTACAATATACTAATATTATAAAGCTGAAGAGTTTGTTTGTTTGGACGCGCTAATCTCGGGAACTACTGGTCCGATTTGAAAAATTCTTTCGGTGTTAGATAGCCCATTTATGGAGGAAGGCTATAGGCTATAATATGCTTTCGCTAAGAGCAACAGGAGCTGAGTACTGCGGGTAAATCCGCAGGGCACAGCTAGTGTAGGATATGGACCAATTTTTTTGTATGTTTTGACGGTCTATTATGACTATATTAGACTACTATTCAAGTATAAATAAGTCAGAGCTGGGAGCATGACTTTGAGGAGGTAACTAAACGTCTCCAAGGCGACTGTTTTTATTTCAAACAAATATAACTACGAGTATGTAAGTAACTATATAAAAGCATCTGTAAAAAGCAATGTATCTGAACAAAGTGCTTGTGCTCGTGTTCGTGTTGATAAGGTGTTGATAGTGACCACTTAACGCCAGGTGGCCCATCTGCTTCTTTGTTTACGCTATTACAAAAAAAAAATTGTGTGGTTTTATGAAACCACGGTAAAAGTGAAACTTAGGCACAAAATTATCGTATTTGTACGATAATTATCGTACAGTTCGACCGTCACGCGACATGCGCTACACAGAGCAAAAAGTTTGAGACGATGTAATAAAAGTTTCACTTTAAAAACGTTAATGTTTCTAGATTCTTAAACAAAATTAATCAAATTTTTGATTGATTTTGAACTTCCGTTAAAATTTCACCCCTCTTGAAGCAAATTTAAATTGATTCTAAAATGAAGAGACCATCATGTTTTTAGTGGAAAATTTATGAAATTAGCATACCGGTTAATTCCTTCAGGGTTCAGAGTATGAATATTGTAATCTCTTTTCAGTGGCAATTACTATTCTGTTTTCTTCCTACTATGTTTAAATTTGAAACACAAATTTGAAAATAGACCTTAGAATCTTTTAGTCATTTATTTAAGGCTTATAATTTTTCGGGTCTTATAAGTTTTTACGTAAGATTTATATAATGATATCATTTTCGAAAGACTTTGTGTTTGTATATTTTTTAGACCCGAGAAGTCTTCAATTAAATTATTTTTAAGTTCTAAAAAATTAGGGTGCTCTAGAAGAATGATTATACTATATCAGCTACTTAGTAAAGTTTTAAGTTTGTATTTTACATTCCCATATACTAATAAATTTCACAACTACAAGTAATTTATATCTGGGACATTTCGTTTAAACCATCCATATATTCAATGATAAAAATATCAATATACCGATAGATAACTGAGATAACGTAAACACATTCAATTGATATTCATAAATTATTATTTGCGTATGAAATAACATTATTAACCCGGCAAATATTTGATTTTATTTCACATAAAATCAGGTCAATGGCATACTGAAATAATAATAATTAATCCTGTTTGTAATTACCTAAATTTCAAATCATACCAATTTAGTTCTTGTTAATTACACGATGTGATAATTAAATGGCTTTTAGTGCTGTACCTACTAATTAAATAAATTGAAATAACCCTAATTCCAATATTTACGGAGTAATAAAGTAGTAAATAATAATTTAATCATTAATTAATGTAATGTGTATGACCCATTGAATGTACCCATAAGTTCTTATATTCTGGATTTACAAATATAAAAAAAATCTTAATGGTGGTAACTACTCGGCTTCACCAAATTTCGCAAAATTCTTTAATATGTATCTGTAATCGACAAAAAAACATTAAATATCATACGTCCGTTGGATGATTTGCTATTAATCTATTATAGGTGATGAAAATTTTGTCTAAAATAATGATTCGATAATTGTAGACAATAACTGTTTTACGAACATTATTATTGCTTTTCTCTTTAATATAAAACGGCAATATTTTTTTACAGTGACTGTCAATATGCTCTTTATTGATTGTTAACCCAGTTTGTTCATAGATTGTCTTTTATGAAGAACGTAGCCTGTTTATTTATAACTAGCCGTCCGCCCCGGCTTCACCCGTGGTATCTACATGTTTACGTTTTTTTTCATAAGAACCATCCTCGTACTTCATGGAATAGATTCCGCAGTGCACGCGATGACAGAATTTTTATTATGGAATTTTTTACACCTTGGGTTATATTATTGCATTTTTGGTAAGGATCTCTAATTTTTTTGAAAATGCAATATAGCCTATGTTGCTCAGTGAAGATGCAGCTTTCTAATGGTGAAAGAATTTTTGAAATCGGTCCAGTAGTTTATGCGTGAAAACCATAAATACATAATTACAAACCTTTCCTCTTTATAATATTAGTATAGAAGTATAGACTAGCGGTTCCGTCCCGGCTCCACTCGGATTGACCCGGGATAACAACAAAAGAAAATATAGCCTATGTCACTCGGGAATAGTGTAGCTTTTAGCTAGTGAAATAAGTTTTCAAATGAATTTCTCGATTCTTGAGATATTTTCGCGTAATCAAGGTTTTGTAACGAAACTCATCAGGAACGACTCTATCGATTTTTATGAAATTTTGTGTATATTCTGAAATGACGAAAAAGACCACAAGGTTTTCTGGTACGAGCACGTGATAACAGTAAGTGAATATCCGCATTTACTCACGACGATATCAATACTTAATATAAGAAAATATACCTTTATTGTTAGGTATTTATTACCTACACGTGCTGAAATTTTCCAAGCATTTATTTATTGTAGACGTCAATTTTCTTAAGCTTCAAAAGTAATTAACGTAAGACGTAGTGAGCACTCAGCAGAAGTTTCAGCTTTATCGTATACAATGAATACTGTCTCAACATCTTTTAAGAGCTGTAAAACAAAAAGCGTTTTAAGGAGCTAACTTGTTGTAAGTTGGTTTTCGACGTTTTGTAAGGTCAAGTCAACGTTAACTATCACTACATAATATAAAACTATTTTTGTGTCTGTGTATGCCAATCTATCTTTAAAACTAAGCAATGGACTTTGATGCGGTTTTTAAGATAACTAACCTAGGGTTCTATGCGAAGTTTTTAGTAAGTATTAAGTATATACTTTTTCAAGTTTAAGTCAAATCAAGTGAAGGTGCGGGTGAAAAGCGAGTTTTAATATTTAAAAAATAAATTATAGTAGAGTTAAATGATAGAGATAAAACAAAGTAAAAAAAAAAATGGTTGCCTGTAAAGTCGGTTTTACGGGCGAAGATTTTACGTGACAACGTCTTTTTCTCGGTAGAATATTTATGTGCTGCGCGCGCGGCAGACCGCGGGCCTCTCTCTCGTTCGGTGACTCATCGTAACGTTACCGAGCGTTATGTTACAAACAGACGTTCGAATTTGGTACGGACCGCACCGTGACCTTGGTGCGCTCCGGACCATATTCGATCATGTGTACAGTGGTCCGCCGGACATAATTATTATTATTGACGGTACGGTTGGTTCGATGGTTTTTTCATCCGAACTTGGTGCGGACCGTACCAAATTCGCGCGTGTGGACGGGCGATCGCACCGGACAGCGCATTAGTCGACTATATACTTATTACAGCTTTAGTCATAGTTCTACCGCCAAACAAAACGGACGTCGGTCGATCGTTATCAATGGCGATGGCGTCGGATGACGTGGCTAATACTGAAAAAAGATTAATTATATAAATTTTAGAACTCTACAAAGATTTATGATATGACTGCATATGTCTGAATGAATCCCTGTCTTTTAAATATAATTTTGCCCATTCTTTTCTCTTCGTTTTCTTCTTTTCAATGGTTGTAACTTGTACTTGTACTTGTACCAAAAGAAGCCTTGAACTGAGGTCTACATGTGAAAAAAATACAACATTCTAACCACGAATTTATTACGAGAAATAGATTTTCAAGGAATTCGGTTTGACTTTTAATGAGATTACTATGATCAATGCTCGAAATATTCACAAAAAAAGGAGATTAATTTGTATTAATTTGATATTATTGAATTGTCTTATAAATCTAAGATATTTTTTTTGTTCAGTTAATTTATTACATATAAAGATTATGTACCTACCTACATATAATAATATATTGAAATATCGACTATAACTAACGACTAAAACATAAACAAAAACTTGGTAATAGATAGATGATATATATAATTTTGTTTACTAGGGACAACCCTGACATTCTTTGAAAATCTATATCTCGTAATAACTTCGTGGCTAGAATGTGGTATTTTTGTCACATGTAGAACTCAGTTCAAGGTTTCTTTTGGTACTAAACAGAGCTTCTACTAACGCCTGCATATAATATAAAAAAATAAAAACGAAAATCAGTAAAAATTACAATACTTTCGCCTCTATAGACAATATCGAAAATTTCAAAAAGGGATAATTTGCGCCTTTAATCACTTCATATATTAGCAACGTAATAAATTATCTAGTCACTAGTGTATCTATTTTTTTATACGAATTTATTTAGCTCAGTCGGCCGCGAAAATTCCAATATTTTAAATGTTTTTTTAAAAATCGTAAATTTAATCATAATTTTTAAACAAAGAATATTTTCTTTGTGCGGCAATGCCTGGACGGATAGCCGAAACCAATTGAATATTGAAACTATAAAGGCGAAGCTGCAAATTAATTAAATGTAATTTTAAATTATCGTGCAAAGATTTTTATACATTCGCTTTAGAAAATGAAGAGCTATTAAAAGCTGTTTCTTCCAACAGCAAATATAAATGCCAAAAATAAATTTTCTCTATTTAACATTGCTGTTTTAATTATCTCCCGTTAAAAATAACTAAAACTCGTATTTTTGATGCTGTTAACCCTTAAATCAAATACTGGCAACCCTAGGTGCGGTGCGGTCGTGTGGCGAGTCGATCGCACCGCACGAGTACGGTGGTCCGGTGGCACCAGTTCGAACGTCTGTTTATAATTTTACACTTTTTCATAAGTGACTCCCAGTCGCAACCTAATTTAAGACGTTGTCACGTCCAAAAATCTAAAATATTTATTCCGTAAAAAATACAACACAACAATTTACACATTATACAGTTTACAATTTTACCAGTCATTGAGACACCCTTTTAAGTAAGCTTTTAAGCATTTAAATGTTTGTGTTAGAACATGTCGCTCTTCCGACATTACGTCATTATCTTTTATTGTTACACGAATATAAAAGTAAATACATAATACTATTAGGACCAATTTAAATTGTTTTTATCAGTAAATGCCACTAAAATATATCTATGCCTATATACTCGTAAGTAGGTATACAGTATAGGTTAGTATATCGCTTGCTACTAGGTAGGTATACCTATATGGTTTGCTGCGATCCACATTGTGGTGGAAAGCAGTTTGACACAACACGTTTTAATTGAAACCGAGTGTAGATACGTTTAGTACATCCTTACTAATATTATAAATGTGAAAGTAACTCTGTCTGTCTGTCTGTTACTCAATCACGCCTAAACTACTGAACCAATTTGCATGAAATTTGGTATGGAGATATTTTGATACCCGAGAAAGGACATAGGCTACCTTTTATTGCGAAATATGTACCACGGGCGAAGCCGGGGCGGACCACTAGTAATATATAAAGTACACACATAATAAATGATAAGGTGAGCTAGCGAAACGTTATTATTTAATCTATACATTTAAAAGTCACTGGTAAAAATAGAATCTTGTAAATAGAACCGAAAAAAAAAATACAAAAAAAATTCCCGTCAATCAATTTTA
Source organism: Colias philodice (assembly GCF_061535455.1). Classification (NCBI taxonomy): domain Eukaryota; kingdom Metazoa; phylum Arthropoda; class Insecta; order Lepidoptera; family Pieridae; genus Colias; species Colias philodice. Next base: position 11,396,029 of record NC_143095.1, on the reverse strand, counting down.
ATATTATGTAAGCCGGTTATTCTTTTAAACATTGGAAAATGAAACTGTATATTAAATCAAATGTAATTAAATTGTTAGCGTTAAATTCAACTTTAATTGTTTCGTAGCGTATCAGACTAACCACGAGCCGACTGATCCTAACCATAATCTGAATAAAGTGTTGAATTTATATTTACTGTGAAACATGCTTTTATACGAAGCGCTTGTCTACATTTTTATAGTATTACAAGTCGTAGACAGTTTATGCATTACTAAAATAAAATAGAACATGTAAAGAATAAAAGTAGTACAATAATATGGAGAACAAGCAATATTTTTGGAAGTTTAAACGATTAATATCTAAGTGATCATGCGCAGTAGACTGGAAACATTTCAGAAGCTGAAATAATGGCTGAAATAATAGAGACCATACCCTTGGTACTATCCACGAGAGAAAGCTAGTTCCAAATAATTTGGATATTTGAAAGTTTGTGAAAATAACATAAAGATCACTTTAAAATGGATACTAGTAAAGCTCATAAAAGCGCGTTTTAAACTTGTAAGAAACTTCAGGAGGTTACTTATAAAGATGGGCGATTTAACTGGATAACAAGTTCAAAGTATACAAAACGATAACTAATGTTACACAATGTTATTTATATTTAAAACTAGATTTCCGCCCGCGGCTTCGCCCGCGTTTTCAAAGAAAAACCCGCATAGTTCCCGTTCCCGTGGGATTTCCGGGATGAAACCTATCCTATGTGTTAATCCAAGTTACCCTCTATATGTGTGCTAAATTTCATTGTAATCGGTTCAGTAGTTTTTACGTGAAAGAGTAACAAACATCTATACATCCATACATCCATACATCCATACTTACAAACTTTCGCCTTTATAATAGTATTAAGATAAAATTTCATACTAACGTAAACACTGTTAGAAATCAAGTGCACCTATCAAGTTAAAGCATAACATTAATAAGCAAGGATCCATTTTTATATTATTTGCATATACGTAAGAACTAAACTCAATCCACACAAATTACACTATTCCTTTTCTCAAAAGAAAGAAGTCATATAAATAAATTATAGGATCATTTAATGCCGTCTCAATTCAATATGCCTTACGTACAATTCCTTTACAAAAAGCCGTGCACAATCATAGCAAGAACCGGGATTTAGTTTTTATATTCATTCCATCCGTGATCTAATTAACAATTCAGTACCGACGTTCCCTCGAAGCCGGAGTGAAATATTGTAAGGGAAAGACGTTTTAACTGGCTTTGAATAGCTTGCTGAAATGAAATATGTTACCATTGTTGTAAGGATTAAGAAGAATAGATTCTCATAAGTGTCGAACGAACCACTTTATAAAATACGGTCCGCCCCGGCTTCGCCCGTGGTACATATTTCGCAATAAAAGGTAAAGGTAAAGGCCTATGTTCTTTCTCAGGGTCTAAAGATTGTCTGTGCCAAATTTCATCAAAATCGGTCCAGTAGTTTATGCGTGAAAACCATACACACATACATAATTACAGACCTTTCCTCTTTATAATATTAGTATAGACTAGCGGTCCGTCCCGGCTTCGCCCGTGGTACATATTTACGTTTTCCGGGATAAAATATAGCCTATACGGATTCGGAAGAATCCCTCTAAGTAATGGTAAAAGAAATTTTGAAATCAGTCCAGTAGTTTTTCACCTATTCAATACAAACATACAAAAATACAAAGCTTTATAATATTAGAATAGATGTTCGTGTTATAATATCATTATTTTGTGTATAGTAGAATAATATTGTAAACTATTTAAAATGTATATACCGCTAAGTAGGTTGGTAAATGTAAGGTTGTCTTGGCAGAACAACATTTACCTGGTTAGTAAGTTAACTATAGTCTATAACACTACTTGCATGTGTATAACAAAAACATACATAAACGAGAATTTATTCTGGTTTAAACTGCAGTTCATAAATTTTCCAAATACTAGCTAAACTAAGAGGCATCCTAAACTACGTTTACGTATGCGGAAAGTCATTGTTTCAACCAAAGCGTTTAAAACCTATTTTAAAGCTCACCTAATCTCGAAGATCCGTTAAGAACCGTAGCTTCAGTACCACCACAAATTGTGTCAAATTATATTCGGTTTTACTACAAACTTTCCCGCAAGTAACTACACTTAAACAAACGACCTATTTCTCAGTTTATTGATCAAAGCGACTCTCATTCGTCACGTGGAAAATTATATGTCGTTTATTGTCAAGCATTTAATAACTGTGTAATGAAATAGTTCGCTCATGCCAGAGATAAATAGGTGCTAGTTGTAAACTAAATTTCATATCCACGCTTTCATATATATTATTATTAGATACTTTATTTGGTATCTAAATTTAGCATGACATTGGTATTTTTATCAAAACACTAGCGGTCCGCCCCGGCTTCATCCGTGGTACATATTTACGTTTTCTGTACATAAGAACCATCCTCATGCTTCAAGAAATATAATAAAAAAATAATTATCGAAAACGGTCCACCCGTTCACGCGTGATGCCGTGACCAAGGAAAACGGGTTTCATTTTTATATATCAAACATAGAGCCGCAATTAATTTATATTCGTTTTACCATCCATACACTTCCAAAAACTAATGTTATTGGTTCTACGACGTAGCAATTAGAAAGTCGATTTATTTCGTGCTCATATGATATTATAGTCTAGTAAATAGAAAAATATATTTTATATATCCTTAGATTATATATATTTTATATATCCTTAGATTCTCAAACCACTGAGTGGATATATTATCCATTTTGTGCCGTTGTAACTAGTTATAAGTAAATTTTATTTATTTTGTATGTATAACATATATATAGTACAAATAAATGTATTTTCTTTCTTTCTTTCTATATTTTCGCTTTAGGAAAGAGTGAGACTAAAAAGAAAATATAACCAATGTCAAACTATTTATCCAAGAAAGTTGTCGTGCATAAAGGCGTTTCACAGCACTCGGAAAGCATATTGGAAGTTTTGAGAAAAGCTTCGTATTTAAAGGTCAGCTTTCACAAAGAAAATTCTTCAAAGAATATAATGCTAGAAGCGTGTACATAAACATCAGTGCTAAATATTTACTAAAATATTTATAAAAATTAATAACTAAATTAACGAGAATTTCAAGTACACAATTTATGAAGAACTAGCTGTTACCCGCATTGCTCCCCTCCTATAAGTCTTAGCGTCACGATATATCTAGCCTATATAACCTTCCTGCTTCCAGGATAAATGGACTATCTAACAGTGAAATATTTTTTCTAATCGGACACGTGGTTCCTGAGATAAGCGCGTTCAAGCAAACAAACTCTTTAGCTTTATAATACTAGTACAGCTTCTCAGAAGCTCCAGTGATTGTTCTAAATATAGGTAACCTAAATACATTACCTTCGAGACACGTCTAAAAGGGAACTAAATCTATTGAAACACGCAATCTAATTGGTGTTTGATAGTTAAGTCCAAGCGTAGGACTGGACAGTTGACCTATATAATTAATAGACTGAAACGATATGGATTCTTCCGAAGAGAAACATTTGATTACGACTCTGTTACATGCTGCAGCGAAGGTAGAAAGTAATGCTGTTTAAACAACAAATAAATCATGCTGAACTCAAGAAATTATTCTATTTATACAGATACTTGGTAAATATTCAAATTTCAAAGTTTGAATTAAGTCTGTAGGTTTAAAGTGGGTCAAAGGAGTAAGGAGGACATACAAACGTTGGTTACATACAAGCTTACAGTTGAAAGCGTTCTAAGCGTATTAAAAACGGTTATGACGGTGTGATGAAATGAAACTAATCTCTTCATCACTACATAGTATAAAACAAAGTCGCTTTCCCTGTCCCTATGTCCCTATGTCCCTATGTCCCTATGTCCCTATGTCCCTTTGTACGCTTAAATCTTTGAAACTACGCAACGGATTTTGATGCGGTTTTTTTTAATAGATAGAGTGATTCAAGAGGAAGGTTTATATGTATAATAACATCCATTATATAGTGGAGAAGTACTGTTATTTTTGAGATTTCTAATGTGATGTCGTAAAAAATTACATTTTCTCCGCTTACATTGCAAACGCAGGCTAAACCCTACGAGTTTTATCAAAATAATGTACTAAGTATTATACACATTGAAAAGATCTACAGAAAAGTCCGCGATGGTATATGTCTATCTCTTATGGATAACCCACAATAACTTTTTTTTGTCATTTACTTTTTACGACAAATAATGGCAAATTTTCGATGCGATTTTAACCAATACAGCATTAATCCTTAACAAATTAAATACCTTGAATACATTGTTCATTTAATATAGATCTATATGGCCCTTTACACCGTGTGATTTAAGTGAATATTTTCGAAGATATTACAGATTTAAAAATTGCGGGACGTAGCGTTTGCGGCGGTACCGGCCGGCCGCCCGGCTATCTATTTTATACCCGTGCGAAGCCGGAGCGGGTCGCTATGTTTTTATATACAACGTTCACAGTTTTTCTGTAGTGTATTTAGTATCAGCATTGCACCCGTGCGAAGCCGGGGCGGGTCGCTAGTCTTATATATAAAATTCTCGTGTCACAATGTTAGTCTGCATACTCCTCCAAAACGGCTGGACCGATTCTCATGAAATTTTCTGTGCATATCGGGTAAGTCTGAGAATCAGCTAACATCTATTTTTCATATGTACCACGGGCGAAGCCGGGGCGGACCGCTAGTATTAAAATATAATGAGTAATTGAAATTGGGGATTCTGTATTGTACAATACACGATGTGAAAGCTTGTAATCTAAGGTGAAAGCTATTTGAGCGGTATGCCTTATACCAAGAATCAAAAAAGACCCTTAGAGAGGCTATAGCGACCGCGAAGGAGAAGGCATGGGCCGAACTGCTTGACACACTGAATCTTGACCCCTGGGGGCGCCCCTACAGGCTGGTCATGAACAAGTTACGTCCTTGGGCTCCACAAATAACAGCTAGGTTGGAGCCGGCTCTGCTTAAAAAGGTGGTGTCTACCCTTTTCCCAAGTCGAAATACAACTGATTGCGTGCATCGATGCTTTGATCAGGGGGAGTCGACCTGCACGGGGCCTATTCCGGACGTGTCCTTAACCGAATTGGAGGCGGCGGTGGGTCGCCTGAAAAGGAAAACTACCGCCCCGGGCCCCGATGGCGTGCATGGAAGAGTATGGTCACTTGCCCTCTCACATGGACTGGCCCCACGATTCTGCGAACTACTCACGGAATGTTTTAAGAACGGGAGGTTCCCAGAACGATGGAAAGTGGGTCGCCTCGTTCTGCTTAAAAAGAGTGGCAAACCGGCCGACTCTCCATCAGCCTATAGGCCGATTGTCCTGTTAGACGAAGCTGGCAAGCTCTTCGAGCGTATAATTGCCAGCCGCATCCAAAATCATCTGGCACTAACGGGACCGGACCTCGAGGAAGCGCAATATGGCTTTAGGCGGAGACGGTCTACAGTAGACGCCATAGCCCGCTTGCGCGACATCTGCGAAGGGTGCGTTTCCCAAGGTGGGGTTGCACTGGCAATATCCTTGGATATTTCCAATGCGTTTAATACCTTGCCTTGGGACAAAATTCTAAACGGCCTCGCTCGACATCGCCTACCGCCGTATCTCAGAGGAATCATCTTGTCTTACCTTGGTGGACGTAAAATTACCTTTCCGAAAAAACATGGCTGGGGTAGCCACAGGGTTGCATGCGGTGTTCCACAGGGCTCTGTTTTGGGGCCTCTGTTGTGGAACATCGGATACAACCACGTGCTGCAAGGAGTGCTGCCGCAAGGTGTAAACGCCATCTGTTACGCCGATGATACCCTAGTCGTGTCTACTGGGCGTGACTTTAGAGAAGCACGACTTCGTGCTACGGCTGGAGTGGCACAGGTTGTCGCCAAAATTAAAAGTCTAGGGCTAAAAGTAGCACTTGAAAAATCAGAAGCCATATGCTTTCATGGACATCGGAGGGCTCCACCGTCTGGGGAGGAGATAGTGGTGAGTGGGGTGCCCATCCGAATTGGGCCCAGACTGAAATATCTCGGTCTGGTGCTCGATCCGCGATGGACATTCCAAGCTCACTTCTCGGCACTGGCTACAAAGCTCAGCACCACGGCAGCGGCTCTCTGCCGTATCATGCCGAATATTGGGGGGCCAAGCGGGGCATGTCGCCGACTCTTTGCTGGCGTTGTGCGCTCTCAGGCGCTGTACGGGTGCCCGATATGGGCTGATAAGCTTTTAACACGTAACACTATCGTGCTGAGGCGGTCGCAGCGAGTGATAGCTATAAGGGTTGCAAGGGCGTACCGCACCGTTTCTTACGATGCGGTGTGCGTTATAGCTGGAACTGCACCCTGGCACCTCGAAGCGGCCGCCCTGGCGGAGGTCTACTGGCGCAGAGCGGAGGCAAGAAGTAGGGATTCAGGGCTGCCCCCAGAAACGCTCGAAGCCTGGAAGCGGGAAGCGCGCGATGAAGTATTCCAAAAATGGCGACAAGAACTTGATGTGTCCTGCGTGGGGGCCTGGACTCTCAACGCGATTAGCCCGGTGCTGAGAGAATGGGTAGAGAGACGGTGGGGGTCACTCACCTACCGTCTTGTGCAGGTGCTGTCGGGGCATGGATGCTTTGGCAGCTACCTGCATAGGATAGGGCGTGAAGCGGCCCCCGCCTGCCACCACTGCAGCAGCCAGTTGGACTCGGCCCTACACACCTTGGTGGAATGTCCAGCATGGACAAGCGAAAGAAGGCCTCTCGAGAGTTTGTTGGGAACCCAAAACGAGTTGACCCTGCAAGGCCCCGTTAAGTTAATGGTCGCTGGCGACACGAATTGGAATATGGTCGTGGCCTTCTGCGATACTATTATGAGGGCAAAGGAGGACGCAGAGAGGGCTAGGGAAAATGACCCAGCGGCTGACCCTCTGCGCCGACGTAAACCAGGCAGACGCAGACGTCTCTACGTCGAACGTCAGCCTTAAATTAAATGAGAACAAACACAGGGGGAGGTTTACGTAGAGACGAGCATACTACAGTTATGCTCGCTGCAAGTAAACCGGCCCCCCCTGTGACAGATGGCGGATAGCCCGGTAATATAGTGGCGTTATCATTTTTGATACCGTCACCTATTGCCAACTTATGGGCTTGGTCGGGTCGCCAAGTTGCGGCACTCACCACGTAGGCGGCGGGGGTATAAGGCCTAGCTGTTAACCCCTGTCGCCGAAGGTGAACGGTGGCCACCGTTGGGTTTTAGTGGGTATGGCTTCCTGCGAGTCCCACATACCCCCTCATACAGCAAAACTGTAGAGGGGGATGCGTAAAAGCATTTCCCAACGTTAAAAAAAAAAAAAAAAAAAGGTGAAAGCTATTTAAAAATATATATATGAAATTCCTTACCGTCGGTAATCAATACAAGAAAGTAAAATAATCAATGAAAATAGTACATAATTAATGCATCAACACATAATATCTATTTCGATTAATGTTTGGAAAGGTATTTCCTCGCTGCCATATTCTTGTTAACGATTCTAAGTATATAAGTAAGTACATAATATGTACCTATTATAATATTGTATGTTATGTTGTAAAAGTTTATGAGTTACGTGATTTCTCCTTGAAGAAAATGAATAAAGAAAACATAAACATAACTTTTTAGTAAGCGAATAATATGATTGTTTACAATACTCACATTTCTTGTGTAATAAAACAGAAAATTACTTACATGTAGGAATGTTAAATGAAATAAACACTTAATAATAATACGACTTTTTAAATACTACTCACAACTTGATACGAAATCTATCGATTGAAACACCATAATAAAATTCTTTTTTTAACTTTAACTTTTTTTTTATAAACGGACAGGATTATTTTTACGTCAGTTGAATTCTACATTCAAAGCACCTAAATTTAATGAAATAAACGTAGCTTATAAGTTATATGTTTTTATTTAAGTTTATATGTTCTAAATATTCATACATGAGAATCCTTTAAATTACATGTACTACAATTCAGGCGCAATTTATTATCTGTAACAAATGACTGCACGTGAGACTGTCAAGCCGTTCGGATATTTTTTATCTGTAAAAAAAATTTTGAAAATGGAGCGCGGGAATCGGGGGCAAATAGTATCTTATCTGTGCAACCGTCGCGTCGGTCGTTACTTCCTCGCGTTACAAAAACCTATTTATAACAGGGATTTGGATGTGCGACGGTAGCAGATTAGTTCTAGCTGTGACTTATTTTGTAGCAATTCACAGGAGTCTTTATTATGTAAGTGTTTCTGGTCAATTTGTGATGTTTGTTCAATAATATTTTTGCGGTTGTAATACGAATAAAATGTAAACAAGCAGTTTGGTTTGCCGATGATATTAAATATTTTGTATGAAATTTTGTGATATGTATTTTAATTTTTAACGTAATAATTATATTCACATTTGAAAAACTAATATTTTGTATACTTATCTGTTTCTGTATGTCGCAGCGAACTAACTGAATTAGTTTTTCAATTAAAAAAGCCTAGATGACGCTTTTGAAAAGACCGTTTAATAAGGAGGCTATGAACTATAAAATATTATTATCCTTAAGTTTCCATTTTGTATTTAAAATTTCATTAAGCTTATTTAAAAGTTTAATTTTATCTCGCGACACTTTATAAACAAAATAAAGCAAACGAAAGTTATTATAATTCTAATAGACTGAAAGTTAATATAATAAGATTAATTATTTATATAAAATATATTTTAAATTAAATTTTTTATAGAGATAGATGAAATAATTGAGGATGTAAAATCTAATTTTCATCCAGGTTTAGTTTATCTTGATAATCATAACTAGTGCTGTTGGAATTAGGTTGTTGTTAAATTTTATTTAACGTTCTGATCAAACATTATTTTATTATTTACTGTTATTAATTTTTTAAAGTGGACTGTAGAAAGAATACAAACACATACAAATATGTAGTTTTAAAATAGTTGTTACTAACCATTGAGATAATATTAATAGGAGACGACACCGCCTACATCACTTATGTTCCACTCAACATACGTCATGTGACGTATGTTGAGCGGTATTTTTTAATGGTTTTAAAGTGAAACGCATCAAACATGCCTTCGTGTGTGTTACGATATTGCACAAATAATACAAATAATACGGAAAAGTGCAAAGGAATAACTTTCATCGTTAAGTACCTAACTAAATAATAATTTTTAAAACTTAGTTAGAGCAAAAAAATGGCGCACAGATTTTGTTCGTGGTGTCTCCTCCATACGTAGTAATATTATCTCAATGTTACTAACAAGGAGATATAATCTCAAGCATTACTTAATCGATTTTCTATACTTTTTTGGTTTATATATTTCAGGCGGAACCGGAACCATCGACTAGCCATATCGATACGCCATTACGTTATAAATACAGCTCAAAATTGATTCCAACAAAGCCTTCATTATGATTGGCTGGTTGTTTGTTGGCATCGAGCCAAAATACGATTGCATAATCACAAAGTTTATTGTCATGGACCCAATGTCTGATGACATATGCTTTTTACATTCTAGTGGAAAACTCGTTTAAAGTTTGGACATTTATTACCTACTTTGGTTATTTTAGTCTATTTTCATTCAAGCTGTTATAGGGGTAGTTGAATTAGGTTGGGATTAGGGATTTATTTCGTTATGGAAAACTCAACATGCATTTCAAGTTTTTGTGTGGCACTTTTCGATTTAAATTTCCATCCCCTGTTTCACCTAGTTTAAGTTTAATTTCGTAACAAAAAGTTAGCTACGTCCTTTTTCTATTTACCTACATGTTTCCATTCGTGAAAATTTAATACTTAGATTATCTTTCAAGCCACTATACGTACTCGTATTATAACCCCAGAATTCTACAACAAAAATCACATAGAGATCTCTATTATCTTCTTAATACTATTATAAAGGTGAAAGTTTGTATGGATGTTTGTTACTCTTTCACGCAAAAACTACTGAACCGATTACAATGAAATTTAGCACACATATAGAGGGTAACTTGGATTAACACATAGGATAGGTTTCATCCCGGAAATCCCACGGGAACGGGAACTATGCGGGTTTTTCTTTAAAAAACGCGGGCGAAGCCGCGGGCGGAAAGCTAGTTATACAATAGATGTACGCAAAACGTATGAACATCCTCATTATACCCAAATATTATAATCACATTTTGACGCATAAATGGCAGTTAGGTACTCATGAATTCATGAACTTACGCTTACGTGAAGCGGCTACGAATTACCTTGATCGGTTGATGCAGTTAGCAGATTACGGTCAGAGGTTTAACAACATTTCTCGCTAGCGTTTAATGTTACTATACAGGGTGTCCCGTTATCGGTAGGTATACTAAGCGCGAAGGAACTTGTAGTTTTGCATATACTGATCACGTAAAAAATACTTAAACAAAAAAATTAGGTCAAAAATTGTTTGCTAAATTTTCCTTAAAATCCATGTTTTCTTCTCTAGCTCTTCACGCAGCCGGCATATATAACGCTTCGATAATGTGAGCATTTTGTCTACGAAAACATAATCTTAAACGGTAGCTCACGTGGGGGTGGCAAACTTGGGCTGGTTGGTTTTTAGGGGTACACACATAGAGTTCTACGAATTCATCTATTTGAAAAAAAAAATGCGTCTGGAATTTTATGAGTATTTTTTAAGAACTCAGCGTATGCAAAAATATATTAACCTCCTTAGAGCTTAGTATACCGACGGTGGGACACCCTGTATAGTGTCACCATAATGCATAAAACCAAAACCAAATAAAACGCAAACATTCATTTATTCAATTAGACTTCTTCTAGAAGCACCATGTTAACGAATTGGTAGGTAGCTTTTGACTTTTACCACTTTCATTACTACGTACATTTTTGGTTGAAATCGCCTTCGTGGTTAAGTGGGTAGTACCGGTAGCGTGAACCGAGGTGTCCTGGGTTCGATTCCCGATGGCAAACAAAAAAAATTTGATCACTTGTCTTAAAGAAAAACAATGAAACACGTATAGTGCATTTGCCCCATACCCCACAAGTAAACCCGATAGGTACCTACTTCTCTTTCTTATTTTCATAAAGATCAAGAGTATTGGTACAACGAAGTTCAGCAAACACTTAGAGTGCTTGCATAATTGTATTTGCAGACAATGTCTTTGATTCCTTACAACAATATTTGCACTAAGTAATATGATAATCTCTTGAACGAATGCTTCAGTGCGCTTGCCTTGTGAAGGAATTTATAATAATATTTAAAGAAAGGGTAAGTTATCAACTTGTGTGTTACGGAGCGACAAATTCACATTTGAACTATAGATTTTTCTAGATTACCTAACTGTTAATTAAAGACAATTTTTCAATACCAGAAGACTAATACAAAAAAAAGAAACTAACACAATAGGTATTTATAAAAGCATTAGTGTGCAAAGCTATGCCCTCGAAAAAAGTAAACATTATTGTGTAATAGTCATTAATAGGACCTAATTCAGTTGTGTATAATGTAAGTATGTAGGCAGGCATTTAGGTATTAAAATAAATAAATAATAAATAAATAAATAAAGTATGTAGGCACAAATTACGAAATTGTTACTACATAAGCCGTATTGCTTTTATTAGTAAGTACGTAAAAAGGTATGTAGTCTTGTAGATGCAAGCATTTACTGAATTTCCATTTCAGACTATGCGACTACGCTAATGACTAAAAGAAAGAAATTACGATAGCAGAGTGGAGGTGCCTCTAATGAGTGTATATCACTGCTTATTTTTAATAGCGTACATATTTTTTTATATGCCTTGCTATAATAGAAAGGTATCCTTTACCGCGGTTGTATCGTTTACGATACTAACAGTTACAGTTTTAGTACAGTTTTGTTAGCAGTTTACAATGTAAACTGCTAACAAAACTGACATTTCTTAATTACATATTTAGATAATTTATTAGGTATTAGACAAAGTGGGCGAAGTCGCGGGCGGAAAGCTAGTACTAATACGTTGAACGTCTAGATCAGCATACCGATAACACACATTTGTGTATAATCTACATCGAAAGTTCTAGTTCCAGTCCAAGGTCCCATCGGAAGTATACTTGACACGCTTAACGCTAAGAGGTCAAACCGCGAACACTTAGACGTTTTATTATATTCCACAATAGAGTTTAAGTGGCCCTCGTTGCTTTTTGTGCTAATAGACAAAGGGTTTAGAAATATATTTATAGTCTGTACTGGTTCCTTGGTGCACAAAGAGCTAAGGGTAGACAGGACTAGGTGTTATCTGTTTTGTTATAGCATAGTATATCATAAAGCTTTCGACTCATGACTAAAGAAAAAATTCTGAAAACATGATGCTGAATTATTATTATGCAACTGTGTTAAATTTTTGTCTGCTCGCTCCGACGCTGTCCAGTATAAGATTTTAAAAACTTTTCATAATTTTAAATTACTCCTATTTAAAAAAGACAAATTCAATATAGATAGGTTATTAGGTAGTATTTGGTTTGTGATACTAATCCGATTTTCTTTAACATAGGTGTTAACCTAATAATATTATAAATGCGAAAGTTTGTGAGGATGCTTTCACGAAAACACTACTGAACCGATTACAATTAAATTAAGCACACATATAGAGGGTAACTAGGATTAACACAAAGATAGGCTTTATCCCGGAAATTCCACGGGAACGGGAACTATCCGGGTTTTTCTTTGAAAACGCGGGGAAGCCGCGGGCGGAAAGCTTGTTCCTAAATATATTATGTTTTGTTATTTCTAACGCTAGGTACAAATATAATTCACTTGTGTGAGATAATAATGTAATTGATAGAACTAACCCCCGTAATTATCTCAGATTGATGTTGTAAGTAAATATTTCTGTTTAGTTATATGGATAGAATTATCGGATGTATAGCATTTTTTTTATTCAAAACAGACCAGGCTTCTTATAATTTGCATTAAATATGTTTAATTGAGTCAATAAAATATTATACAACAGATATTTAATGACAATCAATGAGCTATTAATTAGCGGCGTCTTTGAGGAAATTAAGCCACTGTAAGCGTAACATAATTAGTGATACGTAATTAATTGTAGATATCATATTATTACCAATTCTAGAACATTCTCAAATCATCGCGAATAATTTTTGATAAGAAGTTTTAAATGTATTGCGTATTATTTAAGTTTGAAAATATCTAAAGGAAGTAAATTAAATACATTATAAAAGCTTCTGAACTGATAAAATAGGTATCATAAAAATAATATTTTTTTAAGTTCATTAATCTTAATATATATAAATCTCGTGTCACAATATTTGTCCTAAACCACTTAACCGATTATAATAAAATTCGCACACCATGTACAGTTCGATCCAACTTGAGAGATAGGATAGTTTAAACATGTAACCGGGGCGGACCACTAGTGAAGATATAATTATACTGAAATCAAGAGGAATATGATATGGATGTTGTTATTTTCCTTATATAATGAACAGTAGAAATATATTCCGTGCAAAAAAATATTTTAAGGTAAGTATGTACATAATATTATGCTGAATCGTAAAGGTTAAAAGTTAATTATTTGGAGTCTGATTTCGTGTGAATCGCACAGATTCGTTCTACGGTCATTTTGATATTATACGTACATGATGAAAATGTTATAATTAATTTGAAAGATGTACCTAAAATTAAATGAGTGAATCCGTATAAATAACTAAGAATCGCAGTAATTTTCATATCAACTGCAATTGCAATATGTAGATTAAATATTTTTTCCACAGTGTTTTCGTCCTGAAACCTGTTATTATTAATTTATATGTATTATTTCTATTCCTTTCATTCCTTATGAATTTGCTAATTTCTGAACAAAGTGATAAAATGTTTATGAATACAATTTACCACTGTTAAATCGACGATATTTGTGAAAATTGCTTATAGCACTTGGGCCAATAATTTCACCATAATAACAAGCGAAGCATGTTCCGTTTGATAGATTATGTGGCTTCCGCCATAAAGGTTAAGGGTAGAACTAGACGATAACATCTTTGCTTTGTAACCATCTACTACATTGGTAAATTCAAGCCTGATTATGTGGCATACCAAAGGGTTACCTATCTCAATTTCGAATTTTAATATTCCGAATATCATAATCCAGAAAACGTTTGGACATTTTTTCATAACCCCGAATTTTAAAATTTCGAAGTTTTGTTTGCCATATAATCGCAACTCCGAATTTCATTTGCCCATTTCTTTATTTGTACGACGTTTTACAATCCAGACGAATGAGTTCCAGACATACGAAATCTAAATGCACAAAATCCAGATGACCGTAATCCATATGCACGAAAGCCAGATTTTTAAAACACAAATTTTTGAAATACAGTTAATTGATATCCAGACAAACAATGTCCAGATTTTTGAAATTCAAATAAATGATATCCAGCAAAACGTAATCCTTCCATGGGGACGCAGCACGAACCTAACCTAACCTTCTAATTTCTGAATAGATTTTAACACTTTAACCTTTCTGTAATGGGCAAGAAAAACAATAGCGAGTCGGTTCTGGCACTCGCCGGCCGCTGCCGCGGCACGCTCGCTTCGCTCGCTCGGCTCGTGCATGGGGGGTCACAGTTCAAACCTAACCTAACCTACTGAGTCGAATTTGACACTTAAACCATTCTGTAATGGGCAAGTAAAACAAAAGCGAGTCGGTTCTGGCACTCGCCGGCCGCTGCCGCGGCACGCTCGCTTCGCTCGCTCGGCTCGTGCATGGGGGGTCACAGTTCAAACCTAACCTAACCTACTGAGTCGAATTTGACACTTAAACCTTTCTGTAATAGGCAAGTAAAACAATAGCGAGTCGGTTCTGGCACTCGCCGGCCGCTGCCGCGGCACGGCAATAGTTTATCTGTTATACGATTATATGGGAACCAAATAAAAAGATTATGAAAATTTGGCAATAGTTTATTTGGAAAATGGTACGATGGGAAACAAAAAAAAGTATTCTGAGAATCTGGTAAAATGAGATCTGTATTATGAGAATACGGGAAACAAAAAAATACTTTTTAAAAATCTGGTTTTGATGCATCTGGAAATTGATTCATCTGGGAAATTAAAAAAGGAATTTTAAAAATTTGTCATTCATTACATCTGTCTTTTAAAAGTTCTAACAACCGTTTTCGGGGTTTTAAGATTCGGGTAATAGAAATTCGAGTTTTTAATAGGTTACCATACCAAAGATGTGTGAGGTATGAGCAACTTATATAGACTTAACAGATTTTTTGGGTAGTTGGACTCAGGTTTTTCTTTGTCAGGAGGCGTTTGGCTTTGTGTAATATCGCACATAGTATATGGATGTGCACCATACTTATATACTACTAGCGGTCCGCCCCGGCTTCGCCTGTGGTAAATATTTCGCAATAAAAAGTAGCCTATGTCCTTTCTCGGGTATCAAAATATCTCCATACCAAATCTCATGTGAATTGGTTCAGTAGTTTAGGCGTGATTGAGTAACAGACAGACAGACAGAGTTACTTTCGCATTTATAATATTAGTATGGATTTATACTAGTTACATGCATTTAATGAATATTTTCAATTTCTGCAGCACCTTCTAGTTCTAAAATAAGCATACATGATACAATATAACAATAGATTATATTCCATTTATGTATATGTATAGACACATTAGCATACTATGTTCTCTGACTTGACTGGTTATTTGTATTCGCTATTTATTAGACCTCCCCTTATTTATGAGAATCGTAGCGGATATCCATTGTCTTGATTGATTAGAGAAAATTGGCTTACACTCTAACACCCGTTAAGGTTTCTAAGTTTCAACCTAAAGCTGATAATAATTGAAGGCAGGATTTTGTAGTAAAACTTCTTTAGGCGCGTTGAGAGTAACATTTCAAGGTCGCGTCATGGCAATATCGTCACGTCATGGAGTAAGGCAAAGATTTTGGTCTTTGAATCTTGCCAAAGAAGTTTCACTTCTGACACGTGTGCTCGACACACACGCTCTTTTTTATATCAGGAGTAGTCAAGCATTTGACCATCGCTTCGTAAGAAAGCGACAAGCGTGGTCTAAGATGGAGCATGCTGACCTAAAAAATGTCCATACACTTTTCATTTGATCAAGACCAGATTATAATACACCTAAAGACTGTAAATGTAATTAAAAAGCTATGTACATGTGTGTTTTAGAAAGAAATAATTAAATTATATATTTATTTCATAATTTTCGGAAAAAAAAACGGAAGTCTCTTCAATTCCCTACTGGTACGCATGACAAAGTAAAAAGCAATTGATTAAGATTAAAAAGAGGAAGGTTTACAGTCTACAGAATAGCAAAAAGTAGTAATATTATGTGAAAACTACTGTATTTCCTTATCATTGTTGAGTGCGATGAGTGATTGAATGACAAAGGCGCGTAGGCGCGTCACGCGTATTGTACCCAGTCATTAACTTTACCGCCCTTGTCAATTCTATCCTTATCCCTTCTCGCTTTTATAATGGTTAAATTTTATCTAAGGTTAAAGCTCTTTAAATAATTGCTGGTGGTAGTGTCGATCTCGTTTACGTAAGGTATTCCTTCATCTCGGGTTTTAATAATAACAATTCATATTCATTATTCATAGTCAGCATAATAAATGAATAAAATGAATAGGAAAACGACCTTCGTTTTCCTGTCCACCTAAATAAGCAGTCGTATCGAATTTCCTTAATGTCTTCACCAGTTATCCGGAAATCTGTTTAAGACGAATTCGTCCTTCTATTTAATTTTAAAAATTAACTTAATTTAACAACTTATTGCTAACTTAACCACAAGCTAATGCAACATTTTTATTGAGTTTGACTATTCCAAGCTTTGTCTAATATAAAGACCTTTTATTTGTAATCTGTATCTACTTATCAGAGGCATTGATTCTTTTATGGTGGAGGAATTCGCATGAATTAATTAAATTATGACTTATACCTACTAACCGAAGATAAATACACTTACCAGAGATATTAATCCTAGCCTCGTCATAATAATCAAGGACGAACTCGTCGTCCTCCTCCGGCAGGGGCTCCTGGGGGTCCGCGCGGCGGTGCGTCGCGTTGGGGGCTCCGCTCACCAGCAGGGCGCAAAGCACCAGGCCCACCACCTCCATGCCGTCATCACCGCGCCGGGGACGCACTGGGAAAAGAATAGTGAATTAAAAGAATGGAAAGAAAAGCAATGGCAGAAATTGATCAGAATTGATGATGGCTTGACTGACCGGTTGGCTTGGTTGGTAATAGCCCTGCCTTCCAAGCCCGAGGTCATGGGTTCGATTCCCACTCGGGGCAAATATTTGTGTGATGAACATAGATGTTTACTCTGTGTCTGGGTGTTAATTATCTATATAAGTATTTATTTAAAATTATATATGTATGTTTATCAGCCATCTGGTGTCCATAACACAAGCGAAAAGCTTAGTATGTGATCAGATCGTGCCGTGTGTGAAAATTGTCCTGAAAAATTTTGTCCTGAATAGAAGTGAAAAGTAAGATAGAAATGACTAGAAGTAGAATAGAGGTAGATAGAAGAACTGATGAGCAATTTAGAAAGCGTAGATTTCATAAGAGAGATTTAGGGGTACATAGGTACAAGGTAGGATCCGGTGATCTTTGAATAGAATGCAATTTAAAGTTACGTTTTATAGAGACGCTTTCCGCGTAGAAAAATGAGATACCCAATGGGAATTAGATATTTTACCCTTTTAGGGTATGTCACACTCTATTTTCCAGATACAAAATTAATCATTAAAACGCTCAAAGCGTCGTCAAATAATATAAGATTATTTAAGTTCCTAATAAAATAATTTATGATGAAAGAAAATAAAGGTGTCTTATCATATTATTTATTCAATTTGGCTTAGAAGAATCCAATAATAAATTAGATAAAGTAAAAAATGAGAGTGGGCAGTTAAGTAGATAGAAATAAGGTCTGTTGATGAGTGGGCGATTCCTTCATCTATCAAATTAATAGATTCAGTGGAAATGGAAATAGGATTACAGTATAGGTATAAAAGATATTATCATCATCTCCTGGGACACAGGCCTCCTATGAGGGTACAGGCCATAATCCACCACGCTGGCCAAGTGCGGGTTGGCGGATGACACATATCGTCGAACTTTTGATTCTTCGACATGTCGGTTTCCTCACGATGTTTTCCTTCACCGTTCGAGCAGTGGTGATGTTACAACATGCGCAGATAAATTGAAAAATCAATTTATTTCCTGCGCGCTCGCCCGGTCTCGAACCCCGGACTTATCGATTCGAAGTCCGAGGTCTCACCACTGAGCCACCACTGCTCTCAAAGATATTATATCTGACCCAAATCCTCCAAGATTTCGATTACTAGTAAAATATTATTTACACAATAAATGAAAATGAACGAAATATAATATTTTATCTCGAAAGCCAGTCGAAATTGTTTTTGTAGTTTGAATGTCATCAATATTCCGGGGATTTTATTTGTCCACGAAAGATAAATTTGTTTTCATTTGACTCGGCCGCGTTCAATAAATAGTGAAAGTAGAAATTTATTACTGGACCCCTGTCTGTATGTATATTGTATATTATAATATACTATTCGAAAGCTTTTATCACCTAATTCGGTTTCTGAGGTATTCAGATTTAATTGAAGACATTTTTGAGAATCTTCATTTGAGCATACATTCTTCATTAACGATACGCTGACAGTATTAAAAGGCACCTTTTTATTTATATTTTCTCCTAAAGTTTTTTTCTCATCGTGACGGGATAGTAGTGCTCGGTAAAAATAAGCTGTAGTTATAGGTGTATACAAATTCAGCCCTGTACAATGACGTCTTAAAGCAGTTTTATTTCCGGTGTGGAAAAATGGAAGCGCTTTATAGGTATAACGCTATCTCTTTCTAACACCGGAAATAATATTATTATAGACATCATGGTCACCTGAGAGTTAAAATGATCTAGAACTAGATGATTAGGGCCATGACATTTAGGTCTAAGATTTGGATATGCGCAGTATGGTATGTTTATTTTGGAATAAAACGCCTTTTTGTTAAAAGAAAATCCATTTTATTATAAAGCACGTGCTGGAAGCGTCACACGAACCCATAGAAATAGGGTAAACATCTTGTTTCATATTAACATAATTCAATTATTGTACGCACTTTGTAATGTTTACTTGTACATAATACAATATTTACGTTCTAAATAAAAATATAAAGAGGTATCTTTCTTTTTAAATCGGTAAAAACACTGAAACACTTTTCCTTCAAATTTTTTAACTGGACTTTCAAATAAAATGAAACATTTTATTCCCTTGTTTAAATAAAAATAATGATATTTCAATAATTACAATAATGCACTTATGGTTAGGGAGCCAGGTGCAAATTTGGTTAACTATTTCCTCTCAAGAGATAATTCGTCAGACGCATGAGAGTATTCAGTATAGTATTATAAAGCCTCGTGAACGTCAGCTGGCGCTCGGTTGGGGGGGTGAGCGGTTGTAGCCTCCCACGCACATAGGAAAAAAAAATACATTCATTCATTCATTTCCTCTCAGCTAAAAATTTGTCAAATTGTAGCTAACCCAATATCTCAACGAAAAAAAATAGTCAGCTGGTTACAACATGGTGTATTATACGTCAGCTGGTGTCTCGAACATGAAAGTTAAATTTAAAGAAAAATTTATTTTCCGTTATTTCCTCTCAAACAAAAATTTACCTGATGATAGCTTATATGTAACTGTGGATAAATATATATGTCAGCTGGCTGTATCTTGGTGGAAACACCGTCAGCTGATACGGGAGGCTACAACCGCTCTTCCCCCCAACCGAGCTCCAGCTGACGTTCACGAGGCTTCATAATACTATACTTTGATGCATTTTACTAATTACCGCTTGAGAGGAACTTGGTCATAAAATCTGCTGCTGGCTCCCGGACCATTAATAAATTTCGTGTATAACAAATTATATTTATTTCTTTGCCTTTTCAAAACGTTATATCCATGTTATCCGATGACGAGAGATGATATTTGTAAACATCTAATGTAGGGACACACATATGCAATTCGCTGACCGAGCTTTTGTATATGTGTGCGTCCACATTGTTTCCCCGACGCTTTCTACATTTTATTAGAATTATTATTTAGTAGTGCTTAACGGCTAGTTCTAACAACACATATATTGTGAAGAGTAATAAAGTGATTAAAGGAAAGGCATTATTATTTGGGCAACCTTAGGGGGCAGAAGCACTACTCAACATTGGTGACCCCGACAAAGAACATCAAGAAATTCTAATACAATTAAATATTATTTTGAAGACGAAGATTTATTAGAGAATTTAAATTTTAATATGGCAATGCATACATCTAACTTTTACGGCACCCTTTCGGCGGAATTGGCAAAAATCAACGTGCGCCTTGCTAACATCGAGCGCTCGCGATCACGAGCAATACATCGGCGACCCAGAACACCGTCACGCAATCTTCGAGAATCGTCAAGGTCATCTTCGAAGCGACGTCGTCCCGGCGGACCCGACTGGTTGTGCAGCTACCACTTCAGGTTCCGTCAGCGCGCTCACAGGTGCATCCAGCCGTGCGCGTGGAAGAGGAGCCCCAGCCCCAGCGCAGCAGCCGCCCAGCCGGAAAACTAGACAGGCAGGTGCAGACTACGGCGGAGGTCTGTACCATCACGCCGTGCAGCCGTCTCATGGTAATAGATTTAAACACTAATTTAAAATTTTTAGTAGATACCGGTGCCAATGTTTCCGTTTTGCCCGTATCTAAAAATCCATTTAAATATCATAAATTATGTCGATCAGATCTTAAATTATACGCTGCTAACGGTACAGAAATTGCAACATATGGCATTAAATCAATTGTTTTAAACCTTAATTTAAGAAGACCGTACCGTTGGGATTTCATTTTAGCAGACGTCAAACAGCCAATATTGGGAGCTGATTTTTTAACACATCATAAATTATTAGTTGATTTGTATCGAAAAAAGTTAATTGATCAAACTACCGATTTACATGTATTAGCCTCCTTAGTTTCGTGTACGCAACAATCGCTAAATTCTGTGTGCAAAAGTCATCCGTATTACGATTTATTAAATATGTTTCCTGACATTACTAAACCGATGTCGTTTAAAGAAACTACATCGCATAACGTTTTACATTATATAGAGACGAGCGGCCCACCTATTCATGCTAGAGCTAGACCGTTACCCCCGGATAGATACAAAAAGGTGAAGGAAGAGTTCAGGGTTATGCAAGAATTAGGTATCTGTAGGCCTTCTAAAAGTGCTTGGGCTAGTCCGCTTCATATTGTAGTTAAAAAGAATGGCGAGTTAAGGCCGTGCGGAGATTATCGACAGCTCAACGCAATAACAAAGCCCGACAGATATCCAGTTCCGCGATTACACGACTTTACTTTTATATTGGCTAATAAGAAAATATATTCAAAAGTGGACATAAATAGAGCCTATCACTGCATAAAAGTTGCCCCATGCGATATAGAAAAAACTGCTATTATTACTCCTTTCGGACTTTTCGAATTTCCCCGTATGAGTTTTGGCCTAAGGAACGCCGCACAAACGTTTCAACGTTTTATGAACAATACCGTTTTACAAGGTCTCGATTTTTTATTTTGTTATTTAGATGACGTAATAATTGCCAGCGAAAATGAGACTTTACATCAAGAACATTTGAAGCTAGTATTCGAACGTTTCAATACATACGGCATATCTATAAACTTAAGCAAGTGTAGCTTCGGACAGTCGCGTATAGAATTCTTAGGTCACGAAGTGAGCGTAGATGGAATTAAACCGCTCAAAGATAAAGTCGAAGCCATAGTTAATTTTCCTAAACCCGTTACAGTATCGGATTTAAGACGATTTTTAGGAATGATCAATTTTTATAGACCACATTTACCTCATTTAGCGTCACATCAATGCGAACTTAATAAATATTTAGTGAATTCTAAGAAAAATGATAAATCGAAAATTATTTGGAACAATGTTAGTGAAAATGCTTTTGTGCAATGTAAGATAGGTTTACAGAATGCCGTCACATTGTCACATCCCCTTTTAGATGTTCCCTTAGCCTTGATGACCGACGCTTCCAATACCTGTATGGGTGCGGTATTGCAACAGCGAGTAAAAGGTAAGTGGATACCCCTAGGATATTTTTCCAAAAAATTTTCGCCTACCGAACAAAAGTATTCTACTTATGATAGGGAATTGCTAGCGATTTTTCAAGCTATAAAATATTTTAGGAAATTATTTGAAGGCCGTCCTTTAACTATATATACAGATCATAAGCCTTTATGTCATGCATTTTCTAAAATAGGTAATGACAGTAAAGAAACGCCTAGAAGGACGCGACAATTACTTTTTATAAGTGAATTTACGGTCGACATACAGCATATTAGCGGTAAAGATAATATTGTAGCCGATACTTTATCGCGCGTAGAAACAATTGTTTGCCCGACTGTACTCGACTTCAACGAACTTGCTGACTCGCAAGCGAAAGACGAGTACTTGATTAATATGACACGAAGTGGGCATAGCGATAATAATGTAAAGTTTAAGAAAATGTATTTACCGACTTGTAAAAAAGGAGTATATTGCGAAGTTTCAAATAATATTATTAGACCTTATTTAACAGAATATTTTAGAAAAATTGCTTTCGATAGTGTTCACAATTTAAGTCATCCCGGTATACGTACGACTCGGAAGATGGTCACTAAACAATTTTTTTGGCCTAGTATGAATAAAGATATAGGGAAATGGACCAAAGCGTGTGTATCATGTCAAAGGTCGAAGATTTCGCGTCACGTCGTTTCAGATATAGGAAAATTCCCGGAAGTTTCGCGATTCGAGCATATCCATGTGGATTTAGTTGGTCCATTGCCGACATCTCCACAGGGATTTAGATATTTATTAACAATTATAGATAGATGTACGCGTTGGCCTGAAGCATTTCCCGTTAAAGAAATTACTGCAGACGTCGTTGCTAAGCATATTTATGAAGGATGGATAGTTAGATATGGTTGTCCCGTCCGTATTACAAGTGATCAAGGACGTCAATTTGAGTCGAGTCTATTTTTAAAATTAATGTCATTTTTGGGTATTCATAAAATTCGTACTACGCCTTACCATCCACAAAGTAATGGCGCGGTGGAAAGATGGCATAGGTCGTTGAAAGCAGCCCTTATGGCGAGACTGCTCAGTAGTAATAAAACGTGGATAGACGAATTACCCACTGTTATGTTAGGGTTGAGAGCAGCAATACGAACTGATAGTAATGTTAGTGCCGCAGAATTGGCCTTCGGTAAAACTTTACGTTTGCCTGGCGAGTTCTACGATAGTTCTACAAATGACTGTGACGTAAACGATCCTTATAGTTTGGTAGAAAAAATCCGTGAAACTATATCTCAGTATCGCCCGACGAGAGATAAGACGAACGCAAAGAAAATATTCGTTTATTCCGATTTACAAAGTTGTAGTCACGTTTTTGTTAGAGACGATGCAGTTCACAGGTCTCTAAAACCGCCTTATGATGGCCCTTATCTAGTGTTAGAACGTAGTTCTAAAGTTTTTAAGATACAATTTCCGGATCGAGTCGCACGCGTTTCCATTGACAGGTTAAAGCCAGCCTTTATTATAAAAGATGATGTTGATGTGGAAAACAATATTGTTCCACATAACACATCTTTATCGAAGTCGGTTCAGCATGCGCCACCCATAAGCGTAACTAGGAGCGGTCGCGTAATACGACGACCCGTGCGATTCGCGATATAGAACTTTCACACAGTATTTAGCTATTGTCTTTAGTATTATGTGTATTGTAATTAAATTTATTATACTTGTGTGTTATACACCTTTTTTTTAGAATGTAAGTTTATATTCGTTTACATGTAGCTTTTGCGTTTTATACAAATTTTTATATTAATTATTTAACATATACAACGTTTTAAAGTAACTTAATTTGTTTTTATCGTTTCATATTGTTAATCATTTCATTTTATGTTTTACGTAAATATGATTAACATTACATTGCATTGTGCATATTTTACATTTTTGTGTGCCTATTGCGAAAGAATGAAGTAATGCGATAGTTTTGTTTTTGCGCATTGAAGATGCCTATTTAGTATTTCCTGTTTTTGTACTAGATTAGTAAGTTATATCGGATTACATAGGTAATAATATGGTCACTCATTTAACATTTTTATTAAACTTTATTTATGCAAGTATTTAATCACATTCATTTATTAATCAGCTCGCAGTGGAGACAGTTCCATCTTAGCCATTAGTTTATATAATATTTTTTTTTTTTTTGTAACAACATGGGTAACTACGCAACAAAAGAGAAAACTGGAGGAGTTGCAAACGTGCAAATAGAATCCAGAAGTATAGACGATCACGTCAACACCATGGTTATAGTAATGATCATATTGGCTGTGATCGTTACGGTCATAGTTCTATCGGGCCTGCGTGGTTTTTGCCATCGCCGGATCAGGAGTTGGCTACGCCGCGAGGTGGATAAGGCCAACCAAGGACGAGCGTCCGCGACGCTAGGGCAAGCGACCCAGCCTGCGCCGCCCACTGCGGGATACGCGTAAAATAAGTAATATCGTAACGTAGTTGTAACATAATGATAAATTCATGTAGTGACTAGTGAGTGTGTGACCATATCTTAATCTATCTACGTATTCCGATCAGTTTTAATTAGGCTAAGCCGTTTAGATGTTATATCTTTTAATGATGTAGAATTAAGAAATATTACGATTTCATATGTGTATTCAGTATTGCATTGTTATCTCATTTGTATTTTACGGTAATTTCTGTGTTTGTCTTTGTATTTTTTGGAGTGTATAATTTTTTTTGAAAAAGGGGGGGAATAATGTAGGGACACACATATGCAATTCGCTGACCGAGCTTTTGTATATGTGTGCGTCCACATTGTTTCCCCGACGCTTTCTACATTTTATTAGAATTATTATTTAGTAGTGCTTAACGGCTAGTTCTAACAACACATATATTGTGAAGAGTAATAAAGTGATTAAAGGAAAGGCATTATTATTTGGGCAACCTTAGGGGGCAGAAGCACTACTCAACATCTAAAAATAGGATTATATCATTATTCTGGGCAGTGCGCAGTCAAATAAAAATGTCCTGATCGTAATGATATTTGGTTCAATGATTTTCTAATAAATATTAATGAATTTTCCAGAATACCGGAGATGGATGCTGTAAGGATGTGACATGATCTTCATGATATATATATTACTAGCTTTCCATCCGCAGCTTCACCCGCGCAGTCAAAGAAAAACCCGCTTAGTTCCCGTTCCCGTGGGATTTCCGGGATAAAACCTATCCTATTTTCCGGGGTAAAAAGTAGCCTATGTCCTTTCTCGTGTATCAAAATATCTCTATACCAAATTTCATGCAAATTGGTTCAGTAGTTAAGGCGTGATTAAAGTAACAGACAGACAGACAGAGTTACTTTCGCATTTATAATATTAGTATAGATTATTATATTATATTTATTTATTTACACTAGGTATCTGTGACGCGCGGTTTTTCCCACGAACAAACTCGCACCGAAAATGAAATATTTCTGTAGGTAGCTGATGTGTTATTCTGAAGTCTAAATTATAATATAATAATACTAGCTTTCCGCCTGCGGCTTCGCCCGCGTTTTCAAAGAAAAACCCGCATAGTTCCCGTTCCCGTGGGATTTCCGGGATAAAACCTAGCCTATGTTACAGGTTACTCGTGGATAATGTAGCTTTCGAATGGTGAAAGAATTTTTAAAATCGGTCCAGTAGTTTATGAGCCTATTCATTACAATCAAACAAACAAACAAACAAACAAACAAAGTTTTCCTCTTTATAATATTAGTGTAGATAAACTTTCATCTTGCTTTCATCCAAATCCAAACCTTCGCATTTATAATATTAGCAACTAACAAGATTCATTGCTCTTTCCATGTATTAGATCTAATTTTAGCTTCTAGGTTCATATTTCTATATTATTTTAATAGGAGGCTAAACTCATCAACTTCAACATCTCTAGCTTTGCCCCGCGGTTTTACTCGCAGTGTTCCGCTCCTGTTGGTCATAGCGGGATGATATTTAGCCTACAGCCTTCGTAGATAAATGGGCAATCTAACATCCAAATAATTTTTCAAATCGGTCGAGTAGTTCCCGAGATTAGCGCGTTCAAACAAACAAACTCTTCAGCTTTATAATATTTCTAGTATAGATTTGTGTAAAATGCCAAAATAACAAATTACTAGCCATTCGCAAAATATATTCGTTAGTAGAAAATATATTCGCTTTTTTTGGCTAGAATTAGTGCTTTATGCAGTGTTGAAAATAGAAATGATTCTATTTTATTCAATTCTTGGTGGAATTATTGCGGCAGCCCAAGCCCGTGTAAATACCGCATTGGAATACATTTATTTGCTTCGTAAATGGTTTAAAGAATGATTTATGAATAATTTAAAGACGCTCAATAAATATTTATTTAGGTTTGCAATTTTAATGTTCACTCTTCGTTGAAGTTTATGAAAAAATATAGGTACTTTAACTTGCAGTTAATAATTTATTATAGGTAACTTTATTTTCAGTACAAATATGTAGTTTTGTATGTAAATCGGTCTAGTAGTTTTTGGGTAAAACCATAACATACAAATGAAATATTATAGGTACCTACCGACCCATAGATAAACGTTTAGACTATTCACTATTCAGTTTAAATATATCTAAATTAACGTTATAATATAGTATAGTAATTTAATCCATACTTATATTATAAATGCGAAAGTAACTCTGTCTGTCTGCCTGTTACTCAATCACGCCTAAACTACTGAACCAATTTGCATGAAATTTGGTATGGATATATTGTGTTATCAGGAAGGGTTGCAGGCCTACGATACAAGCTGTCTTAGTGTAGGTCTGCAGGTCATATTATCTTTTTAATCATCAGGTCCTATTATGATATCCTTGTATTTTTATGTTTAATTAATTAAGATAATTATTTCTATGTATTTAATTTTGTATTTATGGTGAATAAATGATTATGATTATGATTATTATGATTATTTTGATACCCGAGAAAGGACATAGGCTACCTTTTATTGCGAAATATGTACCACGGGCGAAGCCGGGGCGGACCACTAGTTTCCAATTAAAATCATACATTATAAGTTATAACCGAATGTGCACAAATATTTAAAGTATTGACATAATTTACTTAGTTACATGTAAGTGAAGTCCCGTGTCCCGTGTAGTGGGGTAAGTTGCAGATGCATTATGCATACATTTGTTTCACTGATCCATTTCCTTTAGGGACAAGTAGGTGATCAGCCTTCTGTGTCCTGCCAGACCGAGACATTTATTTTTCTTTGTCTCCACCGGGAATCGAACCCAGGACCCCTCGGTTCGTAGCGTAGAAACGCTCACGCGTCAACCACTGTACCAAGGCGGCCGGCGGTCAAAGTTACATGATGCTATAAGGAAAAAATAATAGTTAATTAATTAAATTCTGAATATTAAGTGTGATTTTATTGTCGTCAAAATGTTATACAGTAACATATAACTGATATAGTCTATGGTTATATTTATCCGTGGTTTTATTACAACGATGCTTTAAATGTTGAATTGTTTATCTGTGTGAATTATTTTTGATATTATTTGTGGTTTTATACAACGAGCTTCACTTATCTGTTTATTTCGCAACTGGATATTCCATTCTATCACTTCAAAGACAAGGCAATTTAAGCCTAGGAATACCACATTCATAATGTATATCTGCATATTTCATGATTTCAACTTAGTTGTTACTATAGTCTATAACTCAACTCGCATCTTAAATATACTGCATTTCTCAAGTATTATAACCGAGTGAATTAACGAAGGTGTTAGCAATGACTCAAAGCTTAAACTGACGTTTAAATACGTGTGTATTTACGCTTATGCCGGTTAACTTTTTCAGCATGCCTGTGGTTGTGCATTGACGCACTGCAGTTGGAGCTTTTGACCTTATATAAATGGGCTATATTAACCTCATCCAGTTTTTTGGTATAATAGTTCTTGTTGGTAATTGTAGGGTAGCGAATAGAGGCTTGTTTCGATGTAGCTTGATAAGGTTTTTGGCTCAAAACTAAGTTTTTATTTCAAGGATACTATTGTGTTGTAATTGGTTGGTACATGTGTTTATTGTGTCCATTACTTATCTTATTTACGTAAATTATATTTCTTGTTTTATGTAAGTATATAAAATTGAGTCCAATTTAAAAATATGAATTTTATAACTTCTCTCAAGTTAACATTCAAGACGTTTAGGTACTCTACAGAGCGCTACAAAGAAATATACTTACATGCACTCGAAATACATAATCCCTTTTCTCGTGTAGCCGAGTAGAAAATTATTATGTCTCACGAAACTAAAGAGCACATTGAAAATGCTAGCTCTAAGCGTAAGAAAGCGACTTGATGATTGTTTAATATGTATCTAAATAATATTTGCGAAAGCTCGGGTGAGTGTATATATGGATGTATGTAACTGCATCATAACCAAAATACTGAACAGTTATTGATGAAGCTAAACAGAGTTGTAGATTATGTGCATCATAGGGAATTGATGCATCACTAGTTCCTTATAAAGCAGAATAAAAGTTATTTAAATAACTTTTAAGCTATTGCATATAGCTTCTATCGCGGGCCTTGAGCGTGGGGACCGAATCCAGAAATTTAGTAACGAAAAACCTCACGCTTCCCACTCCGACGGGCGCGGAGGTTTGGCTTGAAGGCATAGCATGCAATAGCTTTACCGCGGCAGTCTCCGAGTGCCACACGTCTTTTTTTACACGCTTTATATTAGCTTCACCTGTATGTTTGTAACCGACTTCTTTGGGCGCGATTTTGACCCACTTTAAATGGCCAGATTTCGTTCAAACTTTGTAGATTTATTGAGGACCGATGACAATACACTAATTTGATAAAATTTTTTTTTTTTAGTTCGTTTTTCTATAAACAGCGTGTTTTTTAGTTTTATTAAACTATTATTATTTCATTTTATTAGGAAATAATTCGTGCTTGGCTATTTGTACATAGCGTGGTAGATTGTGGTAGAGAAGGTCTGTAATTTGGAAAGCCTTAAAACGATTATCTTAACGGAACTATCAATAGAACTTCAAAGACCCAATAATGAAATGACATCTATTAAAAAGAATATTCAGAAAATATATTGCAATAGCACTCCCACATAGATGTGGATAGAAATAATAATAACATGTACGCTCAAAATTAAATTATTTCGCTCCGTTTATTATTGAATTTTCAATGCAATTTCAACGCTCATGTATTTAAATGCAGGAACAATTTATTTATAAAACTATGAACTAAATGTTGAAGTTTCAAACTATATTATACAAGCTTGTTGCCCTGGATTTGTTTACGTTTACGTAATAACATTGTTTTAGAATAAAGATGATTATTTTTCCGACCCAAATATCGACCAATAGAATTGCACCATTCGACGTCACGTGGTACAACCTACATGGTATTATAGTGATAATTTTTTGAAAATTTTCTCTGGTCGTTGACGTCAAACTGACAGGTTCAATTCAATTGTGAAATTATTGGCCGACATTTGGGACGGAAAAATAATCCCCCGAATACCACACGAGCTTCAAAATTATGTGGCATTTCCCTCAAGGTTCCCTGCAAACAAATAAAGTCGTCAAGTTTTTCAGGAAAAATCAATTTTTTAACCTTGACTAAAAACTTGACTCCTTCAAACAAATGTTTGCAACGAACCTATCGGAAAATACCCGATAATTTTGAAGCTCTTGTGGTATTATAAGTGATTATTTTTTGTTGCGAGAATATAAGTACAAAATCTATTAGACCCAAAAAAATATATATAGGTATTGTTTAAAAGAACTACAAAACCCGCTGTAATAAGATAAACTTACGAAATTATTGATTGTCACCGATAAGTGTCCTTGATAAGCGTACAAGGTGTAATTGTATCTATCCCTTTGAAGTGGGTCAAAATCGAGTTTAAAGGAGTACTAGACTCCTTGTAACCCGATTTTGACAAACATAGAAACTTGAAAACATACACTAAGTGAAGCGAATAAAGCATGTTGAATAGATATAAAACCTTCAATTAATATAGTTCAAAAGTAGTTAATAAATAAATGGTGTTTTATAGAAAAAATAATATTTCCAACTCCCATTTGTACACATTACATTTTCTAAGATCGTTTAAGTCCGTGAAGTTACTAAACTAAAGATATAAGTACAAAGTTTGACGTTTTCGTTTGATTTATTAGCCGTGTTGAGTTAAAGTATGTGAGGAATTATTACGATCATCTAAATTCTTATGGGATAAATACACCATAGTATAAAATTATAATATAATGTGCACAGTATCTTAAGATTTTTGAATGATGAATGAATTGACAAAAGAAAATTGAAAATTAGTAACTATAAACTACAAATAATTTGTAGTTTCTATAATATTAATTTTAATATTTTAATTAATCTTTATCTATTTTATACATTCATGAGAAATATAACATTCAATATACTTACAAACTAGACACGGGTAGTTTCCACTTTATAGTTCTGCACTTAATGGTGCAAAAGATTTATGACTGAAGAAATCTGTCCTAGTTTTCCGATCTATTAAATTTTTCTAGCCCTTGACTTAATTGGTCATAAAATCTAACACAAATGACATAAATGAAATTTTATTTTCTATCTGTATTCTAAGTTATCCGAGAGACTTTGTTCTGCAGTTTGGTTACAAAACTGTTCACGATAATTTTTTATGCATAGTGTAGTTATTGATTAATAATAACAATGTCTAATCCCGTTGGGAATGATAATCTGAATAAAAATGATGAATATTTTTCCAACAGACATGTTTGTAAATATTTGTAAAAGAAAAAAAAACATTTTTTTGTCTATCGCTATATAACGCTATACTACAAGCATAGCATTGTTTTATCTTATTATTACTTCTTATTTTAGTTTTATTTAACATAAACTTTTATAATTCAACAACAGGATTCCCAGACCACAAATTGATAAAACAATATAGTATTATATTATCTGTGGTTTCACAGTAAAAACCCTTAACAGATTGCTGTATTATATTTAAGTCTGTTGATGTTATTTACAGTGAGATTATATATTTTTCAAAATAATGTAATGTAATAGACAACCCTTATTTATTCCCATTACAATTTACAGGGACACAATATGCTTCCTATAAGTTTAAGTTACAAATTACAATCAAGTTACAAACCACCACGCTGTCTACTGCGGCTTTGTAGTGTCATATGTCGCCACTTTTGGCACAGCTTTTGGCTCTTAGACATGAGGATTTCCTTACAAGAAAGTACTGTAATAAAAAGTACGTAGTGTATTCAATAATTTTTGACTTTACATCTTTACCCAAATTAGTTTGTTAATACATTTGAAATATGCACTTAGATATTAAAATAAACATTCGCATTTTAATAATACAATAAAAAACACAACGATATATCGTACGACAAATTTATCGTACCCTCAAAATGTAAACAGGCCAATAGGCTACGCGTGCTTAGTTCGATACAATTAGTAACGCTTTAAAAATAAGCGTAACCGATTGTGTTAATACCATGTTGACATTTAAGAGATGTTTGTACTCTCTAATTAAAAATTCACACGCCACGTTAAGGCGTTACACACGAGAAAATTGTTCAAAGAGAAATAAGGGAAGGAAATATTTGATGGCTCTATCATGTTAGGTAACCGAGGATTGTGTGGAAGCAACTTAATTTTATTAGATGAGCTTTTTATGACTAAAATGAAGGTGAAATGGATTTTGGTAAAAGGGTGTACCTAGTTGTAGTAAATTCTAGGATTAGAACAATAGGCGCTTCATGTGTTAGGTACAATATCGTCTTAATACTATAGTTTCCTTACAAAAACATTAATTAAAGGTAGTTAAAGATTCGTTTTACTGAAAACTGGAATATCTTGAAATAGTTTATGTCAAATTAGCAACGCTTTCTTACCCACAAAGGGAAAATTCACCCACCTCTTAAGCCAGTTACGTAAGACAATCACAAATCTCCACACTGCACATCACTCAAATACAATCTGTATTACTTTTAATTTAACATTTCATATAAAAACACCAATTACAAAATCGTATAATAATGCACTTTCGATTTTAGTTCACATCCGTATCACTAAGCGCTGGCTTGTATCCGAACTTTTTGGTGATGGTACGTGCGGGCTGGTGATATTTTAATTAAAAAAGAAGATAGTGTTGTGATTCGAAATTTAAACGTGTTTTATAAGAAGGGTGGAAACGAGCGCGTGCAGTGAGCCGCGCGGTCGCGGGCGGTGACGATCGACGGTCCGCGCCGGCGCGAACATTGCACCCCTTTGGACAGAGACGAATCGGCGGAAAACTGTTTTTTTATATGTATATGTGTGTGCTGATCAATGTCACATTAAGTCCTTGTAACGAGTTTATTTACTATCTAATTGAATGATCGTGATAAAACAGATATTTTGGTAGAAATCGATATGTGAAGCGGAGTAACCTACATCATAAATATAGGTCAAGGTAACTTAACTATTAAGTATTCTTAATTATTATGATTAAGTTTGGTTTTTTAATAAATAATAATTAATGTTAAGTGTTAACCAATTAAGCGCTTGATGATTTTATAATCTAGGTATACTAATATTATAAAGCCGAAGAGTTTGTTTGTTTGAACATGCTAATCTCAGGTACTGGTCTGATTTGAAAAATTCTTCGGTGTATTAGATTGCCCGTTTATCGAGGAAGGCTATAGGCTATAATCATCACGCTAAGACTAACAGGAGAGGAGTAATGCGGGTGAAACCGCGGGGCATAGCTAGTACAATAATAATATTCCAATTTTTTAAATATTTATTTTATAACATACCTACTTTACTTAAATAATATACAATCATACAATAAGTAATACAACTTTAGTTACAATTTTTCGTTTGACATACAGTGCAAGATAACAAAAAAAAACTTAAGTACCTACTTAAAACTTTAATCTATAAAGATATAATAATCCTAAGTAAATACATTTTTAGTTTAAAGTAACAATTACAAAATAAAACATTTGGAACTGCACATAATGAAAATAAATACAAATTCAAACTCATGTTATCTATCGTCAGTATTCTAGAACCTTTCATTATTTATTTAGCAATTTTCTAATACGTCCCTATGAAAACGTCTATTTGCCGAGTGCGGGCGACAATCCCCGAAGCCAGCCGACGCGACCCGCCTGAAGTTCTCTAGCTAGCGTAACTTGACCTGCCCTGCCGTTCAACTAATACAATTTTCGTGGTAATCTCAAGGATAAGTGCTCGTGTTGAGGTGTCAAGCGTTTATGGTTGTCATGCGCGTTCAGAGGCGGTGGCACGAAATATAGCTTTTTGATTATTTAATCTTTTTTGAATACGATCTTTAATTTGTTCCGCATAGGGTAAACCCTGTTTACTAACACAGTTGATTACTAATCTATCATTTATCTATAAGAGGTTTAGAGGTGCGTGTTCAATACAATAATGCTTTGGGCGGAATTTACAAACAGTATATCGTTCTTTCCTTTTCCTGGGATTTCTGAGCGAAATTCATTCGATTTCAAAAGTCTCATAGATATACAAAAGGTGTATTTTCAAGTATAATACTTTATCCTTGCCGGTTATAAAGGATTTCCTTAATATCTGACCTGCTGGGAATTTCCCGGGTTCTCAGACCCTATATATTATTTACATATAAATGAACTTAATAGCGTGAGCTCTTTATATAACAGTTTTTATATACCATTAATTACAATTTTAAATACACTTGCGATACCTTTTTAAAATAAATAGGAATAATTACACATTTTCAAATAGTTTTTGATGTATTCTGTATTCGCTGCACATCTGAAGATCTGATTTTTCCTTAGGATTATTCCTTTAGTTTGAAAATCGTTTACCAATATCTATTTTCTTGTATATTATAAATTTTTGAATTGTATAACTTCCGATGGGTTTGGCGCTGGAAGATCTGTGAAAGTAAACAGCTTTTCTTAGTGTTATGAATGACAAATTAAATAAATCCCTCGTGTGCATTTCATATTTCAATGTTCATTTTGACTCACATCAATTTTTTACTCGACAAACAGTGGCCTGTGTCTTTTTTCAAGGATTATTCTACTTTACTGCAATGGTCTGATTTTATTTTATATTTTTTTGTTGGACAAGAGAGAAGTTTGAAAGATCATTTAGAATTAATGTAGCATCCTCCTGTTGAAATACTTCTTTAAATAAGTATTTCGATACAATATCAAAAAAAAAATGTTGTGTGGTTTTATGAAACCACGGTAAAAGTGAAACTGTTCGAACGGTTCCGAACAATGCTTTGTGTAGCGCATGTCGCGTGACGGTCGGCTGCCGAGTAGGTATACCTACTCGGCAGCCGCTATACACGCGACATGCGCTACACAGACCAAAAAGTTTGAGACGATGTAATAAAAGTTTCACTTTAATAATCACAAAGATGTACCTACACTATAATATGTACTCACGATAAGTCCCCGCCTTCAAAAAGGTCAGTGCTTTCAAAACACCCACAGTAGCCCCGATTATCCCAACACTAACGCCTCCTATGATACCAGCAGCCAAGGCAGCATCTGATGGTTCATCCCTCGGTATCCTGTACACCAGGCTGGCTGTCTCGTTGCCATGGGGACCAGGAAGGTCAGACTCTATAGTGATGAGCAGTTCTTCACAGGTAAGTGACGATATATCGATGTTTAATGTTTCGTTCCTGTAAAATAAATAATATTTTTTGTAGGTAGGTAGTTCATTCACATTATATTATCTGTTTCAATTATTTAACTTTATAAGATGTTAGTTTCACTTATATGTGTTTATTTATTTACATAAATACCAACAAAAGTCAAAATATATAATATTTTAAAAATTATGTGACGTACACAATATTGGATAATAATTATGTTTACGTCAAAATGCCTGAACATGGCCTGAACCGATTTTGACAAAGGATACTTCCTGTTGCGAATTGTTGTCAAGTGGGAAATTCGAAAATTTATGTATTTAAATTAAATTTATTTAAAATTTATGTATTGAAGTATGAACGTGATTACATATACTTACAGAGATACCGTGGTGTTGTCGGTTTTATACTCCTCCAAATCAATTGTTAAAACTTCACATTGGTCGGTAACACTTACATGAACAAATGCCAATACCTGAAAATTCGATTTTGATTGTTGTGAAGATCTCACATTATATTTAGTACAGGGAGGGATTCAAAAAATCCTCAAACTCTCACTTAGTAAATAGATGATTATTTTACATAGGACCAATAATTATCAATTTAAATAAACAAAAAAATATAGAACAACTTCACGCTGAAAATCATTTCGAAAAAGTTCTTCTTGGTCTTTTCTTTAGAAGGTACTATAGTGTAATTCACAGGAGATAATTATTAAGTTGCTAGTTTACCGCCCGCGGCTTCGCTCGCTTTGCCTAAAAACTAATAAATTATATACTAAAACCTTCGTCTTTAATCACTCTATCTATTAAAAAAACCGCATCAAAATCCGTTGGGTAGTTTTAAAGATTTAAGCATACAAAGGGACATAGGGACAGAGAAAGCTACTTTGTTTTATACTATGTGATGATGATGATGAATTATTATCTTATGGATATAAATATAGATTTAATACATACCATGAAAGACACATAAACAATATATGCACACATATTGAATAAATCCGAATACTCATATGCACTTTATTCTACACTTCACATGACACGACTATTCACAAATAAATCAGTTTTATTATAAGTATACAATATACATTTTCCCTATTCTTGTGACGCACTATATTAACCTATATGCAGGAAGATTGGTAATAATTATTTGTAAAATAGAGCACCATATAAGGTATGTTTAATAAATAAGATGATTCTTAATTCTAAATAAGAGTGATTCATTTGACGGTAACGCCTTTACGCCCTAATAATAGCATTTTAATTTCTTTTAGAAGCGCTTTTGATCTTTATAATATTTATGTCGTGGCCATATCGTAGATTTGCTCATTTCATGAAATGATTGATCATTTCACGAAATGGTCGCATTTCATGAAATGGTTGAATGTCTATTGGCCACATCATGATGTGGTTTGAGCTGATCAATGATAAGAAATCGTTTCTCGATATGGCCAACTAAACGCGCGGTTTTTTCATGAAATGATCAAAATTATTTGATCATAATATCGTAAAATAGTTACATTAATTATTGGTAGAGGCGCTGCAAGCGGTGTGTTTATGTGATAAGATGGCGGCCGCTGGCGAAACTTCATAGTTCGATTTATTACAATATGAAGAAATTCATAGAAAAGAATTTACAACGAAGAGGTTCGAGTACTATGGAAACTGCGGAGGTCTTATATTGAAGAAAAAATGCGTCTAATATCCTATACATACATAACTATATTTATATATAAGTATCATACTACATTTGTTACTTTTTTAAAAAGCGATACGCTTCTGGCACTCGCCGGCCGCTGCCGCGGCCGGCGGCACTAACTATGAGAAATAACAAGTTCTTAAAATATTCAGATTTTTTTTAATATTTTATGTATGAAACGTTGCCGATTTAACGATCTGATCAAAATATGTTGGCAATTTCATGAAATGCGACCATTTCGTGAAATGATCAATCATTTCATGAAATGAGCAAATCTCCGATATGGCCACGACATTTACATAAACATTATAATTTAAGTACTTACCATTCGTTCCGTATGGATTTTCTACCGAGAAAAACTGCCAGGAAACTTTGTAGACGTTCTTTCATATCCATTCATGTTATTAAAAATCTATAATATAAAAATGAATCGCAAAATGTGTTTGTAAGCTCATAACTCGAGAACGGCGGAACCGATTTCGTTATTTTTTTTAATTTTCCTAGAGGTAT
Organism: Colias philodice; assembly: GCF_061535455.1. Classification (NCBI taxonomy): domain Eukaryota; kingdom Metazoa; phylum Arthropoda; class Insecta; order Lepidoptera; family Pieridae; genus Colias; species Colias philodice. The sequence continues at coordinate 11,358,923 of NC_143095.1, read as the reverse complement.
GAAGATAATTTTTATGGAGATAAAACGTAAACATAATGTACCACGGACGAAGCCGGGGCGAACCGCTAGTAATTAGCTAGCTATTACGACACTACAGCTTTTTTATTAGGGTAAAAGGATAAGCACAATAGGAAATATAACTTCATCTATCAAGTATAAATTATAAACAATTATTAATTTTATAATAAAAATTAAAAAATAATGTACATAGATGCAACGCCATCTAGTTTCTTACTAAGTAAAGTAGCTATGACGGAAAACAACACAAACTATACGATTAGAACAAACCAACCTGAATATGTTTTTTATATAAATTTTAATTTAAAAACATTGTTAAATAAAAAAAATAGTTAAAAAAGTTCGTTATAAATACTGGCATCGAACCTAACTAAAGCACAAATAAACGTTAACTACTGGGCCTATAAATTCTTTGAATATCACACTTATCATTCAAATATATGGAGCATTGTTTTTACAATAATATATTCTTTCACATCTAAAAAAAGCTTTCGACGAATACTATCAAATCTATGTACGGTAGTAAAGTATAACCTATTGTCAACTTTATTTTCATATAATTTAAGGGTGATAATTCCATATAAATTTGCTGTTTATACGATCTTTTGTTATTCAAAGTGACATCCGTCTATCCGCACACAATATATGTCATTGATCTCGCTTCAACTTTCTGTTAACATAACAATAGTTTGCTTGTCCGTTCGTAGCAGTTAACATTTGGTGGATTTTTTTATATTTCCGGGCCCTTGTCACATTATAAGTATTAATGGTTTCATTTAGGATGTTTACTTTGTCTTGTAATTGTTTTAAGTGATTTATTATCAAGCCAAATTGAAGATGAGAAAAAATATGGTTTTGGAGGGATGTTTCTCTTTTATGCAAAAGCTTTTCGATTTGGTAAATTATTTCGGTATGCAAAGAGGTAAATTTTTGAAGAGAAACTTCTCAAGGTGCCTTAGGAGTAAAATTTCAAGGTCGTCATGGCAATACCGTCACGTCATGGAGATTTCTGTATCTTTGAATCTTGCTAAATAAGTTTCACTTTTGATACATGTGCTCGGTACATACGCTCTTTTTTATTTATTAGTTAGATTTGTATTTTTGTAAGCAAGTAGATAATATCTTAAGATTTAGAAATTATTTCATTAACAGAATTTTAAGAGTATTTTTTTTTAATAATTCTTCAAATAATATGTACCTGTTTCGAACCCACGACCCTGCGTCAACAAAGTAATAGGCATTCATCCAAGTGCATTCTGCATCACATTCAAATAGTGAGTAACATCCTTCATTGTTATTCTTAATATTATCAATCGTATCACGCACAAACCATCCTTTTATAAATAGACTGACACATTAGCAATATTGTAGAGAAAAGGGAATATTTACTAGATTTACACCCGCGGGTTCACCCGCGACCACAGAACTAATATAGTTCTGTGCCCGGGACGGCAAATGAAATTCTCATAGGAATAAGATGTTTCACCGCGGTAAAGAATAGCTTATATCACTTCCTGGCTTTTTCACTATTTTCAGATACCAAATCAGAAATTTTAATGACCTCCTATAAAGAGTGAATTTCAATCATAACATCCAGGGTTCCCTTGTAAAGAGTAAGAAAAAACGACACAAACTGCTTATGATATTTCTGAAAAGGAAGAAAATGACGCCGACTTTCTCTCTTATCCAAGAGAAAAGACCTTTATCAGGTCATTTTTTATATACTTGAGTCATTAGTCATAGTAATATACAAGCTAATAACGAATTAAACGTAATACTTAATTGCTCCTTAATTGAGTATGTTTTCAATAATTGGATAATCACCTAAAATGAGCCAATAAGTAAATGTGTGTGTACTGTACTTCTGAAACCATACCATAATCTGCGCTTAACAAAACTATGTGTTTTAGTACATAATTGTATACTACGATGGGACAAAAAAGATTCATTTCTATAAATAAATAATTTCTATGGTTCTGTATTTAAATACATATTTTTGTCTGAGTACATATTATATGCTAGTCTGGGTGTAAAATTAATGTTTTATCTTCTTTTTTGTCTTTCTTCTTCTAAGCGTGGTGCTATGATACTGCAGATAATTTTTCTGCTCATAAAATGTAATAACAATCATATTTTTATTGGCACGAGCCAGCGTAAAATTTGATTGACGTGACCATATGGGTCTATAAAGTTTCTTCAAGGAGGTCCCTGTTTTTATACACGAGATGATTTAATTGAGAAAAAGCTTATTGTAGATTGAATAATTAGATTAATATTAATGGTCTTTTCAACACATTTTAAGAAAGATGACAATTTTGCCGGAATTGCTCATTTTAGTATGCTTATTATTACACGAATTAAATATATACAGGATTAGTTCATACCATAATACTACTAAATACTTCCAAAAAATCCTGACGCAAATTAAAATATAATGAACAAGCGTATCCCGGTCGTTAACTAATTGTTCTGTATAATTATTGCACTTCGGTTTTAATGTAAAAGGAATAAGGGTGAGTTTCGATAAGTTGGCATAAACAGATTTATGTGAACATCCTTTCACACGCATTGATAGCTCATATTGTTTTTAAATTCCTTGCCATTTGGTTGTGTCCTTACAGGATAGCAAAAAAAAAACTTAAAAATGTGTTCAAAATTAGTGATCTGTGCTATATTTTTTTTCTGTGGAGTGATTTCGGTAGCGTCTTTGAAAGTGGATTCGCCTGGTGTTTGTGTGGTGACCAAACAGTATGTATGATATTGTTTTTGTTTATATTTTAAATTTTTAGTCATTTTATTTAAAGCATAACTGTTAGTTTTAATTAATTGCGTCAAAATTGTAGATAACAAATAATTAACAGTGTTATAATATGAACAATATAAGTCCTGCCAAAAACTATATACATATTATTTACTAGATTTCCGCCCGCGGCTTCGCCCGCGTTTGCAAAGGAAAACCCGCATAGTTCCCGTTCCCGTGGGATTTCCGGGATAAAAACTATCCTATGTGTTAATCCAAGTTACCCTCTATATGTGTGCTAAATTTCATTGCAATCGGTTCAGTAGTTTTTACGTGAAAGAGTAACAAACATCCATACATCCATACATCCATAAATCCATATATCCATACATCCATACAAACTTTCGCCTTTATAATAGTATTAAGATTAAGAAAGATTCTTCACTACTTCTAAGAAATTTTATAAATTATATTTCTTGAAATACTACATGATTTTTAAAATCGACGTGTGGAAGGCAATATTTATATTACCTGTGGGATCTCCATATGATATTAGAGATATGTAGTATATAGGGTTTCGGATCGATCTACCTAGTTTATTGAACTTATAGAAAAACTAGATTTCCGCCCGCGGCTTCGCCCGCTAATAATAATAAAAATTACATTATTATAAGTAAAACATTAGATCATACTGGGAGTCTTGGGTAAGGTGTTTTTAAAATAATAAAAAATTACATGTAATTTGCAATTTGCAATTTTTCTAAGGAAGTTATTAGTATTACTTTTAAAACAGCCTAGCTAAATGCTGCTTAAATAAAAAAAGATATTAGTTTTAAAAATATTAAATAGTTTTTACTGAAGAATATGAAATAGAGCTTTTACTGAAGAATATTAAACAGAGCTTTTACTGAAGAATATTAAACAGAGCTTTTACTGAAGAATATTAAACAGAGCTTTTACTAAAGAATATTTAACAGAGCTTTTACTAAAGAATATTAAACAGCTGAGCTTTGACTGAAGAATATTAAACAGAGCTTTTAGTGAAGAATATTAAGCAGAGCTTTTAGTGAAGAATATTAAACAGAGCTTTTACTGAAGAATATTAAACAGAGCTTTTACTAAAGAATATTAAACAGAGCTTTTACTGAAGAATATTAAACAGAGCTTTTACTAAAGAATATTAAACAGAGCTTTTAAAAAATAACATTAAAAAGAGAGCTTTTACTGAAGAATATTAAATAGAGCGTTTACTGAAGAATATTAAACAAAGCTTTTACTGAAGAATATTAAATAGAGCTTTTTTTGAAGAATATTAAACAGAGCGTTTACTGAAGAATATTAAACAGAGCTTTTACAAAAGAACATTAAAGAGAGCTTTTACTGAAGAATATTAAATAGAGCTTTTACTAAAGAATATTAAACAGAGCTTTTACAAAAGAACATTAAAGAGAGCTTTTACTGAAGAATATTAAATAGAGCTTTTACTGAAGAATATTAAACAGAATTATATGCAATTTATTTTAGAATTACCTCCAAATTATTGGATTTCTAAAAAAAAAACACTTACTTCACTCACCTTTTTGAAATTAAACACAACATTACAAAAGTATATGTTAACTGAAAAGCATTTTTAAACATTTTAAATTATTAAAAAGGGGTTCTAAGCGATTTTTTCGCCGTGATCACAGCAACTATATATCGTGTTTTTAATCTCTTGTAGAGGCTATAATATCTACAAACCAAGTCTTTAAACAAATTTAATTATACATTTAAAAAAACTAGAAAAATAATTATCACGACGCGGGATTCGAACCCGCGTCTTTAGCCTGAACAGCCTCTAGTCCTCTAGTCCCGCCAGAGCAATCGAATTTATTCTACTCTTTCTTTTTATTTTCTTACTAGCTTCCGCCCACGAATTTGTACGTGCATCCCCGTTTTTCCCCGTTCCCGCAAGAATTTCGGGAAATCCTTTCTTAGCGGATGCCTACGTCCTAACATCTACCTGCATGCCAAATTTCAGCCCGATACGTCCAGTGGTTTGGGCTGTGCGTTTATAGATCACTATATCAGTCACCTTTGAGTTTTATAGTATATATAGATTTTTAAATATTATTATTGTTTACAGAGTAAGGAAAACCAGATACACTTCAGTGACCTTCGTGAAATGGTGCAGAGGCAGAAGATGTACAGCTGTCAAGAAGAAACCTATAGTTAGTATTATTATTTATTTACTATCCCTCACTAATATAAATTATTACGTTATTAATAGTAAGGTAAAATACATGTACCTATAAGATATCGGTCAATAATAAATAATAATGTAAAGCTTGGAAATTAAATTAAAAATAAAATATATGAAGGTATGTAAGAGCTTTATCGATCGTAATGAAATATGATAGATGAACAAACAGATAAATATGATTATATTTTCATATGAATACTATTGGTATAAACTTATTATGCCTTTTCTGGCAATGGCTCTAGGAAAAGAAGGCCAAGAAGGATAAGTTGAAATTTACGATTTCTTTATAAAGCTTTTCAAAGGAAATTTCCATTTTTTCGAAATTTTCATCAATATGTATATAAGTATTACTATGAAGGATTTCTTTGCATTTATGCTCATTATGTTAATTTAAGCTATAATGATTTCAATAACATTCAATCCAATTTCTAATTTCAGGTGTACACAAAGGCAGAACGTCAAACAGTATGCTGTAAGGGATGGGTCTACGAAGCGACAAGCGACTCTTGCGTGCCGTCTTGCAGCACCGGCTGCTATGGGGGGCGTTGTGTCGCCCCAGACCAATGCGTGTGCGACCCACCGACCATACTCGATCCTCAACACAACAATACTTGCGTTACACCAATCTGCACCCCAGACCAACCCTCACTATGTGTAAACAGCGAATGCCAAAACAACACTTGCATCTGCAAGCCAGGATATGAGAGATACAACACGACGCACTGCTACCACTGTGAACCAGATTACCAGATCGATGAGGACTTTACATGCAGACTACACTGCGCCCCAGGATATGCTGTAAATGGAGACCAGTGTGAACCAGTGTGCTATACGTGTGTAAACGCGAAATGTGTACAGCCAAACGTATGCCAATGCTATGAAGGTTACCACGGTTTTGGGGATGTGTGCGAACCGGTATGTAACTGTACGGGTAGATGCATAGCGCCCAATGTGTGTGAGTGTCCAGAAGGGTATAGGAATATAAGTGGACAATGTGAACCGATTTGTGATGGGTGTGTAAACGGAGTGTGTACAGCTCCTAATGTATGTACATGTTATGAAGGTTTCGCCAAGAATACAAAAGGCGAGTGTTATGATTGTGAAAAGTCGTGTACTAATTGTGATGATGCTGGGAACTGCTTGGACAATTGTACTGCTATGTGAGTATATTTTGCATGTTATAGAAGTTAAGTTAAGCGGGTGGTATAAAAAGACTAGACTGCTTGGTGAAGCTTTTGAACGATATTGCATAGATTGATATTTACCAGCGGACAGATAAACTCAAACAAACTTAAACATTTATTTATTCAATTAGACTTCTTCTAGAAGCACTTTTGAATCGTCACAGTCTTATCATTTACCACCGATTCGGAAAGGGAGAGAACCGAGAAAAAAACTCCATAGTATGTCAAATAATACTGCTTATATTATTACCTATCTACAACGGAGAGCCGGTCAACTGTGAAGTTGCTTATTTTAATTTATATCAATTTTGCATTTTAATTTACATGCATAATAAAATTATGCTAAAACTTTTTTTCCTGTGTTTTAAGTTAGCGTCAAGAGAAATTTCTTTTTCTACATGTTCATTAATAATTATAATACATGGCTCTCTGACTGTTACGTTTTAAATGCTGCTAAAAAAATCTACCTACATGTTGATAATGTTAATTTAGTGGACATTAAGTGGTATTACATATAAATGTTCATCAGATCTTTGATTTGCTTTTATAATATCACTTGTCTATAATAAATTAAACATCTCATACACTTTTAAGCACTTTAATAAAACACAGCCCGTTTATCTCACAAAAAATGTACGCCTTAAAATTAATTCGCACCGTTTTTTATTATGACATTTCGAGATAATATTCACGGAAGGCGTTTTAAACTTTTAATTTAACATTGTTGGTTTATTTAAGTGTATCAAGTAAATTTATTATTTTGAAAACTAACTGCTAATTTATGAAAACTATGTCTCTATCACAACTCTGATAATTACTTCACCTTATAAGCACAGAATAAATAATAGTAGCTAAACGCTATTATTATAAGTCAAAATCCGTCCAGCTTAGGCTGTAGAGCTTGCTTAGAAATAAACATAAACTCGAAGAACATAACCCTCCTTCTGTCGCAGTCGGGTAAAAATCTACGTCATACTAAATGCATTATTGACGCACCTTAGTGCGCATTTAGAAGCCCTGACCGAGTTCTTATTAAGCTCATATAGTAAGTGTGACAACAAAGAAACTTACAATTTAAATCTTTGGCTTCTAATACATGAAAAAATATATACATATATATTTTCATTACATGCGCTACACTATTTTTATTCTCTTTCTTCCCGGTTTTAATAGCATTGTATAAATGGTATTCTTCAAAAGGAGATTAATTTATAATTTTGTTGATTGCTCCATGTATGAATTAAAAATGTTATAAATAAAGAAATAATAAAATCATACCTATGAATGAATTAAAAACATACCAATTAAAACACCTTTATTAATGAAAAAAAAAGACGGGTTGCACTCCGCGAGTGCCGGCAGAAGTGAAAACTTGATTAATAACGTTCAGCATGTTTGATATTTTGGAATGGTATCCGTCTTACGCATGGAATATAAGGGCTAAAAAAACCGTCTTACGCTTTTTCGATCAGGCCACGTGTCCTGACGCGAGTTTAAGATTTTATACCCAACGCCGCTAAAGAAGTTTTCACTTCAAAAACTGAAATATATGTTCCTACGCTTAGGATGTAGAACCACCTTTTAGGAACATCGGTTAAAAATATACACCTCATGGACACCTCTTATAAAAATAAAGTGATACATGATTACCTTACAAAAACTCAATAACAATGATGATGCACACACATAATTAATAGCTACATCTTGTTAAACTAATTTAAATACATAAGTTATAAATAAGTCATAACTTAAAGTTAATGAACCTATAAATTATTGTTCTCGTGTGAAATCAATGAATAATGATTTATCATTTTCGCGATATCTATTTCCTGTCTCCCAGTCGTACTATTTCTAAAATATGTAGTTGGAATTATCAACAGCAACATAAATCTGTTTGTTTGTTTGCTTGAACGTCCTAATATCAGGAACCATGAGTCTGATTTGAAAAACTATTGCTCTGTTAGGTATACCATTAATAAATTATTATTTATTTAAGAAATTTATAAGAATGAATGAATGAAAAATTCTTTTTTATACTCCATATAGGATACGTTATATAAACTTAACAATAAATTAATCAATGTACAGTAGGCGGCCTTATCGCTGGCAGCGATCTCTGCCAGGCAACCCAAAAAAGATGAGGAAATTAATCAAGAAATAGTTTGCTTTTGCAAAATAAAACTTACCTTTCCCAGGTTACCATTTTTATTATTTTTACTAATTATGACTAAAAAATTTAGCATAATCGTTTATTTATTTTTTCTATCTATATTTGATACTATTATTGTATGGTTCACTTATTTTTTTTACTATTACAACGACGACTTTGTCTAAATTATCTATACAGTATACTATAATGTTTGAAAGCTGAAGAGTTTGTTTGTTTGTTTGAACGCGCTTATCTCAGGTACTACTGGTTCGATTTGAAAAATTCTTTTGGAGTTAGATAGCTCATTCATCGAGGAAGGCTATATATCATCTCGCTGAGACCAACAGGAGCGGAGCATTGCGGGTAAAACCGCGGAGCACAGCTAGTAGATAAATAAATCCGCAATGTTCTAGAAATAATAGAACATATTAATTAAACTTTTAAAATTCCTATTACACATTGTATTCGTTTTTATCAATAGGAAAATTCCTGTCCTGTGGTAGATAATGTAGGATATTGAAATGTTAAAAATATTTGAAGCATTGTATCCTTTAAAACAAGTGGGATAAGCGTGAATATCCCTTGTATGGTTTGATGTTTCAGAACTGAATGTGTATGCTGTACAAATAGTATATTGTTCTATATTATATGTTCTATATAGGGAAATGACGTGCTTTAAGCTAGATAATAACTTTTCCCTGTTCTATGACAACAAATAAGTAATATCATAATATGGATACTTACATGCTTCATTTTAATAAAGGGATTTGGGTACTTTTATATGGGCTAGTGGCGTCGTGATGACATTTCGCCGCCAGTGATGAAACTTGTCAGAAAAATCTTATAATAATCATCTAGAATCTAGATTGTAGGTAAATGAATAATACAAAACCAAATATCTCTGTTCCTAATACCATTAGCTACTATTATGTATTCTGTGCTAATACGTTTCGAGATTTGTGTACACAATAACTTTTGCTTACAATATATTGCTCTTTTAAAATATTCAAGTTTCATCACTTGCCGCGATAGTTCATCACGACGCCATCTTTACCCAAACCCCTTTGATATTTAGAATAGAAATATTGAATAATTGAGCTTCTATCGCGGGCCTTGAGCGCGGGGACCGAATCGAGAAATTCCATAACGAAAAAACCTCACGCTCCCCACTCCGACGGGCTCGGAGGTGTGGCTTGAAGGCATGCTATGCAATAGCTTTACCGCGGCAGTCCCCGAGTGCCACACGTCTTTTTTTGTTTATTTATTTATAATGGATCTTTTATATTATTATCTGTAAGAAAGCACTTTCAGATATATACGCTTTCTTACGAAAATAATTAGGTATTACATTCATCAAAGTGTAAGAACAATAAAAAGATTTTTTACAATCATCGGAGAAATAAGAGTCGTTTAACCAGATTTGGAAAATTTAATATATATTTACATTGGGATATTCACAATACATATTTACTTACAAAATATTGTGCAATAATTTATTATTATTTACACAGATTATTACCCATAGGGCCGATTTTTCAATGCTTGGATAAAACTTATCCGTCCAATAAAGTATAACACGATAATATTAAAATGTCACGTAAACTGGCAAATACGGGCAATTAGAATACGTTTTTAAAATGGTAGTTTTATACATTATTCGACGAATAAGTTTTAACCAAGGATTGAAAAATCAGCCCTTAATGTATTTTCTTCGTAAAAATACCTACATATTGCGAGATTCTAGAAAACAGATTTAGTAAATCTATACTAATATTATAAAGCTGAAGAGTTCGTTTGTTTGTTTGTTTGCTTGAACGCGCTAATCTCGGGAACTACTGGTCCTATTTGAAAAAAAATTTCGGTGTTTGATAGCTCATTTATCGAGGAAGGCTATAGGCTATAATCACAGGCTATAATATATCATCATGCTAAGACCAACAGGAGTGGAGCAATGCGAGTGAAACCGCGGGGAACAGCTAGTTGTTTATAAGAATTATAGTAGAATTCAATGGATGTGAGATTATAAATTTATACGAAGAATAATACATAAGACTTCGTAATGGTGTTTATAAAATTCCTGTTACACATTGTTTTCCTTTGTTATTATTTGTTTTCAATAACAACGAGTTGCGGTTGCATTTTAATTTATCGAAAAAATATATTTCTTATAGTATCTACTATATAAATAAAGAAAATAAAATAAAATAATTTGGAAAATCCAAAAGTGCACGCCTCATAATTTTTTTTTAATAAATATTTATTAATTATTGTTTTTGTTTATTTAATAACAATTAAACCACATCGAATCAGACCCTGAAAAATGAAAGGGTTCTATTCCTGAGCATACTCAAGCGTAAGAGAAAAAAAAAGACTCGATTAGTAAAGTATTTCGGTCGCTATCGTGTTAACAAGAAAAAGGATCCGCACATACAGACACACGGACGTCCAAGACAGAACTTTTTTAAACTGTTTTTTAACTAGTTTAAATAACAAAAATGACATCAAAAATATCATGAACGTTAAAAATAGTGTTTTTTCTTAATATGTGTGTGTATGTATTATCTTACAAGTGCAATGTATGATACATAAAGACATTTTAAGTTTGAAAAATCAGATGTTTTGCGCGAAGTGACAGTAGTACCCACCTCAACGCTTCGCTTATGAGGCGTGCAATAAAACAGCTTAAAATAATAGCTGAGATTAGTTTATACACTTAAATTTTATTGTTTTATGGAGAAAGCTTTCTAGTAGAGCCATTTTAATAGGCAACATTTGACAGTTCAACAAAATTCAACAACGTAACCTAGTAACGACAACATAGAATAACATGATATTTCTTTCTGTTAGATCTGCACATTTGCTTAACTTTTTTCAATAACGATTACATATTTATAATAATAATGAACGATACAAGTAATTTTAAGATTTCATTTTACTGATGAACCATTCTAAACATAATAAACAATTTCTGAATTGAAGAACTGACGTCGCTACAATTTTGTGTCAATAAACCTTTTTTCTTTTTAAATACCAGAGATGTTACTCTAAAAATCGAGATCTGACATCTAGAATCGAATGCATTGATTACTTGTGAACAAAAATCATCATAAATTAATAAATTCGATTTACAAATGTTTAAAATCCGTATCGATTAATTCACTTTAATCGATGTTTTTAAGCAGGTTACCTCTCTTGGAAGATAAAATTGATAGACGTCAAATGTTGCCTATTAGATTGGCTCGACTATACATATTGCACGCCTCATAAGCGAAGCGTTGAGGTGGGTACTACTGTCACTTCGCGCAAAACATCTGATTTTTCAAACTTAAAATGTCTTTATGTATCATACATTGCACTTGTAAGATAATACATTCACACACATATTAAGAAAAAACACTATTTTTAACGTTCATGATATTTTTGATGTCATTTTTGTTATTTAAACTAGTTAAAAAACAGTTTAAAAAAGTTCTGTCTTGGACGTCCGTGTGTCTGTATGTGCGGATCCTTTTTCTTGTTAACACGATAGCGACCGAAATACTTTACTAATCGAGTCTTTTTTTTTCTCTTACGCTTGAGTATGCTCAGGAATAGAACCCTTTCATTTTTCAGGGTCTGATTCGATGTGGTTTAATTGTTATTAAATAAACAAAAATAATAATTAATAAATATTTATTAAAAAAAATTATGAGGCGTGCACTTTTGGATTTTCCAAATTATTTCTATTTTCTGTCCTAATTCTCAAGTTCATGTTTCACAATACTTAAACTTATTTATTGCGATTCCTAATATGTACCTATCTTATATTATAAATGCGAAAGTTTGTGAGGATGTGTGTGTGTGTGTGTGTGTGTGTTTGTTACTCTTTCACGCAAATACTACTGAACCGATTACAATGAAATTTAGCACACATATAGAGGGAAACTTGGATTTACACATAGGATAGGTTTTATCCCGGAAATGCCACGGGAACGGGAACTATGCGGGTTTTTCTTTGAAAACGCGGGCGAAGACGAGGGCGGAAAGCTAGTAGCCTATAATACCTATTTAGAATATGTATCGCACTAAAATAATTTCACTAAATAAATCAATGAATTAAGCTATTTCATATTGTTGTGTAGTGTGTACAAACATGCTAATGGAGCAAATATCTTTAATTTTAGAAGAAAGAGCTTTTCTATAGGGAAACAATTGAAAGTATGACATAACAATACGATAATAAGTGATAAAATAACAGTCAAGGACATTATATTATTCATATATAATTAAGTGTTTGATAATATTGCATTAACGTTGTTAAAATACATACAGGATGGTTAAAAAGAGCTTTTTCCATAAAAATCATACAAATATTTTTTTGCAATCTTTTTATTGTTTAATATTAATTAAAATAGGTCACATGGCACCAAAAATGGTTAAGTGTGAGTCAGACTATGAACAATAAAATTTATTCTTACAAAATATACTATGACGTGAGTGTGACGTCACACAACCATTAGGGTTGTAAGTTGCAACCAACGACGTCATTGGCTTTGACAAGCAAAGAAAACTGATGGTCCTTCTTCACAAGGGATAGCGTTGGGCGAGTAGAGGCAATCAGGATAGTATAGAGGGCCTAAAAGCTCGGCCACCATTGTAGATGTTTGTTCATAATCGCCGTAGTGGCGGCAAACATTAACGACTATTTGTTGGGCCATCGCTGCCCATTATGTAGAGAGCCTATAAGATATGTAGTAGTCGCCAACTGTCGAAATTCCTGCACCTCAATATAATCCTGTATGCCATTGCGTGATATATGTAGCTAACATTCGCCACATCTTCATAGTAATATTGCAATGTATGTTTAAAAGGGAACAATTATGTACGACCAATGTTTAATGATTAGGAATATACTCAACACTTCCAAATTATTAACTAAATGCGAATAACGTCCCGCCGAAGGCCAGACGCTATTAATCATTTAAAAAAATGCTTTGTTGTTTTTGTACCTCAGATAGGTTGGCTATAAAACATACAGTAAGTAGACCGTAAAATAGCTGGTCGATTAGTGTAACGTGACACGAATTTCAATCAATGGCTCATCGCCAATCGCTCGTTTGATTTGGCTTTGTGAAATTAGGGATCCGTCAAAATGTGTATGCTTGAAATAGATGGAGGAAATTGAATGCATTTTGTGTTTGGTACGTAATGTTTGCGTGTATGGGTGCTAGATGAATCTGCCATTTAAATCATCATGATGCTTCAAAAAGTAGATGATGATATAAGGATTCAATTTTAGTATTATTTACTGGGAGTAGGTTGTAGGAGTAGGAATAGCAGAATTTTTAATTTTTTTGGTGTATTAACGAGTATTAGCTGTGTTTTACCTGAAAATAAAACACATATTAAATACTTACCTATATTTGAAGCTTACTTCATTGAGAAGGCACCTAGCTTTTTCCGCCTATTTTGCCCTCTCTTTCCGTTGTATATATGCTATCTCTCTCGCACACCTCTCCACCAGGTGGCGGGGCGCACGATAATGTGCGGGCGCTGGATGTTTTTTCATTGAGTCGAAATCCACAACAGGTGGACGTTAAGTGTAAGCTTCAAATATAGGTAAGTATTTAATATGTGTTTTATTTTCAGGTAAAACACAGCTATTAAACACTTGACCGTAATTTGAAGCTTACTTCATTGAGACCTGTTTGTTACCCACCTGGTGTACAATGTGACGCCAATGTGAATTTGAATACATAAGTAATTACTTATTTCTTTATTTGAAAGAGTAAGGTGTGCAGATAGTATACCTACTAATAAATCACACAAATTTTTATATTATATAATATATTAACAATCCCAGATGAAAAGTTAATCAAATAAGAACCAAAAAGTTAATCATAATGATTAAAAGTATTAGAACTTATGAGATTGGTTCAAGCGTACCTTAGTTAACCTTTTTGGGCTTGAAAAGTTAAAGTTACTACAATTTCCACTATCTTTAGCGTAAATTTGCGAAAGCGCCAGTAACGACTTTCAATTACGCATTTAGATGTTACTTACAAAATGAAGCAACAGCTGATCCCGACGAGGCAAAAATACCTCAAACTCAAACCTTTATTTATTCAATTAGAACTCTGCAGAAGCATCATTGAATCATCTTAACATAGAATTACCAAATGTCTCAACTCACACAGTTTTAACCCAACCTGCTACAAGCGGACAAGAAGAGACCTTGGTCCTTACTTTTGGGGTCAGAAGTAAATTTAAAAGATCACCCCTTGAATAAGGCAATAAAATAACAAAACAGGTAAATGGTTTAAATTATAATACAGATTTTTAACATCCAATTAAACCGTGCGGTATCTTTTAATGTTTAGAGCCAACGTCGCAATCATAATCTAAACATGGCTGATACTTTCAGTACAATGTATGAATTATTTATTTAAAACTGATAGGTCATAAACTCTGTACTGGAAACAAATATACTGAACTCAAGAGACTAAAATGATAAAGAGCTTATCTGTGTCCCAAAACTGCAATTACTACAGCTAAGTACGTTACTTTTAATCAATTCAGTTTTAAGATATAATTATGATTTACATCAGAACTTATATACCGAAAGTCTCGGGACTACATAACGTGACTTATTTATAATAGTGTTTGTAGTTTGTAGCTATATGAACGTCAGATAGGAAAAGAGCCAAATTTATCCAGTCAGTAATAAAGGATTTTAACTATACTTATTATAATTCAACCAACTACTACTAGCTACTCCGTACGTCTTTTGGGTAGACGGAGGCAAATAGGATTTTTATTACAACTATATCATTTGATATTTTGAAAATGTACTCCACATTTTCATACCGTCAGAGTCATTTTGCAGATTATAGTGGTGCAGCACTGAACACTGTCTATTAGGTGGCTGGTGCTGCTGACCGGGCCTTCAGTTCCGCTTTCCAGAATACCTTCACCCTTCTAGGTGCTACTACTACTGAAATAGCGGTACTCTATCGCGTCGTTCAGGTCTCTAACTGACAGGATTTCTCATATTATCGTAACAACCTCGCTCGTTCTAATGCTGGGGCCACACTAACGGGAAATGCCATTAATTAACGCGATAATGGACGTTAAATTTAGGTGTAGCCAGTATTATTTAACAACGCCATTAACATTGCCGTTTGGCGAGGCGATAGCTTTATCGCGAGAATTAACGCAATGAAGCGGTCACACTACGTCCATCTTGCTAGAATTTTAGTAAAATTAACGCCGTTTTTATCGCCAACAATCGGCATTCACGTTGACCGTTCAAGTGTAGCCACCCACTTAACGCCTTAAAAATTATCGGAATAATTATCGCGATAAAGGTCATTAGACGTTAGACGTTAGTGTGGCCCCGGCATTACGAGAACAAATTATCGCCAAGGAATTCTGCTGCAGGATAATGGCAAGAGAGATTATAAGCTTAACTATGCATTATTATGCTCAGGAATATGGTGGATTTTGAATAATATCGTCGTCTGAAAGTATCTCCTTTCGATTAACTTCATTAAGGATGCAGATCTGATCCCATCTTTGTTCCGTAGGAATGCTACGACAGTCTAAACGTTACACTGGACAAAGAAAATTGCCCTAAATATAGTCGGTTGTTCCAACATCCGTAATATGGCTAGCCTACCTTGCTAGCCCTTGATTGTAACTGCTACCAATGCAGGCATTGCTCTCGTGTTGTCCACAGTTGTGCGAGTGCAAAAATGAAGAACAGAGCTCGTGGGGAGCTATGTCCAATGAATCTGTGTTAAGATTATGACAGTATAGGACAGTTAGCTGTGGATGCGAAGACAGGACATTACTTTATTCATCCGTAAACACGCGAGGCAGCCACGGACAGCGATATAGCAAGAACTAAACTAGCAAAGTTTAGTTCGCTTACCAGACTTATATTTTAAAAGCCGTATAGTCTGTACCTACTGCATTTCATTTATTGCCCCCCCCCCCTCAAAGCAAAGAAATGAACAGTCATTTGGCAGAGCTTTCTCGTTAGGGTAGGGGTTCCAAGTAATATCTAATAATAAGAGGCTTTTGCTTGGATAGATTGACTTTCCGTTATTTATCCTCTATCCTATGTAACTCAACAGTCAGTATTCTCAGTATTCGTTGAGTACTTAAACGTTTTACGTAAATAGTTGTATATAACTTTATTATACAATATAATAATCCTGGTGGGATGACAAGAAACTTGTCTAACAAACGATTATCCTAATCCCTCAGCGATTTATTGTTTGAGCCCTGAAGAAAAATCTCATGGGTGCAATAATGAGGTCAAATGGGTTGAAAAACGAGTCAAATAAATTGCCTACAAGACCGGGCAACTAAAATAGGCCTCTGAGAGGTCAAATATACGTAATCAATCGTTTGAAATTTGAAATTTGATTTTGAATCAATCGTCATTTGTTACATTCAATCGCTTTGCGATTAAAAAATCTCTTCCGATGTTTTTATATGAAAATTGGTCGGCTAGTGCCATTGAATGACGATACCAAACATACCGTTGACACAAGGCTTGGTGACAATCCTCGAAACCACCGCCACAAATCATCTGCGAGATGATATTTGATCCGACTCGCCTTCCTTTGTTGTGAATAGGCTTTACATTGGTAAATACGATTTGTTCAATTCCAATTTCCATAATTGGTAAACCAATGGTGGTTTCCTGATTCCTGAAGCGTAAACTTTTAGGATACGAAGTATCAATTTCATGCGCCCATTATTTGACGTCTCTAACCTTTATTGTATTTATTAGGTCATATTACTATACTGCCCACTGTGAAGAAGATTTCAAAACCTTTTTCTACCTACCTTAGAAGAGTGAAGATCCGATACGGTCATATCCAAAACTTCTTTCGTGGGTCCTCGTTGACGAAAGCAAATATCTATGATCATTTTAATGATCAATCCTTTGTATATTTGCACCAATCGCCATCAAAGCCCCGCGAGGGCTGATATATATTTGCACCATGTCTCCGTGAGGTACTGTTGTAGTCAAAGCCCCGCGAGGGCTGATATATATTTGCACCATGTCTCCGTGAGGTACTGTTGTAGTCAAAGCCCCGCGAGGGCTGATATATATTTGCACCATGTCTCCGTGAGGTACTGTTGTAATCAAAGCCCCGCGAGGGCTGATATATATTTGCACCATCTTTTCCGTGAGGGACAGTTGTAATCAAAGCCCCGCGAGGGCCGATATATATTTGCACCATTTCCCTGCGAGCGACAGCTGCGCGAGGGATGTTTGTAACTAGAAATAAGTAGGGCCTGCCAAAAAATGCTTAAGAGACACCCTGCGAGGGTGGATTTGACCTGGCTAACCCCTGCGAGGAGTAGTGGCCACATTTATGTATTCTGCTTCGAGCAAGAATACACCTTAGTGCTAATATAAAATTAGCAGTAAATAATCATTTAAATAATATAGCAATTAACAAGGTCCTTTAACTTATATTCCAATGTTAGCGACAACTGTCCAGGATGAATCAATAAGAATTGATTTGACAATGGTAATTAATTATTATGTTTATATAAAAAAGAACTAACTATTTAATAAATTCATAATTCAAATCAATTCACTAAATTTTAAAATGAACTTCGATTCATATTTATTTTTGTTCATGCAATCGATGTAACATTTAGTTGCTTTATATCCGTTTTAACATTCCTTACGAACGCAACCATACCGTCGTAGGACGTTATATTTAATTGCACAAAATAATCTCCACTCACCCGCAATTTTTTACTTTTTGTCAAGGTGTACAAGTTTATAATATTATTCTAAAACGTTAGAAGTGAATTGTAAATCCTTTGAAATAAATGTATCTAAATCTAATTTATATTAAGGTATCTCGATAATTATTATACGATAACCCTTTCAGCACAAGTTCAGTAAACCAAAGAATTTAATTGTAAAATTTTGGTACTTACTCGTTTAAACAAAAAAGTTGCATCATTTGAAACATAGGAAACGTAATTTTCAATCAAATTAGCCGTGTGTAATATGTCTATTTTCACATAAAAACGGATCAGAATAATACTCATAAAAGGACACGTATAGACTACGGATAGTTTTGAATGTGTGGTACATTCATGGTACGTATCTACTATACATGAGCGAATTCCATCATTATTCAGTTGAGCGGTAACTCCCGTACGATTTATAAAATAATATCACAACATGTTCTGACATGTCGTGACTTCTTGGAGCTGACTCATCTCGTTCGATAATTTTTAGTAATAAACTATTATAGGAATTTCGAACCGTTCCTAGCGATAACGACAATGTAATAAAGTCGTAGCAATGGATTGTATGCCTGTAAAGCTTTGAGTTGGCTCATATCCATACTAAGTAGGTATTAATTGTAATTTTTCCAAGAAAAATTCACTTGTAACCTTGTAATAAAAACACATTATTAAAAATGAAATAAATAATTAAAAATATCTATATACAAGAGAGGGTATTTGATATATCTAGTAATATCAAATAATCACAAAAGTAATATTAACGATTCGAGTAAAGCCGAACGGTAACACCGTTAAAATAGCTTTACTCACAGTATTAAAAATTCAAATATTAATTAGTACATATTGCATAATGAAATATTTCAAAAGAAAAGTTACTATTTCAAGTAAAATGTAACGGTTGTATCGTTAATTTTAAATATATTTATTCATGCTATTAAGTATTTAAGCATATTGAAAAATAAACGATTGCTGAAGGATTCATTAAAAACCTCAGCATTTTAAATAAAGTCCAACGATTATACCGTTGACTTTAAAGATTTTTACTCATTTTTAAGTAAAATATTATTAGAATAGATGTAAAAATAACTCACTGTACCGATCCGACGGGATACACTTTTTAACACTTTTAGCACTTGCTTTAAGCAATACTTAATACTTAATAGCACCAAGGTTGTAGTCTTGTAGACAACCTTCTCGCGGCGGAAGCTAGACGCCAATGAAAAAACATCCAGCGCCCGCACATTATCGTGCGCCCCGCCACCTGGTGGAGAGGTGTGCGAGAGAGATAGCATATATACAACGGAAAGAGAGGGCAAAATAGGCGGAAAAAGCTAGGTGCCTTCTCAATGAAGTAAGCTTCAAATTACGGTCAAGTGTTTAATAACTTTAGTATTATTCGTTAGTATTAACGAGCTTTCAAGTTCTAATAGTTTTCTATTTAAATTCTAGCTAGAACTAAACGTAAACTTAACAAACGTTTCATATAAGGACAAATATGCAGATTTAAAAAAACCTTTAGATTTCACATGCATGATCAACATTGTTATATTTTCAAATATTATTAGTAATAAATAAAACTTTCTTAAATTATTAATACATATAGTGTGTAACTTTGTGTAAACTAATTAATACATTATTTTATCCTATATTGCAAAACTTTTTGCAACGGAACCCACGACCAAATCGACACTGCTCTCACCGATCTATCGTCATTTAATAATCGGCTTTCGTTTTGCACGTGCAATTTTTTTTATGAGATACCCGACAAATTTGCATAGCAATTTTTGTATATTCACCTCTCGTAGCAAGCATCGCCGGATGTTCCGCTAGTCGATGGGAAATGCCATTGTTTGAGCCGTAAGTTGTAGCCGAGAAATGTGATTTTAACCGACTTTAAAAATTGAGGTCTTGATAAGGAGGTGTCATGTCAGTTGTTAATTGAATTATTTGCAAGTACATATTTTGATACAGTAAAATATTTTTAAGAGACAAACTACAAGGGAAAAAGGGTATTTTCTATACAATTTAATGGCAATGCTAAAAATATGTTTTTATATGAAAAACAAGTCAATAACTGCTTTAAAAACAACCGACTTCAAACTTGCACCTGCAACATTTACAAATACAGACAAAAATGCTCATAAAATAAAAACTACTGGGGCTATCCGAATAAAATTTTTATGGGACCAATTCGACACCATCCCGCATCGAACAAAAAAAGAATCACGTAAATCGGTTCAGAAACCACGGAGTAATCGGTGTACATACATAAAAAAAAAAAACATACCGGCCGAATTGATAACCTCCTCCTTTTTTTTGAAGTCGGTTAAAAAAAAAAATGTAGAGATATTAATAAATAAGTTAATATTAATAGCATCTAGTACGTCTACATCGCAAGGTTTCAATTCAAGATTCCGTTGGCATAACTCTTACATACCTGGTGCTACGATTTTATAGAGCTTTCCTAACGTTTTAAAGTGAAACTTTTTTTACATCGTCTCAAACTTTTTAGTCTGTGTAGCGCATGTCGCGTGTATCGCGGCTGCCGACCGTCACGCGACATGCGCTACACAAAGCAGTGTTCGGAACCGTTCGAACAGTTTCACTTTTACCGTGGTTTCATAAAACCACACAACATTTTTTTTTGTGTTATTAAAACGGCCTTTCGTTTTTATAAACATTAAAATAAATATATTTCTTATAATTTATACTTATAACAATGGATATTTTTAGATGAGCACCAACTTCTATGGAATATGCGTATATCTTACATTATTCTCAGTAATTTGTGAATAGTAGGTACCCTACAGTATGGATGATTTTTAATTGTTATATAGTACTAGCTTTCCGCCCGCGGCTTCGCCCGCGTTTTCAAAGAAAAACCCGTTCCCGTAGGATTTCCGAGATAAAACCTATCCTATGTCCTTTCTCGGGTATCAAAATATCTCTATACCGAATTTCATGCAAATTGGTTCAGTAGTTAAGGCGTGATTGAGTAACAGACAGACAGACAGAGTTACTTTCGCATTTATAATATTAGTATGGATTGTTAACGATTTACTATACAGATAAAATTCTGTATGTAGTAAATCGTCTCGAAGCTATTCAGTTCCTATTGTTTTGCCAAATTTCAATTAATACAGAACATCCCTATATCAAAATTCAGTGTTAAGTTACATTAGAATATAATCTATAACACTATCTTTTCGAGCTTTAAATTAACTCCATACATCTGAGTATTGTGAAATAAAAGACTATCTATCGCCCATAAAAAGTCAATCTCTTACAGAGGATCCGTTGTGAGGATACGATGCATACATCGTCATAATTATAAACATAAAACAACGTCCTGTATGTACGTTTGAACCGTCAGTTGTTTACGTGTAGTGCAGGGGACTGACCGTGTTTTTTGTTGCGTGCGGTTGTGATAATTATTATCAGTTTTAGTGGAACTATGGATGCTCTAAGGCTGTTGATTTTGCTCAGTTTGATGATAATTGTCGTGCTCGGATTGAAGGAGGGCGACCCCCATGTTTGTCTAATGTAAGTGCTTTTTAAAGGAGAAAAGTGGTAATAGTTTGGCAGTTTTTGATAAGGCTTGTGCCCTCAAATCCACCATATTATCAAATAGGGTGTATTTCAGGAATTGAAGGACCTTGTAAGATAGCCTAATAGTTGATAGATAGCTTGGTAATTAATTGTAGTTTTTGATAAGGCATGTGTACTATAGATGACAGGGTGGATTTGAAGGGTCTTGTTAGATAGCCTGATATTTAATAGCTTATAGCTTGGTACACTGCCACTTTTACATATGTTATCAAAGATGATTTGTAATGTGAGTGGGTGTATGATACAAGTTCAAGGTCATTGATAGAAATCGTGGTACTCTCTATTATTTTTATTTATTCATTATTAATAAATTCAAACAGTTGAAGTATACTTAACGTATTTTCTACAATTTGAAATGATCAGCCATTTTTTGTATAAAAAAGTAACTACCAACCATCAACCTTTTGTTGCTATAGTAGTATCTAGATTTAGTAGAATAGTAGAATAATAGATCGGTAACTAAATAATGAATATTTAATAGAAAAGCTCAATTCCAAAAGAAAATAGTTTTGGCGCGTTCTGTTAGTCTTTTAAATTGGCGGGAAATGGAAACGAAATGTATCTTATGGGTTCTCGCTCTCCGCCCTCTATCTCGAGAACGGTTCACCGTATGAATTTTTTTAAACAAAATTTGTAGAGAATTTCGTATTCTACAATATTGATAACTAGCTGTGCTTCGCGGTTTTACCCACAGTGCTAAGCTCTTCTGGTCTTAGCGAGATGATATATAGCCTATAGCCTTCCTCATTAAATGGACTATCTAACACCGAAAGAATTTTTCAAATCGGACCAGTAGCTCCCGAGATTAGCGCGTTCAAACATACAAACAAACTCTGCAGCTCTATAATATTATAAGTATAGATTAATACAAAAAGGCATGAGAAACCCCCAAAGATCATAGAGCCATTTTTACAGAAATATACACAGAGCTACGCAAACACCAACGAACATAATTATTTTAGTTAATTAAGTACTGGTAATCTTCAAAACAAGATAACTAATTGTAACGACATTCAATTATGACGGTTAATTTTCCGTTTAGGAAACAATTAACAAAAGCACGTGGTTTTGTTTGAATAAATTATGTTATTATACATTTTAAGTATATTTATATGTATACGCTATAATAAATACATCCTTTTTAAAGTATGCTTCGTCTATTTTCATGTTTTTTCTTAAATGAATACATTAAAAGGAACATTTTTGCATCGCATCAATTTCTATTGGATGTAGCAATTGAGCAACGATGCAAAAATGTCTACATATTTAGGTATAAATAAACTATCAAACACAAAAATACTTTATCAATTCGAAGCCAATAATTCCTGAGATTAACGCGTTGAACCAAACAAACAATATTTCGGACAGGGAAAAGTTACGAACAATACCGCAATTTTAATAGAGTACGTACAAATACGATTGTACGATAAAATATTATCTCCGAATGATTCATTAATTTAAAGGACCGAAACACAAACATAATATGGTAAAGTTAATTAATAAATTAATTATAAGTACTTGCATAATCGACATGTTTGATTGCTTTTTGACATTTTCTTAAAATGATTTCTAACTAGATCGATTTACCGTTCTTGAGATCTCCTGCATACAAAATTCCATGAAAAGTACGGACGAATTTAAGTAACCGTAATAATTAGAAAAGATACAAATATAAAATATTATGTCTGGGTCTAAGTTTCTAAGATTTTAAATATTATGCAGTATTTATATACATTAAAATTAAGTTATTTTGTTTCAGGCGAGATCCGAGGACCAAGGTATGTACCTACATTTATTAGTCGATGTTGATTTAAAGTATTTACTTCTACATTTAAAGTCGTATGTCCACACATAGTAGAATACAATGCTTGAAGCATTTGTCTGTTCTGTTTGTATGTTAGATCATGAAAATAATTGTTATTGTTAGTTCATGAAAATAATTGTTATATAAATTTATAAAGAATAGAAAAAATTCGATCACGAGGTGGGACTCGAACCCGCATCCTTTCGTGCCATTCCGGGGCGGATGCTTGACCAACTCAGCCACTCGTGACCCGCCAGAGCAATCGAATTTATTCTATTCTTTCAGTTTTATGTGTCTTAGGGACACACCGCGCGCCATCTATTGCAATGATTAACAACCATTTCAACCAATATGAAACACTTTTCAGTGAATACAATATTGTGACGATGAAACACGACCTTCGAACGAACAAAAAAGGTCGTGTTTCATCGTCACAATATTTCAACAAAAAAGGTCGTGTTTCATCGTCACAATATTGTATTCACTGAAAAGTGTTTCATATTGGTTGAAATGGTTGTTAATCATTGCAATAGATGGCGCGCGGTGTGTCCCTAAGACACATAAAACTGAAAGAATAGAATAAATTCGATTGCTCTGGCGGGTCACGAGTGGCTGAGTTGGTCAGGCATCCGCCCCGGAATAGCGCGAAAGGATGCGGGTTCGAGTCCCGCCTCGTGATCGAATTTTTTCTATTCTTTATAAATTTATATTTATAAAGCATTTTAATGCCATAAAACCAAAATATCAATTTCAATAATTGTTATCCCAATTTTAATAGTCTGACATCATCTCTTTCAGCAATTGAAGTACGTGTGCTGTGAAGAATATTTCTTCAACTATACGACTAAATCTTGTGACCCTAAATGCAAAGATGGTTGCTTGCGAGGGCGGTGCGTCTCGAAAAATCATTGCACGTGTACACCACCCTTGATTCTGCATAATAACAATGAGTGCGTTGACCCCCCGCCTAAATGCGATAAACCTTGCACAAACGCCAACTGTACAGCCACAAACACATGCACATGCTACGATGGATACGAACACTCAGACGCCTTCACTTGCATCCCCAAATGTATTCCATCTTGCGTACACGGGACATGCGTCGCGCCGAATCTATGTGCGTGCTACCAAGGCTACACAATAAACAATAATTCCGAATGCGAACCAGTCTGCACAAGCTGTGAGAACGGCAAATGTACAGCACCAGACACATGCGAATGTAATGCCAACTATCAAAAGATAAACGACAAATGCGAACCGATCTGCCAACGACCTTGTGAAAATGGAATTTGCACTGAGCCTGATAAGTGCGCTTGTCATGTCGGTTATGAAAGAGACCCGCTAGATCCGTATATCTGCCGGCGGACTTGCGATACTCCATGCGTCAACGCTTCCTGTGTATCGGGCGTGTGTATTTGCCACCCCGGTTACTCAGCAGTTAATTCGTCAACCTGCGCTCCAATCTGTGACGATTGTGCTCATGGAGACTGTATAGCTCCTAAAACATGCAAATGCCACGAAGGTTATACTTTAGACGATGGAAAGTGCAAGCCAATTTGCAAACGGGGTTGTGTGAACGGCTCCTGCATTGCTCCAGATCAATGCGAATGCTTAGGGGGATATAGAAAGACTAAAGACATTGCAGTATGTGAACGCGATGAGCCCATTTGTGAGAATTGCGATAATGGGAGGTGCGTATCACCGAACGTTTGCTTCTGTAACGAGGGCTATATAATGGTGGATGGTTCTTGTAAAGCGACTTGTTCGAAGCCCTGCGTTAATGGAGAGTGTGTCGAGCCGAACAAATGCGAATGCCTCGATGGCTTTATTCGAAACGAAACAGATATAACGTCATGTTACAAGACGTGCTCGTGCGATAATGGGGTCTGCGTGGACGGTGAATGCATCTGCAACAGAGGGTTTGATTTGGTGAACGATACCTGTCAAGAAATTAAGCCGTAAGTATCTTTTATAGACATAAAATGAGTTTATTTTTGTGTACATCGTTCGTGTTCAACTAGACATCTATTTCTTTATATAATTTTGCAAGATCAATAGTTTTAAGTGCGCACCTGTTGTATGAATTATTCCTAAATATTGTTATTGTTAAAAGTTAACGAACTGTGTGGGGTTTAGATAGTTTATGAATCATAATCGAAAATTAGCACTAGTTCATCGTAACTATTATTATGGTTAAAATCGATTGTTTGAAAAACATAGCGTGTATCTGTTTAATGTTAATACGCATATGAATTATCAACAATGTAGAGTTAATAAAAAAACAGGATTTTCTTAAGATAAAATAGGTTATGTATAAATGTTTGCCTGTGCGAAATTTATTTAATATTAACATTGCGTATCAATTGAATTTAAGCCTAATATAATGTATTTCTGGACTAAGCATAGATAGAAGAAATAAAATAAAATAACAATTTTCAGACATAATATAATAAAACGAAATTAATTCGACCTACTGACCTTACATCCATACTAATATTATAAATGCGAAAGTAACTCTGTCTGTCTGTCTGTTACTCAATCACGCCTAAACTACTGAACCAATTTTCATGAAATTTGGTATGGAGATATTTTGATACCCGAGAAAGGACATAGGATACTTTTTATCCCGGGAAAAAGACGCAATCCCAAAAATCCCACGGGAACGGGAACTATACGGGTTTTTCTTTGACTGCGCGGGCGAAGCCGCGGGCGGAAACCTAGTTATACATATATACAACAACACAATCGTTAAATTAACCAACGTTCCGAAAATAATGAAGTTCTCAATTTGTAGTGAAGTTTTTATCAAAACTAATGACTCAAACCTTTTCATATTATTCATGATATATGTTGTATTTCCAGAATTGACTGCAGCAGTTGTAATAGCGCCTGTCCTGATGAAGCCTGCTGGTGTGTGGATGGTAGACCATGTTATAAGGTCGATAACAGCGCTGAAGAATCTTCAGCAGTAAGGTGTGGTAATAGAGTTATTTTTTGAATGAATTACACATGTAGGAAAAGTGTCAAAGTATAAAGTTCTAGTGGTCAAAGGTGAAATCGATAAATATAAAATACACACGTGTAATTAAAGAAAATCAGACACAAAATAGTGTATAAATAAACTAAAAGGAAGAATAGTAATATGACAGAAAACATGAACTAACAAATCATATTTTCAACTGACAATATATTGTAGGTAATTCAAATAATGTAATGCAATTTAATGTGTGTCGTAATAGTCGTTGAATTTGCTGTTTTATTTAATGACTTATAGACTACAGGCCCGTGTTGAAAAAATTATGGGTCATTTGACCCACCACCTGACCTATCTAGAATGATATAAGAGCATAAAATAATAAGATTCAGCACTATGACGTCACTTGTAAGCTGTCCACCTGAGTGCAGTTGAGAATTCGAAGGTTCAGGTAGAGATTTTCTCCCCTTGTCTCCATGATTTTTGTACGGCGTTGCGGAATAATTGATTAAAAGTAGTATAGAAATAGTATGACACAGATGCCGTACAAAATCAAATGACCAAATTTACCCCGGCAACTGTCGAAAAATAAAAATAAATTCCGACTTTGTGGACCACCATTTTTGTACGGCATCTGTGTCATACTATTTCTATACTACTTTTAATCAATTATTCCGCAACGCCGTACAAAAATCATGGAGACAAGGGGAGAAAATCTCTACCTGAACCTTCGAATTCTCATCTGCACTCAGGTGGACAGCTTACAAGTGACGTCATAGTGCTGAATCTTATTATTTTATGCTCTTATATCATTCTAGATAGGTCAGGTGGTGGGTCAAATGACCCATAATTTTTTCAACATGGGCCTGTAGTCTATTAAGGACAACTCGTCAAGTTGTTAAATGTAACATTCAATGTCTTGACTGAACGTAATAAAGTTTTGGATGAATTACACATGTCAGAAAATTTTTCTAGTGGTAAAAGCTGAAATCGATATAATATAAAATACACACGTATATTTAAAGAAAATCATACACAAAATAAGTGTAAGTGTACATTTAATAGTCGTTGGTTTGGGTAAGGGGATGGGTTAGATTAGTTTATTGGTGTTTTTAACTACACAGAAATAGGACATGTACTCGATATTCAATTGAGTGTCACCATTAAATGAACGCGCAAGTCATTCAATGAAATAGCGACATGTCCATACCAGGAACAAATGATCATAAATAATAAAATATCTGCAGGTTGGCTGGCCTCGAGATGGGATGGCTGTTGGGAGGCTGCGTGGGAATCCTGCTGGTGACCGCGATGATCATCGTCATAGGCCACATCTGGAGGAAGCGGCGCGAGTGTGGAACGGAAACGTTGGCCAACGGTACGATAGCTAATCACTTAGTCATCCTTATCGCACTGCTAAATTGCGTTTGACTACCTCTATTATCTGCAAATACATGTATAACTTGTTTATTTTCAGTCCAGTTGTAAAGTGTAATTGTAAATTAGTTTTATATTACTATTTGTGTAAATCAAAACTATAAGGACTACTTATAGAAACAAATTTGAGGATCTACGAAATACGAATAGGTGTTCCCAAGGGCCATGTTCTAGGTCCCACTTTATTCTTTGTAAAATAGTTTGGCGTTGATTTTTACTTATACATTATGGGGATACATTTTGTATTTAAGCTTTTTCGATTATTTATATCGTATTACATTGTTAATTTAAATAAAACTACGAACTCTCAATAAGTATAATACTTATATTTATTGGCCAAAAAAAATAACTATAAATCTCTTTATATCATACCTTTTCAGGTGAACTCGGTAATAGTCCTTGGAATGGCAGCGTCCTCTTCGCAGCTCCGGAAACACTAAAGAAGCGAAATCTTAGTTTGCATGATATTCATACAAATATCGATGAAGATGACGAAAATACAGAAATTGATCCTCTCGCGCCTGCTGTGGTTTCAGATCATAGAATATAACGTAGTCATAACGTAGTAAATATAATAGGTGCTATCTAAGAGATCTGATTGGTTGAATATATTCTCATTGATGCACATGATTGGTCCGTTGGTGCACATGATATTTTACTATTTGTTGGTTTTGTTTATTATACTGCGAGGTATAGACACTGAAATGTGGAATTTGTGTTGGATTTTATAGCTTATTAGATTAAACTAGAAAAGTCAATTTTAGTGACCTGATAGATATAATAATTTTGATAATGTCCTTGAAAATATAATGATCGAAACAAAATTTATATTAGGTGATGACGCGGATTTTACTTATTGGATGAAACAACGAATTACGAAATTAAATACGAAAATGATGAAGAGCCGTTGGTTTAAAATGCAATTTTAAAATCAATGGTGTCATTAGGTAATAGTTAAAAATAATTTTATATAAGAGTGAAAGCTGTGACAAAGGAGGTGCTGTAGATACTGACTGCTGCATTCAGAAACGTTTAACGATTTTCAATATTAGAGACATATATGTTTGTATTATACTTATAAATTTCAGGTGAGGTAGATACTTGATTTAGTATGGGTTATAAATAATTACTTTGAGAGACAGATAAAAGAAAAACATCAATTATTATTAAACTAGCGACCCGCCCCGGCTTCGCACGGGTGCATAGCTGATACTAAATACATTTCAGAAAAACTGTGAACGTTGTATATAAAAACATACGCGGCCCGCTCCGGCTTCGCACGGGTATAAAATAGATAGCCGGGCGGCCGGCCGGTACCGCCGCAAACGCTACGTCCCGCAATTTTTAAATCTGTAATATCTTCGAAAATATTCACTTAAATCATACGGTGTAAAGGGCCATATAGATCTATATTAAATGAACAATGTATTCGAGGTATTTAATTGGTTAAGGATTAATGCTGTATTGGTTAAAATCGCATCGAAAATTAGCCATTATTTGTCGTAAAAAGTAAATGACAAAAAATAGTTATTGTGGGTTATCCATAAGAGATAGACATATACCATCGAGGACTTTTCTGTAGACCTTTTCAATGTGTATAATACTTAGTACATTATTTTGATAAAACTCGTAGCCTGCGTTTGCAATGTAAGCGGAAAAAATGTAATTTTTACGACATCACATTAGAAACCTCAAAAATAACAGTACTTCTCCACTATTTTAATGGATGTTATTATACATATAAACCTTCCTCTTGAATCACTCTATCTATTAAAAAAAACCGCATCAAAATCCGTTCCGTAGTTTCAAAGATTTAAGCGTACAAAGGGACATAGGGACATAAGGACATAGGGACAGGGAAAGCGACTTTGTTTTATTTATACTACTAGCGACCCGCCCCGGCTTCGCACGGGTGCAATGCTGATACTAAATACACTACAGAAAAATTGTGAACGTTGTATAGGTATAAAAATATAGCGGCCCGCTCCGGCATCGCACGGGTATAAAATACATAGCCGGGCGGCCGCAAACGCTACGTCCTGCAATTTTTAAATCTGTAATATCTTCGAAAATATTCACTTAAATCATACGGTGTAAAGGGCCATATAGATCTATATTAAATGAACAATGTATCCATAGTATTTAATTGGTTAAGGATTAATGCTGTATTGGTTAAAATCGCTTCGAAAATTAGCCATTATTTGTCGTAAAAAGTAAATGACAAAAAAAAGTTATTGTGGGTTATCCATAAGAGATAGACATATACCATCGCGGACTTTTCTGTAGAGCTTTTCAATGTGTATAATACTTAGTACATTATTTTGATAAAACTCGTAGGGTTCAGCCTGCGTTTGCAATGTAAGCGGAATAAATGTAATTTTTTACGACATCACATTAGAAACCTCAAAAATAACAGTACTTCTCCACTACTTAATGGATTTTATTATACATATAAACCTTCCTCTTGAATCACTCTATCTATTAAAAAAAACCGCATCAAAATCCGTTGCGTAGTTTCAAAGATTTAAGCGTACAAAGGGACATAGGGACATAGGGACAGGGAAAGCGACTTTGTTTTATACTATGTAGTGATGATGTAGTGATTATGAACCTTTCTGAGTGCACTCAATGAAAACTGTCGTTCTTAGAGAACTTATAATGTTTCTAGAAGGTTCTGTGTGAACAGCACGATTGTAGTTAAGTAGATATAAGGTTGATATTTAATATCGCTCGAATTAAGTTGAATTTATATAGAAACGCTAGATTTTAAATAGATATTGTTTTAACAAACAGTTTTTAATATGACAGATATTTTGAGAGATGAGAGATCACAGTGTGAGATATACTGATAAAGTTGCTGAAATACATTTTAACTTTTAGATAAGTGAAATAGGACACATCTAGATGTTGTGAATTGTTCGTATAACAAATACTCTTTTTTAAACAAACATCTCTTAACAATAATCCAAGTAAATTAAGAAGAGTGATTATTTTTGGAGTACAATATTTTTTCTTAAAACGGGTTTTTCCATAACGTTAACGTTTTGTATTATCTGTACTTTCCAGAGACAATAAATCTTATATCAACTTATTAGGATCCTTTTAAATAAATACGTAATATTTATTGTTTCAAATTTGCCCTCTACGTTTTCATTTCACCTGTAGTTTTCTTTTTCAATTCAATTTGAAAAATAGAGATTATCTTATGTTATTACCATGGCCAAATAGATAAAATTTTATGAATAATTAACCGAAAATCTACCTTGATTTATCATTGTCATCTATATAGCTCTAACAAAAAGCATACAATGCATCTTATTAGTGTTTAAAAAGGTGACCTTTGTTTTGCGCAGTATATTTTTGGAAATCAGTAAAAAGGGTTGTCACCTGACCAAAATTTTCTAATGAAGGTATTGATTTTCATATTTATTTATTTATTTTTATTTATAAAGCATGTCGCTCTTTGTATATTTCTTGTAAATTGCCACTTGTTGATAGTTTCTCTTGTTACTTTTTATTATTTATTACTTAAAGTGAAATGTAATTCAAAATTTGTTACCTTAATAAAGATCGATAATTTTAAACACTGTTTTATTGTTTTACCTTTATATTTTTTAACGATAATAAGAATGACTTTGGGCTGTGAAGTGTACTAGGCACGGCAGGGCTGAAGTAATTTTATGGTCACCCATCAATAGATGATCGCGACTCGCCTAGTTTAACTCACTGGAAGTGTCAACACTAGAGCGCTCGCGCCTAAAATTTTCCTTAAGTGCACGCGTGGGTTACATATGTCACCCATTACGACGCACGTTTTTTTTCATAAAAATCGTAGTTTCAAAAGTAAACGAAGTATTTATAGTAGGGGAGGCCAAGAGGGGATTTTGGGATTTACTCGAGCGCGTCAGATTACTATAAGGGACGGTACCTTAGCTATTCATTAGTACCTCTAGTCAATATGAGCAGTTATGGTTGGTGGGTGCGCTCAGGGGCCCCGCTGGAAAATTTGAATAATCCATAATTCCCTAAGGTTGAGCTCGAATCGTCAGATTAGCAAAATGGGGACTTCTTATATTGTAATTAACCCCCCCATATATTAATCTGACGCGCTCGAATAATATTACTTTAATTTTTTACCCTTTCTTCATAGCGATTAAATCGCCACTTAAATCGTCAGATTAACGTATACTTTTTTTCAGTGACGTCCTGGAGCATGCAAAATATCAATATCTAACGCGCTTGAGTATTTCCAAGCCAATTTTTTTCTTTTTTAAATTAAAAAAAAATCAAAAAACCCTTCCCCACCGCTAAAAGTGAAAACATTATAGGACCTTTTTTTCTCGCTATGGTCTAATCTACCAATTCTAATAGGTTCCCGTGACGCTCGAGTAAATCCACATTTAGCATCCTGGGCTCCCCTACTATTATTTACGAATCAACTTTATTTTTAAGTGATGAGACAAAAAATATATCAACATTTTCTCATTTCACTTAAATTATGAGCTAAACATAAACCTCTATGAAAAGTAACTAATTTTTGACTTATTGTGATCAATCAGTTGTTATTACTTTGGAAACTACAAATTTGGTAAAAATAATCATCTAATTATAAAGTTTAAGAATAAGTTGTTCTTATCCAATAAAATTTTCTTCACACATAGGACATAATACAAATTGGTGATCTGGACAAATACGCCTATTTTACTTGCTCCACTATTTGCGAGTGCTGCGATCTCTCGCTCTGCTGCAAAAGTCACACCGCCCTTTTCCACCGCGTGTAGGCAAATTTTGTACTGGAGGATATTCAGACATGCACCAGAAGTCTGGCTTTTAATTTTATAGCTCTGGGTATGTTTCCTTTGGAAATTCATCGCGTCATAAGGGCCTTCACAAGTTCAAACCCAGCCTCTTGCAAATATTTTCGGCGGATTGTCTTGACTTGGAGATTATTCAACTGGTAAATTACTAGACTACTAGATTCATAACCGGCTAACTGTGACAATGGCATTTTATCTTTGACTACACACCGTCACTTCCCAGTTCCGTGCCATATGCATGAGGTAAATTGATTGGAGTAGGTAGTGGGTTCTTGTGGGCTATTATCTTCTTCTTCATCCTCTGCAATGATGGAGGAGGCAATGACGCACTGCTTTCCGTCAATGCCTCCTCCAGTCACCTACTTATAGTCAAATCTTTCGATGCAGATGCCATATCAACCTAAAAAAATAAGTGTGTCCTAGCACTCTTATAAATTTGAGCATAAAAGAATATGAGTATTTTATTTCGATTTTAGTTATTTTAGATTTTAGTTATTAATAAATTCTTAAAATTATAAATTTATCATAAAAGCAGTAAAAAATAAAAGTAATAATTAACTTACTTGAGGGTATACTTGATTTTCACTCGTAATTGTATGATTTCAATGACTTCCTAGAAGGCTCGCGCGGGAGACATGCGTCACCCATGTACTTTAATACATTCACAGAGTACACTTCGTTGCACCAAGGAAGCTGGCGCGCTGCTAAAATGTCCGGTGATTGGTAGTCGGGGAATACCTGAGACAGCAACACTCAAGCACGATTCTTTAAAAAATTATTTAGCAATATAATACACTGGGTGACCTATGTCCCCCGCGCGAGTGCTCTAGTGTTGGACTTTGCATTAACTCATTGCATTTACAACGAAGTATAATATGAGAAAATATAAATCTGAAACGAGTGAATCCCAGTAGGCAAACTTACCTATGTTTCTCCTGGTAAATTTGCCTAATTTATTTATTTATTATTACAAAGAACATGTTACATGCGTTTCAGTAAGATATATAGGTACATAACAATTATTACAAATAAACATAAGGTACTTCCCTCCGTGCTAGTCGCTGACGCCTCTGTGTTACAGCAGGGAAGTTTATTTTTATTTTATTTTTGAAGTGAAAACTTCTTTAGCGGCGTTGAGCACTTTTTCTGTAATGGGTATAAAATCTAATGCCGGCTGTACACACTCGCCGAGACACACCGAGACAGGCCGAGAACGAGTATGTACATGGTGCATTCGTCTTGTCTCGCTCTCTCGTGTCCCGCCTCGGTTGTCTCGGTTACTGGTCGGTTTTTTGCGCCCGAGTCAAAGGGTCTCGTTGAGTCTCGCGAGGAAAACGAGAGCGAGCATGTACACACTTGTTCAGTTAGTTGCTCGCTGACGTTATTTATGAACGCACGTGTTTCACTATGTGGTCTAATGAACGAGAATTACAGTTTTTGGAGTGTTATCAAACAGAACCTTTTTTATGGAACTTATTTTTTATGGATTTATTTTAAATTGGCCAGAAGGTTCTGCCACCAACTCAGCCAATTGATTTTCCATTGTACTTCTGAAACAAAGAAGCGTTTCTATTGATTCCTTAAAAATACAATAAAATACATTAACTATTCAGGAAGTTTTTATATTTATTTCCCTGTTTCTACTGCGGTGCATGGTATTCATCCACCATCTTCCTTTTCTCCATGGTTTGAGAAATTTTTTTTATAGTAAATGTTTAAAAAATTATAATAGCTCACGGCACAAAGACAAATAGCAGCAGCTATTTCTACGTCCATTCTCGTGTAAGTCTTCAGTTCAAATGTTAGAACGAGTGTGTACAGGCATGCTCTCGACGAGAGTCTTTTCGGCCGAGGCTCTCGACGAGAGGCTCTCGACGAGTGTGTACAGCCGCGGTTAAACTCGCGTCAGGACACGTGACCTGATCGAAAAAGCGTAAGATGGATGGAGAGAACTTAACGTTAATAATCAAGTTTTCACTTCTGCCGACACTCCCGGAGTGCAACCCGTCTTTTTTATTTATTTATATTTATATACAGGGTGTCCCACTATTGGTATACTAAGCGCGAAGAGACTTGTAGTCTTGCATACACTGACACTTGCATGACTGATCACGTAAAAAATACTTCAACAACAAAATTACGTCAAAAATTGTTTGCTAATTGTATAATTGAGTGCATTAGCCGAATTTACCAGTAAAAGAATACTATTTTTTCTTCAGTCCGTTCTTGATTATTTTAGGTAAACTTTCCGAACTATTTTATTCGGAAAGATATTGTATAAAATAACATTGAGGAACCAGTATAACATTGAGGACGTTGTTACAAAATATGTAGCTCAGGCTCTAGACAACAAATCTAAACGATTAGTCATCTTTTAAGATTTAACTAAAGCTTTTGATACCGTTTCAATTCCACTCCTTTTGGCTAAGAAGTAGTGTATTGGTAGACCATATTATAATTATAGTGCTAACAATAGTAACTAATATTTTTGTACATTATAAAATGTGATATATCTCAGTAGATATCCACGTCACTTCCTACTTCAAGTCGGTTAATTTTTAATTTAAAATATTTTAGCTTATGTTACTAATAATGAATTTTGCCTGTACCAGTACACACTGACAGGGTAGATCATGAAACTACCTTATCATAAAAAATCATCAACATGAGCGTAATATTATAATAATTATTCGTGTGACAATACATTAAAATTAAATAAAAAAATTAACTGCAGGGGACTGATCGTGTTTTTTGTTGCGTGCGGTTGTGATAATAATTATCAGTTTTAGTGGAACTATGGATGCTCTAAGGCTGTTGATTTTGCTCAGTTTGATGATAATTGTCGTTCTCGGATTGAAGGCGGACGACCCTCATGTATGTCAAATGTAAGTGCTTATTTAAGAAGAAAAGTGATAATAGTTTGGCAGTTTTTGATAAGGCTTGTGCCCTCAAATCCACCCTATTTGATGATAGGGTTATAATCAAATAGGGTGTATTTGAGGGACCTTGTAAGAGCCTAATTGTTGATAGATAGCTTGGTAGTTGGTACACGGGTAATTGTTTGTAGTTTTTGATAAGGCTTGTGTACTATATATTGATTCAGATAGTTACTCCCTTCGCTATGTTGATAACCTAATCCTTAGCTTTCCTTCCCACCAAACTAATTACTTCGGAAATTCCTTTGATGTAACCGCTGTCAGACTTTGGAATTCTTTGCCATTAGCTGTAAGACGAGCTTCCTCTCTTAAGTCTTTTAAAAATCTTTTACACCAACATTTTTTAAATATAGCATTTCCTTGATATTAACTGTACCTATGTATTTTATTTATATAGTTATTAATGATTAATACAGGTTTTTATTCTATGACATAATAATAATATGTAATATATTATACTTATTACTTCCTATTTTATTTTTATCTTATAATAATATTTTTTTTTCTCTTTTACTTCTTCAGCCACCCGCGCTACATTAATTATATTATATATCTATCCTCTACCTTAGGTGGCCTGGAAGAAAGCGATAAGGTCACCTTTTGTACTTTACCTCGCATCCATACAAATATATATACTGTACATTATAATATTAAATGGTGTGATACAATAAATGGTTAAATAAATAAATATATATGACAGGGTGGATTTGAGGCACCTTGTTAGATAGCCTGATATTTAATAGCTTATAGCTATTAAATACCAAGCTATAAGCTATGCTACACTGCCACGTTTTAATATCGGTTGAATTATTAAATTAGTTGTAAGTGTAAGTGAGACGCATGTAAAAAGCAAATTTTTTATTCACATGTTATCAAAGATGATTTGTAATGTGAGTATAATACAAGTTCAAGGTCATTGATAGAAACTGTGGTTCTCTCTATTATTTTTATTAATTGCAATTTCATCCATACTTAATATTATAAATGCGAAAGTAACTCTGTCTGTCTGTCTGTTACTCAATCACGCCTAAATTACTAATAGACCGGACTCTCAGTGGAGTTTCGTTTGCAAAAATAGCGGACCTAAATCTGACTTCTGATATATATTGTATAGATCCCAGACATCCTATAGACAGATGTTGCCAACCAGTTTTGTGGTCCCCCTCTCCCCACCCCGGTAATTAAATATGGCATACAAAGATAAAAATAAAAATTTCCCAAACATGCCGTGTGGGGTATCAAATGAAAGAACTTATTGAGTAGATCACGAATATATAGCATACTATAACATTTCTTACACTTTTTCTAAGATTTTTTAGAAAATTTACGAAAATGCTCCATTTTTGAGTTAACTTTAAACCACTATAGATTGAAAACTCATGAATATATTTTTTAAATTATTATTGTAAATAATTAACAATAGTCCATTGTTTACGATTCAATAGTTCGTACAGTGAAATAGTTGCATGGGGGAGTGGGGGGAGCATTCAAATATGGCGAGTATAATTTCAAGATTATGCCAGAAATAAAGGCCTAATACAAAAGTATCGGTGTCAGGGCTTAGAATAATTATCCCTGCACTGTCGTTGTGTTTGACAGAATGAAAAATATGGCAGAACATTCTTGAATCAGCTTGAATTCAGTGAAAGTTGCGCCTTGCAATTTAAAACATTTTGTGGGGTCATCAAATCCACCACATACATATAGCTCACTTATATTATATTACGAACTATTGAATCGTAAACAATGGACTATTGTTAATTATTTAAAATGATAATTTAAAAAATATATTCATGAGTTTTCAATCTATAGTGGTTTAAAGTTAACTCAAAAATGGAGCATTTTCCTAAATTTTCTAAAAAATCTTAGAGAAAGTGCAAGAAATGTTATAGTATGCTATATGTTCCTGATCTACTCAATAAGCTCTTTCATTTGATACCCCACACGGCATGTTTTGGAAATTTTTATTTTTATCTTTGTATGCCATATTTAATTACCGGGGTGGGGAGAGGGGGACCACAAAACTGGTTGGCAACATCTGTCTATAGGATGTCTGGGATCTACACAATATATATCAGAAGTCAGATTTAGGTCCGCTATTTTTGCAAACGAACATCTCCTTAGAGCCTGCTCTATAAACCAATTTTCATGAAATTTGGTATGGAGATATTTTGATACCCGAGAAAGGACATTGGCTACTTTTTATCCCGGGAAAATGACGCAATTCCGGAAATCGCACGGGAACGGGAACTATGCGGGTTTTTCTTTGACTGCGCGGGCGAAGCCACGGGCGGAAACGTAGTTATTAATAAATTCTATTGAAGTTTACACGACGTTTAAAACAGTTGATGTTTACTCAACGTATTTTCTGCAATTTGAAATGATCAGCCATTTTTGTACAAAAGAGTAATTAAAAATCATAAAACTATCGCCTGTAGTAGTGGAATAGTAAGTAGTATTAGATCGGTAACTAAATTATGAATATTCAATAGAAAAGCTCAATCAAATAGAACATAGTTATGGCGCGTTCTATGTTAGTCTTTTGAATTGGCGGGAAATGGAAACTAAATGTATCTTATCATCTCTCCGCCCTCTATCTCGAGAACGGTTCACCGTATGAATTTTTTTTTAAACAAAATTTGTAGAGAATTTTGTAAAATTCAAATTCAAATCAAAATTCAAATTGTCTTTATTTGCTGAATGTAGTTACAAAGCTGAGGTACAAATTTTATAGGTTCTTAGACATTCTGCTCGTAGTTGAGCGTGCAAATATCTTAAATTATAAATTACATTATACAATATCCCACCAAAAACATAAATGTAAAAATTGGAGCCGAGTTCAATCGTTGACTTAATTTGCCAAAAAAAGAAATGAGATCTAAATGTGTGCCAAGTTCTGCAGACAGTCCAGAAATTTATTTACAAAGATGTATTAAGTTCTTAGGTTGACTGAAAACTCAATTGTTTTATTTTCCCTTAGAGAACAATGTTTATTCCAAAATATGACTTTTTTAATTTGAATAATATAATTATTTTTACAAAGCAAACAACTAATGACCTATTGAACCCCATAATTTGATGAGGCTAGTTTTACATACCTACTGTTTATATTTTGTGAGGTTCTAAAAACTAGCCTCATCAAATTTTACATTTATGTTTTTGGTGGGATATCATTACTTTTTGTACAGAAAATTACTCTGCAAATTTGATTTACTTTATGAATATAATACCTTTTATATACGATTTTTTTTTTCTTGCGGTTTCTCTGTATGGTTTGTTTAGTATTATTTTCTATATTTTCTTGTATGTTATGAATGTCAGCGCACATTGCCCCGTCATTATCTGCAATTTTTTAAACTCGTTTTCTGTTTCTAAACATCCAGCGTGAATTTGTACACACACTATTTTAGTTTATTATGCACTGGTAATCTTTAAAACAAGATAACTAATTATTGTAACGACACTCAATTATGACGTTTAGGTAACAAAAGCACGTGGTTTTGTTTGAATTAATTAATTATAAATTTTAAGTATATTTATATACGCTATAATTAATACATCATTTTAAAAGTATGCTATGTCTATTTTCATATTTTTTCTTATATGAATACAAAGGAACATTTTTGCATCACTGCTCAATTTCTATTGGATGTAGAAATTGAACAGCCATGCAAAAATGTCATGTTACATATTTATAAATAAACTATTAAAAACAAAAATACTTTATCAATTCGAACCAATAGCCAATAATTCCTGAGATTAATGCGTTGGACGAAACAAACAATATTTCGGACAGGGAAAAGTTACGAATATTAACGCAATTTTAATAGAGTAGGTACGTACAAATACGATTGTACGATAAAATATAATCTCCGAATGATTCATTAATGTAAAAGACCAAAACACAAACATAATATGGTAAAGTTAATTCATAAATAAATTATAAGTACATCAACGACCGACATGTTCTTAAATAAAAATTATTTCCACCTAGATCGTTTTACCTCGAAACCTCCTGCATACAATATTGCATAAAAATTTTCATATAAAAAACTAAAAATAAACCATCAAAAAATGATTTTTAACTTTTAAGAAAACACTTTTATGGGTCGAATTTTAACACTACAATATATTATGCAGAATTTATATTAAAATTCATTTCTTTTGTTTCAGACTAGATCCGAGGACCAAGGTATGTAAATTTAGTAGAAGATGTCGTTTAAAGTTTAAAAATTCAGAGAATAATATTTTTGCATAATAAATATTATCGGTTATCCGCATTTAAAATGTGAAAAATCGCAAATTTCATTTCTTTTCATAGAATTACTACCTACGACATTTTACAAGTCGTGATGAATCAAAATGCTTTAAGCTATATTATCTTTTTTATGTAACCAGTTTATGTTCATGACAATAATTGTTATCCCAATTTTAATAGTCTGACATCATCTCTTTCAGCGATTGAGGTACGCGTGCTGTGAAGAATATTTTTACAACTATACGACTAAATATTGTGAACCTAAATGCAAAGATGGTTGCTTGCGAGGGCGGTGTGTCACGAGAAACAATTGCACGTGTACTCCACCATTGATTCTACACAATAACAATGAGTGCATTGACCCCCCCCCCGCCTAAATGCGATAGATCTTGCACAAACGCCAACTGTACAGCCACGAACACATGCACATGCTACGATGGATACGAACATTCAGACGCCTTCAATTGCATCCCCAAATGTACTCCATCTTGCGTACACGGGACCTGCGTCGCGCCGAATCTATGTGCGTGCTACCAAGGCTACACGATAAACAATAATTCCGAATGCGAACCAGTCTGCACAAGCTGTGAGAACGGCAAATGTACAGCACCAGACACATGCGAATGTAATGCCAACTATCAAA
Organism: Colias philodice; assembly: GCF_061535455.1. NCBI lineage: Eukaryota > Metazoa > Arthropoda > Insecta > Lepidoptera > Pieridae > Colias > Colias philodice. The sequence goes on along the minus strand of NC_143095.1, from coordinate 11,318,341 downwards.
AGATAAACGAAAAATGCGAACCGATCTGCCAACGACCTTGTGAAAATGGAATTTGCACTGAGCCCGATAAGTGCGGTTGTCATGTCGGTTATGAAAGAGACCCGCTAGATCCGTATATCTGCCGGCGGACTTGCGATACTAAATGCGTCAACGGGGCGTGTGTGGACGGTGAATGCATCTGCAATAGAGGGTTTGATTTGGTGAACGATACCTGCCAGGAAATTAAGCCGTAAGTATCTTTTAGTCTATAAAATGAGTTTATTTTTGTATACACTTTTGTCATCGTTCGTGTACAACTACACATCTTATTGCCTTAAATAATTTTGTAAGATCAATAGTTTTTAGTTTGCACCTGTTTTATGAATTGTTCCCAAATAATGTTATTATTAAAAGTTAACGAACTGTGTGGGGTTTAGATCGTTTATGAATCATAATGGAAAATTAGCACTAGTATTATTACGGTTAAAAGCGATTGTTTGAAAAACATAGCGTGTATCTGTTTAATGTTAATTACATATACCTAACAGAAGAAGATCGCCGACGCTGCAGTTTCAGCGTATTGTGGATATGACGACGGTTGACCTCAATTCGGCGACTCGTGTTATTTTAAGTTAATTAAAAATTCATTCTATATTCGATCGTCGAATAGATTAGAATATTTTTAGATATAATATTTTATTGTAATTTTTTATCCCACCAAAAACATAAATGTAAAATTGGAGCCGAGTTCAATCGTTGACTTAATTTGCCAAAAAAGAGATGAGATCTAAATGTGTGCCAAGTTCTGTAGACAGTCCAGAAATTTATTTACAAAGATATTGTATTCACTTCTTAGGTGAACTGAAAACTCAATTGTATTATTTTCCCTTAGAGAACAACGTTTATTCTAAAATATGATTTTCTTTTAATTTAAATTATATAATTATTTTCACAAAGCAAACAACTAATGACCTGTTGAACCTCATAATTTGACTTGGCTAGTTTTTAGAACCTCACAAAATATAAACAGTATGTAAAACTAGCCTCATCAAATTATGGGGTTCAATAGGTCATTAGTTGTTTGCTTTGTGAAAATAATTATATATAATTTAATTAAAAAAAAATCATATTTTAGAATAAACGTTGTTCTCTAAGGGAAAATAAAACAATTGAGTTTTCAGTTCACCTAAGAACTTAATACATCTTTGTAAATAAATTTCTGGACTGTCTACAGAACTTGGCACACATTAAGATCTCATCTCTTTTTTTTGCAAATTAAGTCAACGATTGAACTCGGCTCCAATTTTTACATTTATGTTTTTGGTGGGATATCATTACTTTTTGTACAGAAAATTACTCTGCAAATTTGATTTACTTTAAGAATATAATATTTTTTATATACGATTTTTTTTTATTTTTTCTTGCGGTTTCTCTGTATGGTTTGTTTAGTAGGTATTATTTTCTATATTTTCTTGTATGTTATGAATGTCAGCGCACATTGCCCCGTCATTATATGCAATTTTTGAAACTCGTTTTTTGTTTAAAAGATTACATGATTTTCTAAACATCCAGCGTGAATTTGTACACACACTATTACCAAGATGCAAAGATCGTTGTAGAAGAATCGTCGCCTTACTCCATGACGTTACGGTATTGCCATGACGCGATCTTGAAATTTTACTCTAAACGCACCTAAAGATGTTTCACTTATATAGTATTAATATTACGCAAATTAAATCATTTCGACCTTCGACGAAGCCTTCTTCCATAACACTGAAATTAAAACTAAACTAAACACTCATAAATAAAGAATAAATAAATGTGAATATGTAAAATTATATATTATTTTTAACTGTATGAGCAATATTTTTATTACAATTTTCTTTTATTTTACGTTTAATAACAGTTTTGAATAAAGAAATCATGCAATCGAAGTAATCCGCCCTAGCGATACTAGCGCGAGTGAGTGTGATGTCAGAGGCGCATCGAATCTACAGATGTTTCGTGCTAAAATATGTAAACTTCAATAATCTATATCTCAGTCATTTATTGATGGATTTCAAATTTTTTTTCGGCCACTGATTAGTTTTGATCTATATTTTAACACTATTATGGTGAATATAATATTTTTAATTTTTATAAACTTTTCCATCTTTACCTACTTACTTACAAAATTAATGTCATTGAAAAAAAAATTAAATTCATATAAATTCACTGTTTTCTGAATTTTTTTCCTTTGTACACTTACTATTACCTAGTTGATTACAAAATCTGAACTTTCTAGGTCATCTGGAAGTGGGTTAGGTTTTGTTTTGTCAGTCTTAAAAATTGCGATTTTTGGATATTAATATCTACGCAACTGCTTAATCTGTATTTATGAAATTTAAGGTTCTTGTTTATCTTAGGGTCCTCTTTATATGTACCAAATTTGGTTTGTTTATGTTAAATAGTTTTCGAGTTACAAGGGGGTGAAAAGTGGCTCCAAATGGTTCGTGTAAAAATACACACGGCTGCTGCTCGCCAGTTCTATTCGCTTGAACTCGGCTTGACACGCTGCCGCGTGTCTAGATTAATTAAAGTATTAGAAAGTTTTTTGTTTTTTTTTCCAATCTGTGGCTATCGCATACTTATTTATCCTACCGACTGCGCCAAATAAGTATGCGACAGCAACAGATTGGAAAAAAAAAAATTAATTAACTTAAAATAACACGAGTCGCCGAATTGAGGTCAACCGTCGTCATATCCACAATACGCTGAAACTGCAGCGTCGGCGATCTTCTTCTGTTAGGTATATGTAATTTGTTTAAAATTGATATTATATAAAATACATACGTGTAATTTAAGAAAATCAGACACAAAATAGTACAAACTTAAAAGAAATAATATAAATATGACAGAAAACATGAACTAACAAATCTAAAAATATGTAGTTGAATGTAATTCAAATAGTGTCATGCAATTTAATGTCTATTTGATTGAATGACGAATGAAGTCAAGTTGTTAAATGTAACGCTCAATGTTTTGACTGAACGTCATTTAGCATAGTCGTTGGTTTGGATAAGGGGTTACTAACCTAGTTTCATGTTTTTTTTAATGAATGTCGCCACCAATGAAATAGCGACATGCCCATAGTAGAAACAAATGATCATAAATAATAAAATATTTGCAGGTTGGCTGGCCTCGAGATGGGATGGCTGTTGGGAGGCTGCGTGGGAATCCTGCTGGTGACCGCGATGATCATCGTCATAGGCCACATCTGGAGGAAGCGGCGCGAGTGTGGAACGGAAACGTTGGCCAACGGTACGATAGCTAATCACTTCCTGTCATCCTTATCGCACTGCTAAATTGCGTTTGACTACCTCTATTATCTGCGAATACATGTATAATTTGTTTATTTTCAGTCCAGTTGTAAAGCTTAATTGTGAATTAGGTTAATGTTACTATTTGTGTAAATCAATGCTTTATGGAATACTTATATAAACAGATTTGAGGATATAGTAATGAATATTTTACCAATAGGTGTTCTCAAGGGGCCATGTTCTAGGCCCTACTTTATTCTTTATGTATATAGATAAAGGCGTATATTTATATTGCGCTTTATGTATATTGAATTTTTTTAACTTTTAAATGGGGAGAAATTTGTATTAAAGCTTTTTTCATTATTAAAATTGTATTACAATGTTAATTTAAATAATACGAACTCTCAACAAGTACTATGTTACTTATATTTATTGGCCAAAAATAAACTATAAATCTCTCTATATCATACTTTTCAGGTGAACTCGGTAATAATCCTTGGAATGGCAGCGTCCTCTTCGCAGCTCCGGAAACACTAAGAGTTAGATAAAAGAAAAACATCAATAATTATGAATTTCTGAATCTTTCTGAGTGCACTGAATTAAAACTGTCGTTCTTAGAGAACTTATAATGTTTCTAGAAGGTTCTGTGTGAACAGCATGATTGTAATTAAGTAGATATAAGGTTGATATTTAATATCGCTCGAATTAAGCTGAATTTATATAGAAACGCTAGATTTTAAATAGATATTGTTTTAACAATCAGTTTTTAATATGACAGATGTTTTGAGAGATGAGAGATATACTGATAAAGGTGCTGATGGCGAACTTATCATATTTTGGCGTATATTTTCATACATTATTTTAACTGACAGATAAGTGTAACATATCTAAATGGTGTGAATCTGGCTTCTAGTGTTCGAATAATACTCTTTTATCAACAAACATCTCTTAACACTAATCCATGTAAAAATATTTTTAACACTAATTTAGAAGAGTGACTATTTTTTGAGTACAATATTTTTTTTAAACGGGTTTACTATGACATTTTCCATAATCTATAGTTTCCAGTGACAATAATTCTTCCATCTAATTATTAGGGTCTTTTAAGATAAATACGTAATAATATTATTTTTTTCAAATTTGCCCTCTACAGTATATTCATTTCACGTTTAGTTTTCTTTTTCAATTCAATTTGAATAATAGAGATTATTTTACACTAGAGGTCCGCCTCGGCTTCGCCCGGCGGGTATCAAAATATCTCCATACCAAATTTCATGCAAATTGGTTCAGTAGTTTAGGCGTGATTGAGTAACAGACAGACAGACAGAGTTACTTTCGCATTTATAATATTAATAGTATGGATTATTACCATGGCCAAATCGATACAATTTTATGAACTGATAAATCTTCCTTGATTTCTTTTTTTTGTCATCTATAGCTCGCATCTCTAGCATGGTAAAAATTTACCAAAATTTTTGAATGTAGGTATTGATTTTCATATTTATTGATTTATTTATTTTTATTTATACAAAATGCATCTTTGTGTATTTCTTGTAAATTGCCACTTGTTAATAGTTTCTCTTGTAAATTTTTATTTTTTATTACTTAAAGTGAAATGTAACTCAAAATTTGTTACCTTATTAAAGATCGATAATTTAAAATATGGTTTTATTGTTTTCCCTTTATATTTTCCCCCCTAATCTTTTAAGATTTAATTAAAGCTTTTGATACCGTTTCAATTCTGCTCCTTTTAGAAAAGTTGGAGTAGGAAGTGTATATTTTGTAGACCATATTATACAGTGCTAACAAGACCGCCTCCTTGGTACAGTGGTTGGGGCTTGAGCGTAGAACCGAGGGGTCCTGGGTCCGATTCCCGGTGGAGACGAAGAAAAAAAAATGTCTCGGTCTGGCAGGACACAGAAGGCTGATCACCTACTTGTCCCTAAAGAAAATCGATCAGTGAAACAGATGTATGAATAATGCATCTGCCCCTTACCCCACTACGGGGACACGGGACTTCACTTTTTAACAATAATAACAAATGTTGTTGTCTATACTAATATTATAAAGAGGAAAAGTTTGTATGTATGTAAGTATGTATGTATGTATGGTTTTCACGCATAAACTACTGGACCGATTTTGATGAAATTTGGCACAGATAATCTTTAGACCCTGAGAAAGAACATAGGCTACCTTTTATTGCGAAATATGTACCACGGGCGAAGCCGGGGCGGACCGCTAGTACATTATAAAATGTTATAGATCTCATTAGACATCCAATTCACTTGCTACTTTTAATCGGTCCAACTTTAAGTTTAAAATAGAGTTAGCTAATATTGCTTTAATTAATTTTGCCTGTGTGTACTGACAGGGTACAATAAACTTGAAACTTCCAAATCATAAAAAATCATCAACATGAGCGTTATATTATAATAATTATTCGTGAGTTGTTCACTTTAAAATTAAATAATTTAATTATTTATGGATGATGAGAGGTTTTAAGAATGTGTCAAACTAGATTTCCGCCCGCGGCTTCGCCCGCGTTTTCAAAGGAAAACCCGCATAGTTCCCGTTCCCGTGGGATTTCCGGGATAAAACCTATCCTATGTGTTAATTCAAGTTACCCTCTATATGTGTGCTAAATTTCATTGTAATCGGTTCAGTAGTTTTTACGTGAAAGAGTAACAAACATCCATACAAACTTTCGCCTTTATAATAGTATTAAGATTCATATGAATGACGGTTATATTTTAAAACATCGTCGAATATTTTCCTGTGATAAATTATTGGATCTTATGGCTGCTGTACACGAGTAGAGTACACGGTAGAGTGAAAGCATACTACTCTACCAGTTCTCAGTACCCTACCAGTTTTAGAAGAGTAAGTAACTGTCATACTGCCACGGTGCCAGTCACTCTACCAAATTTTATAGTACATACTCTACTCTACCAATGGTGGCTACATTAGTATAGTAAGTAGGATAGTAACTTAGTACTCTACCACTCTACTCTACCGTTTACTCGTGTACAGCGGACATTAGCATATTTTTCCTTTTAGGTATTGAACATAAGTCTGAATATTATCGAAATGGGAAATACAATGTAAAGCTATGAAAAGTAATAATTGGCAACGAGGAAACATGTAATTTTAATTGATAAGCGTGCTCAATCAATATATTTATTATTTAGTTTAATGAATTATTTATTGGATCACACCATTGTAATATAAGTTTTTATAAACGAAAGAGTAGTATAAAGCAATTAGGTATTTTTCAGGCTAATAATATGAGATGAAGGAAAAATAAATAAATAATTGTAACGTCATAAATGAATGAAGAAAATAAATAAACTATGTATTTCACAGATTAAAAATAAAAGATACCTGAAAGTTAAGTTAATTCCAAAGTCAGAAAGGGGTTCTTATAGTTTCCGTAGAAGTGAGATTAGTTCATTAGAACGAAGCATCAATTGATCCTAGTAATATTATAAATGCGAAAGTTTGTGAGGCTGGTGTGTGTGTGTGTTTGTTACACTTTCACGCAAATACTACTGAACCGATTACAATGAAATTAAGCACACATATTGAGGGTAAGTAGGATTAACACACATAGGATAGGTTTTATCCCGGTAATCCCACGGGAACGGGAACTATGCGGGTTTTTCTTTGAAAACGCGGGCGAAGCCGCGGGCGGAAAGCTTGTTTTATAAAAAGATGAAAATTTAAAATTTTTTAACCTTAAACTTGTATTAGCACGTATGTACACGTATTAGCTTCCACAGTTGAAATTTTTCGTAATAAAAAATTTGCTGGGGGTCTAGAAAACTATAAAATGGTTCTAGATTTCCCTGTCTACATCTATAATTATATATCTCTACTACAAAATATTTTTCACCGAAAGGAAGGAATATTATTATACAGGATATAAATACTGAAGGATATTAATTCATCAATATCAAGTTTATTATGGTGTTAATAACACAACAAAAAACATATTACGTAGGTACAGCAGAGGGGCGTAGGCGGAAGGAAGTTTTTATATAGACATTATAATTTTTAATTCCCGGCACTAATATTTTGAGTAGTAACTTCGTCTGTTTGCTATTTTTCTATACAAAATAAAAAGTGCAAAATATTGAAGAGGAACAAAAGAACAAGAGGTGATATCTCCGCTTTTATATATTTTAATTTTTAAGCTATTGCATATCGCGGGCCTTGAGCGCGGGGACCGAATCGAGAAATTCCGTAACGAAAAAACCTCACTCCGACGGACACGGAGGTGTGGCTTAAAGGCATGCTATGCAATATAGCTTTACCGCGGCAGTCCCCGAGTGCCACACGTCTTTTTTTAACTTATTTTTAACTTTAATGATCGTAAATCGTAAAAAGCAGCCAGTACTAAAAAATACACTTACTTAATTCAATTGTTTACCAATCAACAACCTTTCTGCAGCTTGATAATGTTTAAGTATTGATTCTGTTTCAGCACTTTCAGCTATTATTTATTTGAATACACATTTTAATAATAAAATACTAATTATAGTGTACTATAGGGAAGTACTAGTAGGGAAGCTAAAATACCGCCTATGTCTTTTATTAAATTCAGGAAACCTATAACGACATGTACATATTATTATATTTAGTCATCTTAGGAGGAAAAAAGGAAGTAGAATAAGGTTGAAGTATAGGATTATGTAACTCAGCAGAACATTTAGAAATCATGTATTATCTAAAAGAGTTAGGTTAGGTCTTAACCCACCTAACATAACCTAACCCTTAGGTTAGGTTATGTTAGTCTTCCCTATAAAATAATTGGTGTTTGACTTAGCGATCCTGTAGAAAACAAGGAGTTATTTAACACATAGTTTTTTTATAGCATTTTAATGCATAAAAAATATATTTTTGTTATTAAACCAAAAGAGTTATTATATATTATAGTTATTATTTTCGGTAGATTGAACATTCCTCGCGGATCCTTTATCAGCAAGGCAAGTAAAAAAATTTTCAACGACATAATATGATCTAGGTACCAAGCAATTGGCAAGCTTGATAGATTATGGCCCAGTGGTCATGCAGTGTTAACAAAAGTGGTACATACTGATTATATTTTATCACTACATATTATAAAACAAGTCATCTATTGCGTCTGTCTGTTCGCGATAAACTCAAAAACTACTGCAACGATTTTCGTTCTGTTTTCACAAATGGATAGCCTGGTCTCCAGGAATGTTTTAGTAGAATGGTAGGTAATTTTAGAGCATATAGGTAGCAAATAATAAATGTATATTTTATAACTTACAACTTATTACAGAATATTTGGGATCATTAGCGACAGGAAAATTTATTTATATACATAATATCAAATCGCTAATTAACTCCAAACGCACTATTTGTAAAAATATAAGGCCTATGGTATTATTTGCGATTATTTTAATGAGGAAACAGGAAACATTAATTATTTTTAACGTAAAGTTGTCAAATATTCCGCATTGAAATTTGAATAACAAAATCTGTAAATTTTATAGTCTTATAATATAAAAATGAATCCCAAAATGTGTTCTTAAGCGCATAACTTGAGAACGGCTGAACCGATTTCGTTAATTCTTTTTTTATCATATTCCTTGAAGTACGAGGATGGTTCTTATGTAGAGAAAACGTAAATATGTACCACGGGCGAAGCCGGGGCGGACTGCTAGTAAACAATATTATGTAATTGTATACCCCTGCTTCGCCTGTGCTCTTGCAATGCCAATTCAAATTCTATATTAATTGGTCAAATCAGAAATTGATGGAAGAAAATGCAAATGCAAATGGAGGTACCGAAACCACATATTTTTTATGAAGTACACAATTTGGGCCCTCTTTCAATTTTAATTTCGGGTTGGCAGAAAATTTTATCCTTTCTGGTTAACGTTGAAATTTTTTATTCATAAACTATAGTGTTATACATATATTTAATACTAGCTTTCCGCCCGCGGCTTCGCCCGCGTTTTCAGAGAAAACCCCGCATAGTTCCCTTTCCCGTGGGATTTCCGGGATAAAACCTATCCTATCTCTCAAGTTGGATCGAACTTGAGAGATAGGATAGGTTTTATCCCGGAATTGATGCTAAGCCATTAAAAAAGTAATAAGTTAATTAAAATTAAGAAAAATGTAGAATATGTCAGGATATGAAAACTCAAGTATGAAAAATGTTATCACTTTATGAGAACTGTTTTTTACACGCTTTATTACACGCTTTATATTAGCTTCACCTGTATGTTTGTAACCGACTTCTTTGGGCGCGATTTTGACCCACTTTAAACGGCCAGATTTCGTTCAAACTTTGTAGATTTATTGAGGACCGATGACAATACACTAATTTGATAAAATAAATAATAGTTAAAAAAAAATAAAAAACACGCTTTTTATAGAAAACCGAACTAAAAGCGTGTCTTTTAGTTTTTTTAAACTATTATTTCTACTTCAGACTTGTTAGAATTTTACAAGAAGACGCGAGAAATTTCTGATAAAAGATAACACAAATAAATCAAAAGAAATTTAGCAATTTAATATGTCATTGAAGGAAATAAACGATAACAAAGGCTCGCCACAATTGTCGTGTTTTATGACAAAGTGTACATGTATTTATAGAAACATTTTAAACAGAAATGACATGATCAAAATATTGGGAAAAACGCAGTACAAAACAAATTTCATGGAAGAGTCAAATCTCTAATGTATAGTGATATTTTTTTCGATTATTTTAGATTATAATATTTGTTAGCATTAAAGGAAATCACAAATCTACTATCTATTATAATACATATAATGTATTTGTAAAATTAAATTGTAAAACTGACATGATTAAAAGAGCAACTATGGAGTTTCTTGCCGGTTCTTCTCCGTAGATACTGCTTTCCGAATCGGTGGTAAATGTTAAAAATATGTAATGACGTTTCAAAAGTGCTTCTAGAAGAAGTCTTATTGAATAAATAAATATTTGAGTTTGAGTTTGAGTTTACTTAAAACACAAATAAGTTATATTAATTAATGTATGTAATTCTTTCATGTAGACACAGGGCAAGCATAAAATAACAATAAGAGTCCACAAACAATTCTTACTTGAATAAAGTGAATTCGCGAACATCGGCTTGTGTAGATAAAAATATTTAGTACAACTCGTATTTGGTAAAAAATAAATAAATAACAATCTTTCATTACTACGCAAAACACATTGTTATGAATTACTTATGAAAGAAATTTTTAAAACGTAATTTTTTTCGTATGTAATTATTCAAACAACTCACAACGCAAATTAAATAATTACCACAAACTATATGTCACACCTTTAAAAAATACTAACTTAAAATAGTGTGTATTAAAAACCATAAAATAATAAAAAGCCATGAAAGCAGGATGCAACAGGATAGCGACTGCAGCCTACTCCCTACTTATAAGGATAACTGAAACGTAAAATATAAAATGGATTTACATACGATAATATTAGCACAAATAGTCGAAACTCCGGTAAAGTAACACCTCTGGGGGTTTCACAAGATGTGGTCGTTTAAATTAGTGGTCCTGACAATATTTTTGGTAAGTACATTGCTAAGAAATAATCATCTATCTATTCCTAGTTGAAGATTTTCGGCAATAATAGAATATTTTAAAATTAATCAGAATTTTTCATCTCTCCTTTTAAAATAACAAAATATAGTTGGAATAAAGTAAGGTTTGATAAACTATTTTTTTTTAAATATTAAATTATACCAGACGAAGGCTCTAGTTTCCCTTACATCTCGTGATCTTACAAGATTTTCAGGGCGATTCGAACGTCGCTTACTGTATGCAACAAATAGTTCGTATATATTAATGTTATTTTAACTGATAGATACGCTAAATAGAATATATGTATAAATTGTAGAAATGTCTATAAGTCTTTGAAATTTGTTTCAGGTTTCTGCCACTGCGAGACCCAACAATGAAGACAATAATGGGTAAGTAAATAGCAAATTTATGTGATTATTGTATTTATATATTAAGTCAAATGAATAAAGGAGATTGCCCAAGTGACTATGGCACTTGGTATCGCAATCAAACTTATTGTGTCAAGATGAAATATAGTTCAATTTAAATATTGATGTTAGTACTTTTAGATATGATTAAAGTTTTTATGTAAATAAGCCGCAGTTCGCGACAATAAAAAAAATGTGTGCGTGTACTAGTGTACACACGTAAGAAGTGAAACTTCTTTATGACCTTATTTTTCAAAAAATAATTTACTTTATGCAACTTTACAGAAATACGTCGAATCACGCGTGGTAGGGATAAGAAAAAGATGTCGCGTAACGGAAAAATGTCACGCGTAACGAAAAAATGTTACACTAAATTTTTTCCAACCCCGATAAAGAAGTTTCACTTCAATAAAACAATACTTAAATTGAAATACTTTATCGAGTTTAAACTAACGATAAACGTTAAGTTTTACATTTATTACATAGGTATTATTACATAGGTAATATTTTAAATTTTATTGTAAATACATGAGTAATTAATGAGAAAAATAAATCGTAATAAACATTATTTTAAAATAAATAACGTCGAACGTCGAACACATTCATTTAAAATAGATAGGTACTATGACATTAATATTTACGCTCAGATTACACTGACGTGTTACTAGGCAATGATTAAAAATACCCACCTTGCTATTGATTTTTAGGTCGATTTGTCAAGTATTTATCCTATAGAGATACTATTACTATTTGCATTACACATTTTTTTAAATCAGCAATTATTAAAAAATCCTCAAATCGATTTACGGAATTAAATTGCATCGTAAATGTTGTTGTATTTTCAATATACTAGAGTAGCAACACTGCAAGCAATATTGCAAGAGAGATAGATATTGCAAGAGAGATAGTTTCAAACAATATTGCAAGAGAGATAGTTTCAAACAAAAACTTTTACTTTTATTTCTATTTATTCGGTATAATTACGACTTAATAGTGATAAATATGATCATTATAAATACAAATAGGAATTAACAATACTATCTCGAATACGTGACACATTAAAATTTTACCGATACCACCCGTGGTCATTCTCCTTTTGACTGGAAATCTAGTCGATATATATTCTCCTAATTATAAATATACATAATTTAAATTTTGGTTTCATCAAAAAAACTATGAACGAAGTAATCCTGCAGTGGGATCTTATATCTATTTATCTATAATATGTTCCCGACATTTCTGATCCTATCGGTGGTTGCGTGATGCTTGAGCAACTGAGCAATTATTTCTTCTCAATGAATTGAATATCCAACACAAAATATTTTTGCAATGAGAACCTATGGTTTCTGCTATTCGATCAAACAAACAAACTTAAACAAACTTAACTATTATCCTTTTATAAATTCGAAAGCATTTTTTTTATTGTAAACTAATTGATACTTATTACAGGGAAAAAACACTTCTGGGAGATAAACTAAAAAAAAACCCGGAATCTACTGATCGAATTACTACTCTTAAAACACTTCCAAAGGTAAATATATTTACGCAGTTTTTATAAACATTATTTAAATATAGTTAATATTATAGTAGAAAAAAGTAAAATCACGTACAAACTCATGAAATTATTCTATAATCATTAATCACCAATCCAAGTGTACAAAATTTGAATTAAATCTGTCCTTTTAAAATAATAATACATATAATGTATATGAATGAACTTAATGAGAGTTTTTAAAATACTGTGTCTCAAGTGAGTTATTTTTTAGTCAAGTTTGTGATCGAACCGATACTTTATTTATTCTGTGTCACTAATTTATATTTTTTTTTTCAGATTATTTCGACCACTGAAAGAGGGACAGATGAAAAGTGAGTGGTTCATAACAATTTATTGCATCCTACTAATATTATATATGCGAAAATTTGTGATGATGGATGTTTGTTATTCTTTCACGCAAATATTACTGAACCGATGGTATGTAGGTCGCTGAAAATCCAGAATAAGACATATGCTTTTTATCCCGGAAATCCCACAGGAAAAAGAACTGCGGGTGCGGGGTTTTCTTTGAAAATGCGGGCGAAGCCGCGGGCGGATGTCTAGTATAAAATATATGAGTAATAATCTATATTCTATATATTATATAAAAATGAAACCCGTTTCGCGTTGTCACAGCATCACGTGTGAACGGCTGAGCCGATTTAGATAATTCTTTTTTTATTATATTCCTCGAAGTACCTACGAGGATGGTTCTTATGTAGAGAAAACGTAAATATGTACCACGGGCGAAGCCGGGGCGGACCGCTAGTTTTAAATAAATGTGCATACTACTAATATTATTAAAGTGAAAATTTGTAACGATTGATGTTTGTTACTCTTTCACAAAAAAAATACGGGACAGATTTGGATGATTTAGTTACTTGATTATTCCCGCGGGTTCGTCTGTGAGTGCAACCGCGCGGCACACCGAGTTTAAAATAAATGAGTATAGGTAAACCAGAATCTGATGGCAATTAGGGAAATCAAAATTTTGAGTGTGCAACCCTAGGGAAAATGGACTGAACGATCTTGATACTGCTTATTTTTTATTTTGTCCTCAATATCATATAGTCACATTACATACTGTACTTGATAATGATATATCCACATAATATTATGTAGGTACATACTTACATGTACAATATACCATATTACTTTTATATAGATAAAGCATATTAAGTATTTACACATACCTATATTAATCAGGCCGTCAGCGCAAAAGTGGCCTAAGGTATTGATAATTAGTATCTATTGAGAAATTGACATACTTACATAATTAAATGAGAATTCAGAATATGATATTAATAAAAATTTTTATCGTAAATTTAAATTATTTACTTGTATTTATTGTTTAAACTAAAATGCCTTTGTAATGGCATACATTTTTGTAATAAAAACTTAATATTTAAAATATTTTTGTGGGTTAGGCCACCTTTGCATTATGTTTTACGATAGTTTTTATAAGCATAGGCCAAAAATAAAAATCTAAATTCCTTAAAATATCTTTATGTTCAGTTCAGAAAAGTAAAATTCCTAAATTTAAAACTTAGAAAATTTTATTCATCAGATTGTTAATCCACAAAAATGTCATCTGCCTCTGTTCCGGGTGTCTTCAAATTGTTGTAAAAGTCGTGATGACAAGGAGGAATGTAATTCAGTAGTTCAGTTAAAGCTTTCTTCTGCTTTTCACAAATTGCATGATTAGCAGGATATATAAAGTTTCAAGATTTTCAATAGTAATAGAGTTCCTCTTTAAGGTCAGTCTCTCGAAATGTAACCTCATCATTATTTGAGTATTTAAAATAGTTTAAAAGGATGCATTTGACAAAACATTAACCATTGCATCTTTAGCCATTCAACTTTACCTTTGTCTGCACAAAGTTTGCGGTAAGTAGTGTTTTATTCTAATGATTTGCTTGAGAAAAAAGTATCTTTGGTCATAGAAATTATTTCAAAGGGTTTAGTTTTTCGGGCAGCTAAAATAACTTGTTTCTATACTTCAGGTACATAATTTTTTTTAAAATACCGCTTCTGTTTTTGTACAAGACCAAAATCTTGGTCACATGACATGTAGGAATGTCCACAAACTAAAAATTTATGATCAATCTTAAAAATTTCGGGGTTAGGCCACTTTTACACTCTAGTTAATGAAGTAATTAGTTATGCAAAAACATTTTACCTGGTTCCATCTATTATGTGCGTGGAAAATTATGGATAGGCCATTTTTGCACTGTAGAAATATGAAGTTCGAATATGTTTAATTGTTTATGCATATAACTTAGAAATAAGCAAAATGTTGGCTAGGCCATTTCTGCGCTGAAGACCTCTTGTATATATCATTATCATTATGCCATGTGAAAATATGGATGTAATTCGATTGTTTATAATTTTTTTATAAAATAAAATAAAATTATGTTTATTTTCATAAGTATTACCAGATACACACATTATAAAATTGACTTGGACAGCTTGGACTTGACGAATAGCCACATTGGAAACTCCTGTAATAAGAAAATTAAATTGCAATCCACAAACAATATTATATGTAGTTACCTACTTATAATATTTTTAATTTAAAGTATCAAAACGGGTAAGTCCAATTTGCCAATAAAATCTTCCACGCGCTTCAAAATTTAAAATTGTGATGTGTTTGACCCTTCTTCATCGAATATTTTTCTATACACTCCTGCTTGTGATCACAGCGGCTTTTTCGACATTTTCGAAGATTTTGAAGACAAAATCCAAAAAATTATTTAACAACTGCGAAAAAGACAAATAATTTGACAACCAATTTGATAGTTGTCAAATAAAGTTGCCACATAAAAATCTTTTATTTTTAAGCTATTGCATAGCTTCTATCGCGGGCCTTGAGCGCGGGGACCGAATCCAGAAATTCCGTAACGAAAAAACCTCAACGCTCAACGCTCCCCCCTCCGACGGGCGCGGAAAGGCACGCTATACAATAGCTTTACCGCGGCAGTCCCCGAGTGCCACACGTCTTTTTTTTAAATATAAATATGCCATCAGATTCTGGTATTGTTATTGTATGTACTTCAATATACGAGAGTAGCAACACTGCAAGCAATATTGCAAGAGAGATAGATATATGTTTCAAAACAAAAACTTTTACTTTTATTTCTATTTATTCGGTACTAGCAATGCCCTGCGGTTTCACCCGCATAGATAGCGATATCGTGACAGTGAAAAGTCTACTATAGGTCGGACTATAGGTTTAATTTTTAATCACATGAAAATCACCTTCACCCCGTCCCGCACTACGCCTGCTCATTATACCTACTATTTTCTGTAGATTGACACTTTTAAAAATTCGTTATATCTTTTGAATGGAATATCCAATTTTTTTTATTTAAAAAGTATTTTGCTGGTATTGAAACAGTCTATAATAAAACATCATTTAATGGGATAAGGATTAATATATGTGTATGGATAACATGGTTTGATTACTGTCGGCACTTCTATTTACTTTGAAAACGTAAAAAAGTTGTTGTAGTAACATAACTACTGAAGATGGACATATGGTATTGCGGACTTTCTTGTAGATATTGATCCATTCTATAATACCGTAGAACATTTTTTTGTTCTATCTTCAATAGATTCCGCAGCGCACGCGATGACAGCATTTTTATTAAGGAATTTCTTACACCTTGGGTTACATTATTGCATTTTTGGTAAGGATCTCTAATTTTTTTGAAAATGCAATATAGCCTATGTTGCTCAGTGAAGATGCAGCTTTCTAATGGTGAAAGAATTTTTGAAATCGGTCCAGTAGTTTATGCGTGAAAACCATACATACATACATACATACATACTTACATAATTACAAACTTTTCCTCTTTATAATATTAGTATAGATAATTACGACTTAATAGTGATTATTATGATCATTATAAATACAAATAGGAATTAACAATATCTCGAATACGTGGCACAACTAAAATTTTACCGATACCACCCGTGGTCATTCTCCTTTTGACTGGAAATCTAGTCGATATATATTCTCCTAATTATAAATATACATAATTTAAATTTTGGTTTCATCAAAAAAACTATGAACGAAGTAATCCTGCAGTGGGATCTTATATCTATTTATATCTATAATATGTTCCCGACATTTCTGATCCTATCGGTGGTTGCGTGATGCTTGAGCAACTGAGCAATTATTTCTTCTCAATGAATTTAATATCCAACACAAAATATTTTTGCAATGAGAACCTATAGTTTCTGCTATTCGATCAAACAAACAAACTCTTCAGCTTATATATGTATTATCCTTTTATAAATTCGAAAGCATTTTTATATTGTAAACTAATTGATACTTATTACAGGCCAAAACCACCGGTGACAACTGAAAAACCAGCAAACCAGCCACCTTCTGGTCCAACTACTCCTGAAACAACTACAAAGGTAAATATATTTACGCAGTTTTTATAAACATTATTTAAATATAGTTAATATTATAGTAGAAAAAAGTAAAATCACGTACAAACTCATGAAATTATTCTATAATCACCAATCCAAGTGTACAAAATTTGAATTAAATCTGTCCTTTTAAAATAATACCTACATATAATGTATATGAATGAACTTAATGAGAGTTTTTAAAATACTGTGTCTCAAGTGAGTTATTTTTTAGTCAAGTTTGTGATCGAACCGATACTTTATTTATTCTGTGTCACTAATTTATATTTCTTTTTTTCAGATTATTTCGACCACTGAAAGAGGGACAGATGAAAAGTGAGTGGTTCATAACAATTTATTGCATCCTACTAATATTATATATGCGAAAGTTTGTGATGATGGATGTTTGTTATTCTTTCACGCAAATATTACTGAACCGATGGTATGTAGGTCGCTGAAAATCCAGAATAAGACATATGCTTTTTATCCCGGAAATCCCACAGGAAAAAGAACTGCGGGTGCGGGGTTTTCTTTGAAAATGCGGGCGAAGCCGCGGGCGGATGTCTAGTATAAAATATATGAGTAATAATCTATATTCTATATATTATATAAAAATGAAACCCGTTTCGCGTTGTCACAGCATCACGTGTGAACGGCTGAGCCGATTTAGATAATTCTTTTTTTATTATATTCCTCGAAGTACGAGGATGGTTCTTATGTAGAGAAAACGTAAATATGTACCACGGGCGAAGCCGGGGCGGACCGCTAGTTTTAAATAAATTTAATGTGCATACTACTAATATTATTAAAGTGAAAATTTGTAACGATTGATGTTTGTTACTCTTTCACAAAAAAAATACGGGACAGATTTGGATGATTTAGTTACTTGATTATTCCCGCGGGTTCGTCTGTGAGTGCAACCGCGCGGCACACCGAGTTTAAAATAAATGAGTATAGGTAAACCAGAATCTGATGGCAATTAGGGAAATCAAAATTTTGAGTGTGCAACCCTAGGGAAAATGGACTGAACGATCTTGATACTGCTTATTTTTTATTTTGTCCTCAATATCATATAGTCACATTACATACTGTACTTGATAATGATATATCCACATAATATTATGTAGGTACATACTTACATGTACAATATACCATATTACTTTTATATAGATAAAGCATATTAAGTATTTACACATACCTATATTAATCAGGCCGTCAGCGCAAAAGTGGCCTAAGGTATTGATAATTAGTATCTATTGAGAAATTGACATACTTACATAATTAAATGAGAATTCAGAATATGATATTAATTAAAAATTTTATCGTAAATTTAAATAATTTACTTGTATTTATTGTTTAAACTAAAATGCCTTTGTAATGGCATAAATTTTTGTAATAAAAACTTAATATTTAAAATATTTTTGTGGGTTAGGCCACCTTTGCACTATGTTTTACGATAGTTTTTATAAGCATAGGCCAAAAATAAAAATCTAAATTCCTTAAAATATCTTTATGTTCAGTTCAGAAAAGTAAAATTCCTAAATTTAAAACTTAGAAAATTTTATTCATCAGATTGTTAATCCACAAAAATGTCATCTGCCTCTGTTCCGGGTGTCTTCAAATTGTTGTAAAAGTCGTGATGACAAGGAGGAATGTAATTCAGTAGTTCAGTTAAAGCTTTCTTCTGCTTTTCACAAATTGCATGATTAGCAGGATATATAAAGTTTCAAGATTTTCAATAGTAATAGAGTTCCTCTTTAAGGTCAGTCTCTCGAAATGTAACCTCATCATTATTTGAGTATTTAAAATAGTTTAAAAGGATGCATTTGACAAAACATTAACCATTGCATCTTTAGCCATTCTACTTTACCTTTGTCTGCACAAAGTTTGCGGTAAGTAGTGTTTTATTCTAATGATTTGCTTGAGAAAAAAGTATCTTTGGTCATAGAAATTATTTCAAAGGGTTTAGTTTTTCGGGCAGCTAAAATAACTTGTTTCTATACTTCAGGTACATAATTTTTTTTAAAATACCGCTTCTGTTTTTGTACAAGACCAAAATCTTGGTCACATGACATGTAGGAATGTCCACAAACTAAAAATTTATGATCAATCTTAAAAATTTCGGGGTTAGGCCACTTTTACACTCTAGTTAATGAAGTAATTAGTTATGCAAAAACATTTTACCTGGTTCCATCTATTATGTGCGTGGAAAATTATGGATAGGCCATTTTTGCACTGTAGAAATATGAAGTTCGAATATGTTTATGCATATAACTTAGAAATAAGCAAAATGTTGGCTAGGCCATTTCTGCGCTGAAGACCTCTTGTATATATCATTATCATTATGCCATGTGAAAATATGGATGTAATTCGATTGTTTATAATTTTTTTATAAAATAAAATAAATTTATGTTTATTTTCATAAGTATTACCAGATACACACATTATAAAATTGACTTGGACAGCTTGGACTTGACGAATAGCCACATTGGAAACTCCTGTAATAAGAAAATTAAATTGCAATCCACAAACAATATTATATGTAGTTACCTACTTATAATATTTTTAATTTAAAGTATCAAAACGGGTAAGTCCAATTTGCCAATAAAATCTTCCACGCGCTTCAAAATTTAAAATTGTGATGTGTTTGACCCTTCTTCATCGAATATTTTTCTATACACTCCTGCTTGTGATCACAGCGGCTTTTTCGACATTTTCGAAGATTTTGAAGACAAAATCCAAAAAATTATTTAACAACTGCGAAAAAGACAAATAATTTGACAACCAATTTGATAGTTGTCAAATAAAGTTGCCACATAAAAATCTTTTATTTTTAAGCTATTGCATAGCTTCTATCGCGGGCCTTGAGCGCGGGGACCGAATCCAGAAATTCCGTAACGAAAAAACCTCAACGCTCAACGCTCCCCCCTCCGACGGGCGCGGAAAGGCACGCTATACAATAGCTTTACCGCGGCAGTCCCCGAGTGCCACACGTCTTTTTTTTAAATATAAATATGCCATCAGATTCTGGTATTGTTATTGTATGTACTTCAATATACGAGAGTAGCAACACTGCAAGCAATATTGCAAGAGAGATAGATATATGTTTCAAAACAAAAACTTTTACTTTTATTTCTATTTATTCGGTACTAGCAATGCCCTGCGGTTTCACCCGCATAGATAGCGATATCGTGACAGTGAAAAGTCTACTATAGGTCGGACTATAGGTTTAATTTTTAATCACATGAAAATCACCTTCACCCCGTCCCGCACTACGCCTGCTCATTATACCTACTATTTTCTGTAGATTGACACTTTTAAAAATTCGTTATATCTTTTGAATGGAATATCCAATTTTTTTTATTTAAAAAGTATTTTGCTGGTATTGAAACAGTCTATAATAAAACATCATTTAATGGGATAAGGATTAATATATGTGTATGGATAACATGGTTTGATTACTGTCGGCACTTCTATTTACTTTGAAAACGTAAAAAAGTTGTTGTAGTAACATAACTACTGAAGATGGACATATGGTATTGCGGACTTTCTTGTAGATATTGATCCATTCTATAATACCGTAGAACATTTTTTTGTTCTATCTTCAATAGATTCCGCAGCGCACGCGATGACAGCATTTTTATTAAGGAATTTCTTACACCTTGGGTTACATTATTGCATTTTTGGTAAGGATCTCTAATTTTTTTGAAAATGCAATATAGCCTATGTTGCTCAGTGAAGATGCAGCTTTCTAATGGTGAAAGAATTTTTGAAATCGGTCCAGTAGTTTATGCGTGAAAACCATACATACATACATACATACATACTTACATAATTACAAACTTTTCCTCTTTATAATATTAGTATAGATAATTACGACTTAATAGTGATTATTATGATCATTATAAATACAAATAGGAATTAACAATATCTCGAATACGTGGCACAACTAAAATTTTACCGATACCACCCGTGGTCATTCTCCTTTTGACTGGAAATCTAGTCGATATATATTCTCCTAATTATAAATATACATAATTTAAATTTTGGTTTCATCAAAAAAACTATGAACGAAGTAATCCTGCAGTGGGATCTTATATCTATTTATATCTATAATATGTTCCCGACATTTCTGATCCTATCGGTGGTTGCGTGATGCTTGAGCAACTGAGCAATTATTTCTTCTCAATGAATTTAATATCCAACACAAAATATTTTTGCAATGAGAACCTATAGTTTCTGCTATTCGATCAAACAAACAAACTCTTCAGCTTATATATGTATTATCCTTTTATAAATTCGAAAGCATTTTTATATTGTAAACTAATTGATACTTATTACAGGCCAAAACCACCGGTGACAACTGAAAAACCAGCAAACCAGCCACCTTCTGGTCCAACTACTCCTGAAACAACTACAAAGGTAAATATATTTACGCAGTTTTTATAAACATTATTTAAATATAGTTAATATTATAGTAGAAAAAAGTAAAATCACGTACAAACTCATGAAATTATTCTATAATCACCAATCCAAGTGTACAAAATTTGAATTAAATCTGTCCTTTTAAATAATATATATGGATGAACTTAATGAGAGTTTTTAAAATACTGTTTCTCAAGTGAGTTATTTGTTAGTCAAGTTTGTGATCGTACCTATACTTTATTTATTCTGTGTCACTAATTTATATTTTTTTTTATTTTCAGATTATTCCGACCACTGAAAGAGGGACAGATGAAAAGTGAGTGGTTCATAACAATTTATTGCATCCTACTAATATTATATATGCGAAAGTTTATGATGATGGATGTTTGTTATTCTTCCACGCAAATATTACTGAACCGATTACAATGAAATTTGGTATGTAGGTCGCTGAAAATCCAGAATAAGACATATGCGTTTTATCCCGGAAATCCCACAGGAAAGAGAACTGCGGGTGCGGGATTTTCTTTGAAAATGCGGGCGAAGCCGCGGGCGGATGTCTAGTATAAAATATATGAGTAATATTCTATATATCTTATCTTATCTTATAATATAAAAATGAATCGCAAAATGTGTTGGTAAGCGCATAACTCGAGAACGGCTGAACCGATTTCGATAATTCTTTTTTTATTATATTCCTTGAACTACGAGGATGGTTCTTATGTAGAGAAAACGTAAACATGTCCCACGGGCGAAGCCGGGGCGGACCGCTAGTCTTCTTATATATAAAAATGAATCGCAAAATGTGTTGGTAAGCGCATAACTCGAGAACGGCTGAACCGATTTCGATAATTCTTTTTTTATTATATTCCTTGAAGTACGAGTATGGTTCTTATGTAGAGAAAACGTAAATATTATGTACCACGGGCGAAGCCGGGTCGGACCGCTAGTATTCTATACTAGCTTCCGCCCGCGACTCCGTCCGCGCGGATGTCGGTCTTCGCGTGGATGGTTTATTTCTCCATTTTGAGTAATATCTATTGGACTCAAATACGGCTAGGCCTATAATAATACCCAACGTGTGTTCGCTGTTCTACAGAACAACGTCTATGGATAAAACTGAAAAATTAAGATTATTTTTTTTCTACGTATTTTTTCAGGATAAAAAGTATCCTATTTTACGCCCAGGATAATAAGGTATAATTATACCAAGTTTCATCGAAATCGAACCGTTAGTTTTCACGTGATGTCTTCACATACAGACAGACAGACAGACAGACAGACAGACAAAAAATTTTTTAATCACATATTTGGGCTTGGTATCGATCCAGTAACACCCCCTGCTATTTATTTTTTCAATATTTTCAATGTACAGAATTGACCCTTCTACAGATTTATTATATGTATAGATATATAAAAATGAAACCCGTTTCGCGTTGTCACAGAATCACGTGTGAACGGCCGAGCCGATTTAGATAATTCTTTTTTTGTTATATTCCTCGAAGTACGAGGATGGTTCTTATGTAGAGAAAACGTAAATATGTACCACGGGCGAAGCCGGGGCGGACCGCTAGTTTTAAATAAATGTGCATACTACTAATATTATTAAAGTGAAAATTTGTAACGATTGATGTTTGTTACTCTTTCATCATCATTTCCAGCCTTTCAGGATGTCTAGTATAAAATATATGAGTAATATTCTATATATCTTATCTTATCTTATAATATAAAAATGAATCGCAAAATGTGTTGGTAAGCGCATAACTCGAGAACGGCTGAACCGATTTCGATAATTCTTTTTTTATTATATTCCTTGAACTACGAGGATGGTTCTTATGTAGAGAAAACGTAAACATGTCCCACGGGCGAAGCCGGGGCGGACCGCTAGTCTTATATATAAAAATGAATCGCAAAATGTGTTGGTAAGCGCATAACTCGAGAACGGCTGAACCGATTTCGATAATTCTTTTTTTATTATATTCCTTGAAGTACGAGTATGGTTCTTATGTAGAGAAAACGTAAATATTATGTACCACGGGCGAAGCCGGGTCGGACCGCTAGTATTCTATACTAGCTTCCGCCCGCGACTCCGTCCGCGCGGATGTCGGTCTTCGCGTGGATGGTTTATTTCTCCATTTTGAGTAATATCTATTGGACTCAAATACGGCTAGGCCTATAATAATACCCAACGTGTGTTCGCTGTTCTACAGAACAACGTCTATGGATAAAACTGAAAAATTAAGATTATTTTTTTTCTACGTATTTTTTCAGGATAAAAAGTATCCTATTTTACGCCCAGGATAATAAGGTATAATTATACCAAGTTTCATCGAAATCGAACCGTTAGTTTTCACGTGATGTCTTCACATACAGACAGACAGACAGACAGACAGACAGACAAAAAATTTTTTAATCACATATTTGGGCTTGGTATCGATCCAGTAACACCCCCTGCTATTTATTTTTTCAATATTTTCAATGTACAGAATTGACCCTTCTACAGATTTATTATATGTATAGATATATAAAAATGAAACCCGTTTCGCAGAGTCATCATCATCATCATGATGATGATGATGATGATGACTCTTTCACAAAAAAAAAGACGGGTTGCACTCTGGGAGTGCCGGCAGAAGTGAAAACTTGATTATTAACGTTCAGCATGTTTGATATTTTGGAATGGTATCCGTCTTACGCATGGAATATAAGGGCTAAAAAAAAATCCGTCTTACGCTTTTTCGATCAGGCCACGTGTCCTGACGCGAGTTTAAGATTACCTATACCCAACGCCGCTAAAGAAGTTTTCACTTCAAAATTAGGGGACAGATTTGGATGATTCTCTTCCCGTATTATTAAAGTACTCTTTGTTCTCTTCCCCCCAGACCGTCGTTAGATGTACACGTTTGCGCGGTTGTAATTTATTAATTTGTTGTTATAAAAGTGATTTAATTCAAGTACGAAAATAGGAGTGCATAAGTTTTGAAGTGAGAATTCAGCTTAACTATTATCCTTTTATAAATTCGAAAGCATTTTTATATTGTAAACTAATTGATACTTATTACAGGCAAAAAACACCTGTGACAACTGAAAAACCAGCAAACCAGCCACCTTCTGGTCCAACTACTCCTGAAACAACTACAAAGGTAAATATATTTACGCAGTTTTTATAAACATTATTTAAATATAGTTAATATTATAGTAGAAAAAAGTAAAATCACGTACAAACTCATGAAATTATTCTATAATCACCAATCCAAGTGTACAAAATTTGAATTAAATCTGTCCTTTTAAAATAATAATATATATGGATGAACTTAATGAGAGTTTTTAAAATACTGTTTCTCAAGTGAGTTATTTTTTAGTCAAGTTTGTGATCGTACCTATACTTTATTTATTCTGTGTCACTATTTTATATTTTTTTTTATTTTCAGAATATTCCGACCACTGAAAGAGGGACAGATAAAAAGTGAGTGGTTCATAACAATTTATTGCATCCTACTAATATTATCGGTTGAATGCATTCAACATGCGCTGTCTGCGTAGTATTCTTCGTATAACATGGAAGGACCGAATAACTAATGAAAAAGTCCCAGAGATTGCACAGTTGCCCAGTCTTAGAGCCCTGCTTAAGCAGCGTCGGTTGCGTTGGCTAGGACATGTCCACCGCATGGATCCTTCCCGATTGCCGAGGCAAGTAATGCTTGGTGCAGTTGCACATGCTAAAAGAGGCATCGGAAGACCTTTGCTGCGTTTTAAAGACCGTGTGAAACGTGACATGTCTACGTTCAAAATCAACCCCCCAGACTGGGAAAAGCTCGCCCAAAACCGAACATCTTGGCGTAGTCTAGTTCATGAGGGTTGTAAGGCACACGATCGCAGTTGGTTCGATGCTCTGCGTGATCGTCGGACTAGATTAAATAATTTATCACCAGTCACATCATCAACATATAAGTGCAGGAGTTGTGGGCGCTCTTGTCGCTCCAGAATCGGGCTCTTCAGCCATGAACGACGCTGCCCTAAATTATAACAATAATAAAATAACTCATATTACAATTAATTAAATTAACTTAAGTATGTACTAAATTGCTGCATTAATAGAATTTTAACTTCGTAATTAAAATGTAACTGCATATATAATCTACCATAGATTTAATAGGCCAACGACGACTAATATTATAAATGCGAAAGTTTGTGATGATGGATGTTTGTTATTCTTTCACGCAAATATTACTGAACCGATTACAATGAAATTTGGTATGTAGGTCGCTGAAAATCCAGAATAAGACATATGCTTTTTATCCCGGAAATCCCACAGGAAAAAGAACTGCGGATGCGGGTTTTTTTTGAAAATGCGGGCGAAGCTGCGGGCGGATGTCTAGTATAAAATATATGAGTAATAATCTATATTCTATATATATAAAAATGAAACCCGTTTCGCGTTGTCACAGCATCACGTGTGAACGGCTGAGCCGATTTAGATAATTCTTTTTTTATTATATTCCTCGAAGTACGAGGATGGTTCTTATGTAGAGAAAACGTAAATATGTACCACGGGCGAAGCCGGGGCGGACCGCTAGTTTTAAATAAATTTAATGTGCATACTACTAATATTATTAAAGTGAAAATTTGTAACGATTGATGTTTATTACTCTTTCACAAAAAAATTACGGGGCAGATTTGGATGATTTAGTTACTTGATTATTCCCGCGGGTTCGTCTGTGAGTGTAACCGCGAGGCACACCGAGTTTAAAATAAATTTGTTATTGTATGTATTTTCAATATACGAGAGTAGCAACACTGCAAGCAATATTGCAAAATAGATAGATATATGTTTCAAAACAAAAACTTTTACTTTTATTTCTATTTATTCGGTATAATAATTACGACCCCATTGACCACCGAGCGCCCCGATCGGGGCGCGACACAATAGATTTTCTATTGTGTCTGTGATTCCGGGGACTGATGGATTAATAGTGATAAATATGATCATTATAAATACAAATAGGAATTAACAATATCTCGAATACGTGGCACAACTAAAACTTTACCGATACCACCCGTGGTCATTCTCCTTTTGACTGGAAATCTAGTCGATGTATATTC
Source organism: Colias philodice (assembly GCF_061535455.1). Lineage (NCBI taxonomy): Eukaryota > Metazoa > Arthropoda > Insecta > Lepidoptera > Pieridae > Colias > Colias philodice. The sequence goes on along the minus strand of NC_143095.1, from coordinate 11,291,591 downwards.
TCCTAATTATAAATATACATAATTTAAATTTTGGTTTCATCAAAAAAACTATGAACGAAGTAATCCTGCAGTGGGATCTTATATCTATGTATCTATAATATGTTCCCGACATTTCTGATCCTATCGGTGGTTGCGTGATGCTTGAGCAACTGAGCAATTATTTCTTCTCAACGAATTGAATATCCAACACAAAATATTTTTGCAATGAGAACCTATAGTTTCTGCTATTCGATCAAACAAACAAACTCTTCAGCTTAATTATTATCCTTTTTATAAATTCGAAAGCATTTTTATATTGTAAACTAATTGATACTTACTAAATATGGTGATATCATTGATATTAATAATACCTCTCTCCGAACTGTTCGTAAATTGTTTGTATGTAAGCTTAATGGATAGCATGTAGTCATAGTTATTAAAAATTATATTATGTTCTTAGCCTTATGTTCTAACACCAAAATAGCAATTTATTATAGTTATGTGTTAGTAATGAGACGCAACTATTTATTGTTTTTATTATATACATTTTCCTTTGTTCTCTTTATAATGTAATGTTGTTTTTTCTCTTCTCGCTGTTGAGTTTACAATTAAAAATTGTCAGTTTGTGTAATTTATATTTGCATGTTGTGAATACCTATAATTGTTTGTTACATTTAGAAGAATACAATAAGTCTGTAATTAATAATTAATGAAACAATGTAAACAAACGTTGGTATTTCTAATAAATAAATAAAAAAAAAATTACAGCTCAAAAACACCTGTGGGAACTGAAAAACCAGCAAACCAGCCACCTTCTGGTCCAACTACTCCTGAAACAACTACAAAGGTAAATATATTTACGCAGTTTTTATAAACATTATTTAAATATAGTTAATATTATAGTAGAAAAAAGTAAAATCACGTACAAACTCATGAAATTATTGTATAATCACCAATCCAAGTGTACAAAATTTGAATTAAATCTGTCGTTTTAGAATGGGCCCATGAGTCGTTTCCCGTTACATACAAACATACTAAAATTCTGATTTAAAGGAAATTAATACATGGTCTGAACCACAGAATATATAAAAGAGGTTAGAATGGCAATAATTCGCCGTTGATTGATTGTCGATTGATTTTAGGTAATCCAAATATAATAAATAAAATTAATTAATATGACATAAATTTAGTAATTAAAGACAGAAAAATTGACCGAGTAGGTACCCGAGGCTCGAAATTTAGGTATAATTTTTGACGAGAACTTAAGATTCGAGAAACATATCAACACTATTATTTCCAATTTTATTGCTTTTATCGCTTAAAAATAGAATATAGAATACGAAAATACATTGATACATCTCTTCGCATTCGCCTCTGTGACGCGCTTGTACTGTCCAAGTTCATTTTTTTTTTTTTTGTGTGGTGTCTCTCAATGTTAGCCAGAAGGGCTTCTACATTTTAACGCGGACGCGGGGGTGAACTGAAGGTTCACCCTGGTAGCGACATGCACAAGGGCGTCCCGCCTTGACGGGGATCTCGAACCTCGGCTTGGGCTGTCGCTTGAGTGGAGGAGGCCAGAAGGGCCCTAATCGGACGGGGTCCAAGTTCAACTACGCTGATACTATGTACGGGCCTAGATTGCTCTCACGGACCAATTCATATTCATATATAGTTTCATATTATTGAGACCCGGTTCTCAAGATCATCAAAAAACCCGGGTGCATGGCCTAGTCACGAGTGGCTGAGTTTTTCAGGCATCCGCCCCGGAATGGCGCGTAAGGATGCGGGTTCGAGTCCCGCCTCGTGATCGAATTTTTTCTATTATTTATAAATTTATAGTCTTATAAACATATTTTTTTATTTATTACAGGGTGAAGGTGGTGATGCAGCTGAAATAAAGTAAGTAACTAAACTATCCAATCAGTACTGGCCAATAAAAACAAGTCTATATTGGAACATAATATAACCTCATTTAAAAAGTCGGTTACAAAAGTAAACTTATAATTATTACACACATTTTTTTGGAATGAAGTTCCTTATCACGCGTTGCGAAAGGGGGCAAGATGGAATTAAGCCCAAAAGTTGTAAGTAACGATATTTATTTCTATAGCCGTGCCGTGCGACGTGCGCGTATTTCTCTGTCTTTCTCTCTCTCTCATAGAAAGCAAGCCAGTTAGTTTAGTAAGTTCGTTCCATCCTGTCCATTGACACCTCTCAAGTACATATTTTAATATAATTTTCTTTTCTAGGGCGGAGAAGGGCATGAGTACGGGGGCCATTGCAGGCACATCTATCGGCGTCATATCGGGGTGTGGGGTCTTAGCTTGGCTCGGAACAATCGCGTACAAGCGCTTCTTTTAATTCAATTATATATGTAGTTCAAATACGTAGTACATATTACCTCAATGGTTCAAATAGATTAGTATCGTCCTAACATTGTATGCAAATTTTAAAGCAATAAGTTTAGGCCTGGAACTTTTAAACTTTATGGTCCTGTAAATAATTTTTTTTTAGTTGCAACTATCCATATTGTTTCAGATAAAAAGGTTTCTAATCTAATGTAACTCATCATTGTATTTGTAAAGCATACATAATAAGCAATTAAAATAGGTTTATGTATTGAACATAGACTTTGATCGCATTGTTATTGTATGTTTAAAATTACCTAACAATTTATTTAAAATGTTCAGTTACAGCTTATAGTTTCTTTAGTTTGTATTCAAGATAGTAATAAGATTAATTTTTGTACGAAGTTATTGCCCAATGTGTTTTTTAAACAAATGACTGAGAGAATAAATGTTTTTTTAAATACTTGTGCTTTTTTAATCTAGTCCCTTAAAATCTATTGCTGATCGTTTGTAACGATATAATCATAGAAAATATTTGGCTGTACCCGTTTTCGCTTGTTTTGATCTTTATATTATTTATATATTTGTGGAATTTTTACAAACGCTGATAAACAGAAACAGTCTAGGGAAAAGTGAGGGAAAACATCTTTCACAGATCAACACAAAATATTTTTTAATTTATAGTTTACTGCCATCTAGGGAGAGAATGTTGAAGCATTTGTTTTGTTTGAGCTATTAAAATAACCAATTACATTAGTTCAATACAATTTGTACAGATGGCGCTTTACTTAATAAATGATTTTTGAATCAAAATTTGGAAAATATCTTTTTTTTATTGGTGAAGTCCGGTGTTATTAATTGGGCTGTGTGGTAAAGACAACAAAGAAAAGGCTTTCTTAACATATATAAATTATTAGTAAATTTTAAAAGTTGTGCTCTAGTTGTGCCTTTGGATTAGCCTTGAAGAAAACCACGGACAATAACTTTAATTCTAATTTCTTTATTAATTTTTGAATAAGAAGTTGCGTATTCATGGTTAACATTACATATTTTAATTCAACAATTCATCCATCGGTATATCATCAGTATATCATGATGATGATAGTACCTATATCAGGATGATATAGGTACCTATTTAGGTATAATAATTAATGAGAATCTAGATAAATTTAAATTTTGTGTAATACTGAATTCAGCTACATTCGATTCCAAATTCTTCATAGCTTCAGATAGCATATATTATTTTATTGTGTGGCAGGCGGCTCAGAATATAATACATACGCACTAAGCATACGCACTTATAATTATTATAAATTTATAATCATGTAGGTACACAATAATACACTAAACATAGCCTGGTCCGAATCTAGATATTATAGATTATAGATATTATAGACGCGATAGGTATAGTATAAATCTATACTTATAATAAATCTGTAGAGGCCAATTCTGTACATGAAATATATTTAAAAAAAAACTATGAAGGGGTGATAAGGGATCGCTACTGATGCCAAAAATGCAATCAGTAAAATTTTTGTCTGTCTGTCTGTCTATCTGTCTGTCTGTATATTCGTTATAGAAACAAAAACTACACGACGGATTTTAACCAAATTTGGCACAATTATTCTTCATACTCCTGGGCAGGTTATAGTAAAAGAATCATGTAAATCGGTGTAGAAACACCAAAGTTATACATAAAATACGCTATAAGTCATCGCGCGTGAATTACAGAATCATGCCATAAGGATTATTTTTGTGTATCAGTTGCCGCGTTCGACGCGCTTCGCGGCGGGAGCTATAAAGGCGGCGGGTCCGCACCCGTTTCGCGTTGTCACGGCATCACGTGTGAACGGCTGAACCGATTTCGATAATTCTTTTCTATTATATTCCTTGAAGTACGAGGATGGTTCTTATGTAGAGAAAACGTAAATATGTACCACGGGCGAAGCCGGGGCGGACCGCTAGTGGAAAATAAATTTGTATGATCTTAAAGAACAACTACCTATAGAGTTTCTTGTCGTATTTTCTCTGTTGAAACTGTATTCTGAAGCTTTGGTAAATGATTTCACTTTTCTGCATTTTGGACGATTCCAAAGCGCTTCTTCAAGAAGTCTAGTTGAATAAATAAATGTTTGTCTTTAAGTTGACTCTTAGATCTTGGTCCGGAAGGTAACCCTGTTACTGACATAAGAATGAGAGCTTGGTGGTAGGTAATTTCCGAATATGATCATTCTGAATGAAGATAAGCTTAGTAAAAGTTCGAGGAATTAAGTTTCGCAATAAATCATAAAATATTACCAGAAGAGAGTAAGGAAAATAACAAATTAAATATAATATTTGTTCCTTGTACTTGATTTTAGGAGGGTGGTTAAAGCTACCCAAACACAAAATGAAGGGATTCAAAACTTACTAAAAACATTATGCATAGCGAATGACCCCTGCGACAATTTAGTATTTTTTGCCATTCTTAAGCGCGTCACACACGGTGAAGATACTATAATATTTTATCTTAAGATACTGTTATATTTTATATTACAGTATCTTAACGCATCCGGTATCATACCCACAAAATTTCGCGTCATTTGTAACAGGATGGCGGTTCTACAGGGGTCTTAGTACGCAATGACAAAAAGAAAAATGATGGTCCGAACGCTGATACCGGATGCGTTAAGATACTGTAATATAAAATATAACAGTATCTTAAGATAAAATATTATAGTATCTTCACCGTGTGTGACGCGCTTTATTGATAACGACCGTCGTATACAAACTAAGTATACAAATATAATATATTTAATTAGTCATTTTTCATAGGGCGCCCAAGGCACTCCGGTCCCCTGAATGCGGGCCTGTTAGCGTTGCACTTATTTCCTCGTCATAACAGGACTACGCCCCACGATTCCGCCAATTTATCAAACGACATTTAAAATAAATTTCCGCATCTCGATGGGGATTCGAATATTGGCTATATTGTAAACACCAAGCCCTCTTCCTATATCCTGAATGAATTTTTGTCGACTTGTCGCTAATTTGTGATTGTGGCTCTTAAATGTAGCGGAGTAAAACGTCTCTAAATAATTACAAACATTTGTATGATAGATAATTTTTATGGTTTCTTGCTAATAATTATTCTACTTGTTCTGTTCTTGTCCTCCAATAGTGGTATTATTGCTTGTTTTACCGTGGTTGCCTGGAAGAGATGACTAATAAGTGATAAAGCCGGCAAATAAGTTGTACTTTGTCTTTTTCTGTAAGTAGTTGTAAGGTTTCCTGTTTGTGCAAGTGCATTAAAGTGTTAAATAAAATAAATATCACAAGTTTTATTATATGCGCTATAGCACTGGCGCAGCGACGTACATATTTGATTTTGATTTCGTATTTTCTTTGACAAGGGCGACGGGTGGTTGTCATGCTTCATCTGCCTTTTATTTTGTAATCTAATCTTCCACTAGATTGTAGGTTTTGAATAAATTTATTGAATGCATTCTTCCACTCTAAGCTTCCACTATTATAATTATTAGGGACTAGAAGAAGCCTTTTGAGCTTTCATACAAAAAATAATAACAATAGAATTTCGATGAAGTTGACACAAAATCTATAACATGGGATTAACATATGGGATGCTTTTATCTCGAATCCATACTAATATTATAAATGCGAAAGTAACTCTGTCTGTCTGTCTGTTACTTAATCACGCCTTAACTACTGAACCAATTTGCATGAAATTTGGTATAGATATATTTTGACACTCGAGAAAGGACATAGGATAGGTTTTATCCCGGAAATCCTACGGGAACGGGTTTTTCTTTGAAAACGCGGGCGAAGCCGCGGGCGGAAAGCTAGTAAGATATAAGCTTGATTATAAGGTGACTTGACAGATACAATTGACATTGATGTAATAGAGATGATAAATTGCATGAGATATATGTATATGACAAGCACACAGAAGTGAGTACTTCAAAATAAAGATGATGTTCTGACGCACTTGTTATATTGTAAGGTTTTATAAACAGAATTCACACTTCACAGGTAACTGTACCTAAGTGCTGATAATTTGTTGCTCTTATGGTAGTTACTTAACTGACTACTTTAAATACTTCGATAATTTTAATAAAGGCGTCATCTTGATATTATTAATTGTGTTGTATCAGTGTAAAAAATGCTACTTTCCGAACTTTTGGTCACTAATTTCTATGTATTCGATTTTAAATGAAATAGAAATGAAGAAAGAAATATTTGGTGATGAACTAAGAATCTCTTGGGTGCGAAATAACTAATTTCTGAACGATACAAACGTCCTTATACAAGAAATCTAGTTGAATAAAGAAAATGCTTTAGTTTTAATAATCGCTTATCGTCATACAGTTTTCTATGACCAAAGTCTTATAACGTTTTTCCCGCCCTCGATATGAAAATTAGCTGATACTTCGAGACTTAACACCGGTAATGGCGGCTTTGCCTCTAAACGATTTTATGATTGAATTTCGATAAAGAGGTTATGAATATTTCATCTTCAATTTCTATTTATATCGACTTTATTTCTTTCAGCGGTGGCAAGGTGACTGATGGGTTTTTTATTTAATGCTAACATTTTTATATGGACTGTTATTTACATTATTGACTCTATTTTTTGGTAGTTTGTATTTCTTAAAGTCCATCGAAAAAACGATTTTATAAAATTTATTAAAAAAATGATGTTTCGAATTGAATACTGTTTAGTATCAATCTGAAATATGTATATGGCCAGTAATATGATTTTTAATTGATGCCTTTATTGTTATGTGCAAATAAAAGGGGTATTGAGTATTTTTGCTATTATAGGTTGTATAATATTATGCCACAATTTTTGCAGTGAATCTTCTGCATGTTGAGAGAAAAAATTTCAAGGACGCGATACCGTCACATAGGAGGGCGACGATTTTGGTATCTTTGAATTTAGCCAAAGAAGTTTCACTTCTGACACGTGTGCTCGGCACACAGGTTCTTTGTTCTCTATTTTTTGTCCAATTTTCAACCTCTAAATCTTAAGGCTCCTATATCGATTACTATTAAGTCAGGCCATATATTGACGTGTCTGGTCCAATATTAATCAGGGCCTTGTCCAGTCCGCCAATCGCACTTGGCACTGACAGGCGTAATTAGTGACGTCATAGTCCTGCGGGAGCTGCGCAGGTTAACCGACTGGGAAAAAAAGTATAAATAGTTAGGTATAAGTTGTAAAATATGGTGAGAATTTTATTTATTTACGCAATTAAGTTTTATAATTATAATCCATAAAATATGTAATCATTATGGTTTTGCAGGTTGTCTGGCAGAAATCGCTTAAAGTGGTAAGACCGCCCTCTGTACATATTTTAACTTGTATCGCTCGTATTTTGAAATCCTGTATTTTTGTGTGCAATAAAGAATTTTTCATTCATTCATTCACAATTTACACAATGAAAGACTTCTAGGTGATCCAATTTGCCACAACGCTAAAAAATAAAAAGCTTTCCATACTAATATTAAATAAGAGTATCTACTTCTGTAATAACTACCCTGACTGTATAATTTAGAACTTGAATCTCGGATCTCGCTTCATGGCAATACCGTCACGTCATGGAGTAAGGTGACGATTTTGATATACCTATTTAAAATTTAAATCTTGTATAAACCTTGTAAAAGAAGTTTCACTTCTGACTCGTGTGCTCGGGACGCCTATTCACATTTGGCAATTTTCCACAGAGGCTCTAAGTATGATTGAAGTGCCATACCTATATTCCATACCAAAGCTGTCAATACACCAACATATTACTTGCTATGCTGATGTTTTCTCCCGGGCGTTCCCACGTTCGCACTACGTGTGATGGAAGAATTACAAACATGATATTAATGTCCCCGGAAGAATATTAAAAACCGGCCAAGTGTGAGTCGGACTCGCGCATGAAGGGTTCCGTACTATGGGGAGGTCAAATTCAAATTCAAATTCAAATTCAAATATATTTATTTGCTCGTATATGGTTCATAAGGGTGTTACACAAAAATTTTTTTATCGCATATACTGCCATTTTAAATGGCGTGCAAAAATTTACAAATTAATACAGTCAAGTTATAAAATACATTAATAGACAATTACAAAATTACCCACAAAATACATTAATAAACAATTACAACAACAATTACACATAAAATTACAATTAAATTAAATTAAAGGTCCTTGATATATTTTTTATTTTTAGTATTTGTTGTTATAGCGGCAACGGAAATACATCATTTGTGAAAAATTCAGCTTTCTAGCTATCACGGTTTATGACATACAGCCTGAAGACAGACAGACAGACAACGAAGTTTCAGTAATGGGGTCCCGTTTTACCGTTTCGGTACGGAACCCTGAAAACGAGGTTATTAAGGGTTCGATCGGAATGCGTTTTATTGGATTCTCTCATAAAATAATATCGGGTGACATGTTTTCTGGCGCTATGGGTAAACGGAGTGGTTGGTGGAAATAAAGAGGTATGTTTGTGTGTTTGTTTGTAAGAATAACTGGAATTATTTAACCGTATTGATATTTTTTTCAACAGGAGATTCCTCCTTTTATTGCTTCTGAACAATCAAAGCTATTCTATATCATGTATATAATAAAGATTTATGAGCATGTCTTTTAATACGTAGTATATTATTATTAGTCTGTGCTTTTAGCATCTTTTCGGATTATTCCGGGAGACTAAGATACGAGTTACTAAAACAATATTTAACACTAGCTTTCCACCCACGGCTTCGCCCGCGTTTTCAAAGAAAAACTATGTGTTAATCCAAGTTACCCTCTAGGTATATGTGTGCTAAATTTCATTGAAATCGGTCCAGTAGTTTATGCGTGAAAACCATACATACATACATAATTACAAACCTTTCCTCTTTATTATATTAGTATAGATAATATTATAAATAAAATAAAACTATTCCTACTTAGGCGTACCCAACAGATTTCTTTTTGTGAAACCTTTTCAGAAACAACAAAAAATCGTACAATAGTTGCTGTCAATTGTCTGTTTCATATTACGTAGAAACAACTAGCAGATAATCAGCCGTTAAAAGTGCAGCTGCAGCCTCTGTTGAGCAACTGAAAACTAAAAATGAAAAATAAAAAGGCAGTTGTTATCTACAACAGCCACTCGACAACAACGTAACAACATCCATCTTCCAAGCAATCGAATTGTCAAATATGTGATGCCGATGTCAATTTGCTTCTGCACTATCTGTACCAATTCTTCCTTTCTTTCTAGTTTTCAAGAAAATAAAGCAAGCAAATAAGGGAACTGGTTTCTAAGATAGATTATATGGATAACATAGTTACGATATAATCCGAAGGGTGGGAGACAATTACACATTCTCAGCTGCGATCCGAAGCAATGTTATGAACTCACTGTACCTTCAAATTAGAAGATGGTTTTGCAGATGTGTCGAAACGCTGTTTACGATTGGGTCAAGTTTTGAGCTAATAAATACTTTTTTCGATTATGTGTTGTTTTAATTATATAGTTTAAGAGCTTTCTCAAAGTATGATCGTCTCTTTGGTACAGTGGTTATCGCGTGTGCCTAAAAACAAGGGTTCGATTCCCGGTGAGGACGATCGGTGAAACATCACAAGAGGACACGGGACTTCACTTTTTTCTCCAATTATGATTTTTTAATTCAGCCTTTATTCAACAGATAATGTTAGGTTTATCGTAGATAGAGCCAATAAGAAATGACAACTAACGTAGCAATCATGTAGCTTTCTACTGCAGTCAGAATATTAGAAATTGATTAAGTAGTTTTTCTACGAAAGTAATCAAACAAACGAAAATCGTTTTATTTTTCTTTAATTTGTTTCTTATTATAGAGAGTCTAGTAAATGTTCGCTTGCGCTTGTAACGCAGGGCTAATAACATAAGATAAGGAGGTTTGCGTTTAAAAGCCAATCAGTTTTTACATATAAAACGCTAAACAGATGCAAATGTGGGAAATTAAATGCAATATAACCACTGATAGTTATAAAGATGTAAATTATTTGGATATTAATAATATTAGTTAATAATATTAATATTAGTCTGGCTAAAATGATGAAAAAAGAAACTTAGTTATTTGTATTTTAAATTTTTTTATATTCGATTTTAATTTCTATACCTTTTTTAGGTACAGGCAGCATTCGGGTTAGAATTTAGTTCATGAAAATTATCCCAGAAATTTTATATTTAAAAATCGATCGTAAAAAGGGTTTTCATCACCAAATAACAACTAAAACTAAATGAATAAATCGCGTTTAAAATCCGTTAAACTCTAAAATTACTCAAAAAGTCGAAATCGAATTCGTACCGATGATGTTATGCCCTCCCAATCTCATACATAATATACATCCAAATACGACTTAATACATATATTTTCACGAAGGAGCCGATATAATGGTATCATTGAATATGTATTAACTCTAACAGATCGGACGTGGCCCAGAAATTGGCTTGTTATCATAATTTTATTACTCACAATAAGTACTGGGCTTGACTTCGTTAGCTGGTAAACATTTTTGGGAAGATCGTCGTATAAACTTGTATATTATGTCATTAAATTAATATAAAACATGTATTATACGATAAAATTCATACATCTATACTGATATTATAAAGTTGAAGAGTTTGTTTGTTTGAACGCGCTAATCTCAGGAACTTCGGGTCCGATTTGAAAAATTATTTCGGTGTTAGATAGCCCATTGATCGAGGAAGGCTATCATGCTATATCACTCTAAGCAACAGGAGCGGAGCACTGCGGATAAAACCGTGGGGCACAGCTAGTTGCATACTATAAATGAATCTTAATCTTATCTTAATACTATTATAAAGGCGAAAGTTTGTATGGATGTATGGATGTATGGATGTATGGATGTATGGATGTATGGATGTTTGTTACTCTTTCACGTAAAAACTACTGAACCGATTACAATGAAATTTAGCACACATATAGAGGGTAACTTGGATTAACACATAGGATAGGGGAACGGGAACTATGCAGGTTTTCCTTTGAAAACGCGGGCGAAGCCGCGGGCGGAAATCTAGTATTTACTATACTTATATTTACCTATTCATTGCACATAAATATGTAGAAAGAAAGGATTGTTTTAAATATGTGTGTACAATATCTTCTTATATATAAAATTCTCGTGTCACAATGTTAGTCTGCATACTCCTCCGAAACGGGTGGACCGATTCTCATGAAATTTTCTGTGCATATCGGGTAAGTCTGAGAATCGGCCAACATCTATTTTTCATATGTACCACGGGCGAAGCCGGGGCGGACCGCTAATATATATATATCTCGTGTCACAATGTTTGTCCTCAATGGACTCCTAAACCACTTAACCGATTATAATAAAATTCGCACACCATGTGCATTTCGATTCAACTTGAGAGATAGGATAGTTTAAACATGTAGGTACCACGGGCGAAGCCGGGGCGGACCACTAGTGGAGATATAGAAAAAGGACTGTAGTAAGTATTATGTTATTTGACAAGACAGTGTGTTTCAAATCTTTGGTAATAATTTGTAAGACCGTTATATCTTTGTTTTCGTATTTTACTTCAGAGGTAGAAAGTATTTTTCTTCTATTTCTTCGTAAACATCTTGGATAATTAATAGAAATTTTATAAGGAAGTTTGTTAGTTTGTGAGTTGAATTGGAGTCTCTCATATTGCATAATTCCTGGGATCTATATTTTTATTAGTTTTATCCTGGAAGTTAGCTTTTTATTTTTTTCTGGAACATTTTATTAAAAGCTCGAAAACGCTTTAAACTGAATTACCCGGGTTTTACAACTTCATAAAAGTAGGAGAAAGGAAAACAATAACACAGAAGTACTTTGCAAACTGACCCAGTTTTCGGATTGAATGCAGTTGGCCAATAGAGAAGCCTAAAAGGCAAAAATAATCTAGAAGTGTACTAGAATAAAGCTAAAAGGATTTTCACAATAATTGAGATAACTATCTGGTGGATATCCTTTGTCGGTTTGTGTATTTGTTTAAGATGGACTATTTTATTATTAGTATAGGGTGTTTTATATTCTTTGACTAGCTTTTGCTTTGCCTAAAACCTAATAAATTATATACTTCCTCTGGAATCACTCTACCTATTTAAAAAAGCGCATCGAAATCCGTTGCGCAGTTTTAAAGATTTAAGCATACATAGAGAGAAAGCGACTTTGTTTTATATTATGTAGTTATGATGTATAAATTAACCCATTGAGCCCCGAACGGCCCCATCGGGCCACGACACAATAGATTTTCTATTGTGTCTGTGATTCCGGGGCCTGAGTTATTAATATCTGGTAGCTCGCTTCAATTTGCGAGATACCCGTTTCCCCAGTGGGATATGGGGCTTTTAACATTTTCTCCATACCATACAAGTAAAGATCAGCGAAACAGATGTTGAGATTTTATCTGTTTATACTTATTTGCAGAAAATAGTTGTCCTGCCGTCTGTGCCTACAACTTACATGACCGAACGTTATCAGAAATAAGACCGAACGTTATCTAGTGTTGCGCTTGTATTGGCTAGCGATAATATTTTTATTTTTATATATTACTGGCTTCGTTGTTCTGCCTTCTTATCATTTATGTTGGTCGATTCTAAGATCAACCCAATAAGCACACAAAATTTCATGGGAATCGGTCCACTGCTTCGGAGGAGTATGGTTACTAACATTGTGAGACGAAAATTGTATTTATTTTATAGAAAGAAAGAAAATCTATACTAATATTATAAGCTGAAGAGGTTGATTGTTTTTTGTTTGTTTGTTTGAACGCGCTAATCTAAGGAACTACTGGTCCGATTTGAAAAATTCTTTCGGTGTTAGATCGCCCACTCATCGAGGAAGGCTTATAAGTATATCATGCTAAGACCAACAGGACCGGACCCACGCGGGTGAAACCACGCAGCACAGCTAGTAAATTATACAGAGAAGCGATTGTAGCCTTAGTTTGTATTACTTGCGTGGTAGCAGTAGAAATCTTCTTATATATAAAATTCTCGTGTCACAATGTTAGTCTGCATACTCCTCCGAAACGGGTGGACCGATTCTCATGAAATTTTCTGTGCATATCGGGTAAGTCTGAGAATCGGCCAACATCTATTTTTCATATGTACCACGGGCGAAGCCGGGGCGGACCGCTAGTAATATATATAAATCTCGTGTCACAATGTTTGTCCTCAATGGACTCCTAAACCACATAACCGATTATAATAAAATTCGCACACCATGTGCAGTTCGATCCAACTTGAGAGATAGGATAGTTTAAACATGTAGGTACCACGGGCGAAGCCGGGGCGGACCGCTAGTATTGTTATAAATATCGTAATATGTTTATGACGTCTTTGCTGACTTTTCCGAGACTCAACGCCCACTAGTTTCCTATTGGATTTAATATATAGTTATTAAATAAGTTACTATCGAATTTCGGTACAATCTAATCCCAGAAGGCTATCCATTGTGACATAATATTTCACTTTTTATGACATAGGTGGGTCTGTAGGGTGACCATTAATTAGTAACTTTGAGAACTTAATTTTATGATGATTTTATGTACCGAAAATAGAATTTTACAATGCTGAGTCTACTTTGATGTAAGTTGAAAATATTAGTTACTAGCTTTCCGCCTGCGGCTTCGCCCGCGTTTTCAAAGAAAATCCCGCATAGTTCCCGTTCCCGTGGGATTTCCGGGATAAAACCTAGCCCATGTTACTCGTGGATAATGTAGCTTTCGAATGGTGAAAGAATTTTTAAAATCGGTCCAGTAGTTTATGAGCCTATTCATTACAATCAAACAATCAAACAAACAAACAAACAAAGTTTTCCTCTTTATAATATTAGTGTAGATGTAGATGTACGTAATTTATGAAGTTGAAGTTGAAAAGCCCTAAAGTAGGTAGGCCCTGTAGTTTGGCAAAATAATACATGCTAACTATCCAAACATTTTTTAAAAGTGCGTCATTTTTTTCAGTAATGCACTATCATTTAGATACGGCTGGAAAAGGAACTTTTTCCATTGATTTTTCAATAAAGGAAGCAATTTCTATTGAATTTCTTTGGGAAACTTCACTGTCGTATATAAACGACTGTACAAGGAAGTAGGAACCTTTTCCATACATTTTCATTATCGAAGGAATTTTTTTATAAGCTTTTCCCGTTAATCTGGTCACCCTTAAGATCAGAGTGGCGTAAAATATTGGGAAAAAGATGCGACAGGGAGTTTTACGGCTTTAGTAAGGGACTGTTTTTAGTCGCCTCTAAAGAAGCCTCCATTTTGCACATCTATTACGTTTCTTTTACGTTATTATCAAACTAGCTTCCGCCCGCGACTCCGTCCGCGCGGATGTCGGTCTTCGCGTGGATGGTTTATTTCTCCATTTTGAGTAACTCTGACAGTAACATCTTATAAATATCTATTGGACTCAAATACGGCTAGGCCTATAATAATACCCAACGTGTGTTCGCTGTTCTACAGAACAACGTCTATGGATAAAACTGAAAAATTAAGATTATTTTTTTTCTTCGTATTTTTTCAGGATAAAAAGTATCCTATTTTACGCCCAGGATAATAAGGTATAATTATACCAAGTTTCATCGAAATCGAACCGTTAGTTTTCACGTGATGTCTTCACATACAGACAGACAGACAGACAGACAGACAAAAATTTTTTTAATCACATATTTGGGTTTGGTATGGATCCAGTAACACCCCCTGCTATTTATTTTTTCAATATTTTCAATGTACAGAATTGACCCTTCTACAGATTTATTATATGTATAGATTAAAGCTTCAAAAAGTACTTGCATTTATTCTTATTGGTGTTAGATCGATCGACTGAAATTATACCGATAAATAATATTAAAACTGGAGTAAATGATTTTATTGGTATTAGAAGTACCTTAAAAATTGAATTTTGATTGATTAATTATAATAAAGCTCAAGAAAAGTGCGCTACTCAAATTAACTCAGTTCACAAACATATTATTTTTTGAACCATTTACTAAGTAGATGTGAAGTCGCATGCCCCCAAGTGGAGTAAGGGGCAGACATCTGTTTCACTGATCGATTTTCTTTAGGGACAAGTAGGTGATCAGCCTTCTGTGTCCTGCCAGACCGAGACATTTTTTTTCTTCGTCTCCACCGGGAATCGAACCCAGGACCCCTCGGTTCTACGCGCACGCGTCCGGCGTCAACTACTGTACCAAGGAGGCGGTACCAGGGTTGTTGCTGATGCATAATTTTATCACATCAGCGGATGCTGATGCTGATGCAGATTTTTTGTAATAGAGATCAGCGGATGCTGATGCTGACGCTGATTTTTTACTTTTTTCCTGAAATGTGCTCATTATTATGATATAAATATTCCATTTTCATAGTTTTTACGTATTTCAATAAAAGATAAAAAAAAGACGTGTGGCATTTGGGGACTGCCGCGGTAAAGCTATTGCATGCTATGCCTTTAAGCCACACCTCCGTGCCCGTCGGAGTGGGGAGCGTGAGGTTTTTTCGTTACGGAATTTCTCGATTCGGTCCCCGCGCTCAAGGTCCGCGATAGAAGCTATGCAATAGCTTAATAATTTTGCAAGTTTTAATTAAACGAAAAACTACTTTATATGCATTAGGTATTACTAAATAGTGAATACTTAACCTAAGTAAGTATTATTAGTACTGAAATCTTGTTTAACTATTTTAAAATATTGCCATATTTCACTTTTTAACGGAGGAGACATTTTAAAATCATAAGTCACACACAACAGTTCACAAAAATAATGCACAACTATGAATTGTTGACTGACAATAATCATCACTGAGTTTGGTTCGAATGAATGAATTTGATTGGACAAAACTCGCAAGCGACAGCGAAATGCATCGTTAACTCCACCCACCAGTAGACACATTACGACTTGAATATCAGCATCAGCATCAGCAACGATCAATGCGGATGATGATTTTGATGCTGATGTGAAAAATGAAGCTGATAATCAGCTGATGCTGATGCTGATGCTGATATTCGCAACAACCCTGGGCGGTACTAAGTAGTACATAGTGCAAAAACTGTTATTGAATAACCTTTTACTCTTTCTCATAATAGTTATTTTTTCACCACACTTTACCTGTCGTTTCCCACTAAAATATACGTGGTAAAAGCTCACTTTTTATGCAGAGAAATAGAATTGGTTATCCATTAAAAATACGCGGCTATTCCATACGTTTTATTGAGTTGCGTATAAAATAGAATCGTTCTACATTCCGATATTGGGCCATAAGTTCCGCCAATACAGCGATAGAATACAAAACATAGGCCAGTGGGGCTCATATTTGAAATACAGGGCCGGACTATAGTTTTCAGTTTTATTTTGATCTTTAGAGCGTGAAAATTCGTAAATTGCAGTGTGATAAGATAATGTAAAGATATTATTATGTATGAAATCATTGCATAGAAAGCCCTTAGAAATAATAAATCGATATTATAGTTTGTAGTTCTTGTAGTTTAGTTATAAGTGCTTTAAAAATAATAATGACACAAAAAATATAACATTGAAAAATAAATTCTCAATACCAAATCAATCAATCAACTTTAAACATATGAGTAATATATCAATTAAATGGGAAAGAAGTTAATATTTTAATGATTTCAGATGATGATTTAATTTTGGTTATAATTATAACAAAGCACATGTGCGTTATAATTGAAATCTAAACTAATTCTGTATCAAATCAGTTTGAATCGACCATTAGTTTTCACATAAGAAAAATGTAAATAATAATAAAATAAACAATAAACAGGGCCTTAAAAGGCCCGAATCCGGCCCTGGCACCATCGTGTTTGTGAATTTCCAGCAGTTCGTGATTGATTAAGTGTCACCGACTCGGCCTTTATGAATTCTGTTTGCGACCGCTTTCAGCCTAATGTATGTAGCGATACAAGAAATAAATTGATTTCGCTGTACGGCCCAATTATTAAATAGTATGTTTATTTGGGTCACGTAGAAGGATTGGATGAATTTTTTAGATTGGATGAATATTGAAACTAGTTAGTATTCTTTTTTGTAAGTAGTATTGACCTTATAATTCTATTTAATTCAATGTCTTCTTTATTGCATTTTTTTTCTTTTTTATCAAAGAACATGCTATTTCGACTCCACTTCCTTTACCAAATTCTGAATAATATTACCATAGAACTAAATTTGCTTATAAAATTGCCCATACACGTAATATGCTACAATAGGAGCCCATATAATACGCCCATAAAGAACTACTATACAGAACCACTTTAGTAAAGGTTGCGTAACATTACCCCATCATGCATGGATATAAAAAGCCTAATCATTGTAAACACAGCGGTGGTTAATGAGAATGGCCATCATTTCGCGTCCCGGAGGCCCGAGATCGAGCACTGTGGTACAATGTAAAGGTTGTCGTAGATTATGTAGCATATGCAAAATGTTTGTAAAAATGTTCGCGATCTACATTTTTGGCAAATTAATTGATCAAGATTGTTCATGTGTCAATGTTATTTATAGAGATATTTATATATATCTACATAAGCACAAGTCATACAATATTCATAATTTTAATAAATTAATGTAATAAACATGTATTTTATATTTACTAGTAAGAGGTTATTATAAGATTCAGTTGGACAAAGTCAGAACCAAATCTATTATAATTTTAAGCCAATTAAAATGCTTGAACGATATTAACACTAAATAATTTTACAGAGGTTCGTACATATTGCATTCAATTCTAATTCTATTATTCCGTAAATATTCAAGCATCGAAAACAACTGCCCATCTATGATTCAGTGCATGAATGGCATGCATGACATGTCAATTGAGCGCGCACCTTACCATATTCAGTAATATAGTTGGACAGCGATTAACAACGCGTAAACTGATTTAGTTCAAGCTGATTCTCAGTGTATTGTGGGAACATTTCACCTGTTTGTGTAATGGACCATGCTACCTTCATTTGGAGATCTTATTTTGATACTGTTTTGGGACATTTTGATTGTGTGTAGTGGTTTTGAAAATTGAGGTCAGTTTGGTTGTATTGGATATGGTTTTGTTGTGTTTATTTTGTATGCCTTTTTAATGATAGGTATGTATTGCAAAGTAAGGTAAAAATATATTGTAAAATATAAATGTAAGAAGCTTAGAACGAAATAACTCGTGTAGTTTATAAACGCTTCTAGAGCGAAATAATAAATTTAATCAAACTTTCAAGGTGCTTGTGTGTCTAGTTTAATATTCATTATAATTTTTATACTTTAAATTAACGTTTTCCTTTTAACCGATCATGAAATAAAGTTATAATACTTATACAGTATGACACGCTATAATTGTATGTAGGTACGATATAATGGGCGTATTAATGTAACATCACTGAATCTTTTTATTTCTTTTTTTTGTGGGATCTTTTAAAATGATTTTAAGTGATATTTTGACAGTAAATTAAATGAAATATTTTTGAAAGGAAATTTAGAAAATAATTTGTTGAATTTGACTCTACATCTAATAGTAGCTTAATAGAAGATACAATTCAAGAAAATTGCTTCCTTTATTATGTATACAATCAATAATTAGTCTAAAACAAAAGAGAATGAGTCGATTTACCCATACAATTAAAAACAACTTAATGCTAATTGGTTTACAAAATCGCGCAGTCAACTAGTTTTATAAATATATTTATCTTACCTCATTAAGAGGCGCCGTATCAGCAAAACGAAATATACGTTTTATGGACCATTAGTGAAGGGTAAAAGTAAATTTGCTGGAACTAAAATTGCGCCTTGCTACCATTAGGGTAACGAGGGGTCCGCTGACATTGCGCGGAGAGGGGCGGTTGCACATTGATACGCGTTTTATTTAAAAAAATAAATAAAGTGGCTAATTTAAAGTTGAGATGTTCAAAAAAGTGTGTTGATAACGTTCGAAGTTTATAGTTAGGTGTAAAAGTTTTCGTGGTTTATGTTGTTAAAAGTTAAAATATTAAAAAGTTATTTTGGATAACGTTTTATACTTATACTTGGGAAATATATCCTACGTTATATATTCACAGTTAAAATCTTTAAAAAAGTTTTCATGGTTTTAAATTTAAAAGTAGTATTATACGTATAATACGCAAACTTCTTGTATAAAACGCAAAAAGCTTTCTTAAACATTAAATGGCGATTCTAACGCGCATGGCTATAATATATTGCGTTAACAGCGTTGATTTTTGCTTATCAATCTATATTTTAATAAAGGTTACCTGGCAGAGATCGCTTGAAAGCGATAAGGCCGCCTATTTAACATTTGTACCTATCTTATATTTTTTCCTTTTTCTTTTTCTTATCTTCTGTAGGTATGTGTGTTAAATAAAGAATTTTGTGTTGTATTGTATTTTTTTGTACATTCTATAGAAGAAAAGTAGTTTTTTTTAACAACGTGCGAGAGACACGTTATTACATAACTGAATTGCTTATTTTCAATTCACTTAATTTAACCCAATTTTATTAAACCAATGTGGCAGTGCCCTTACAACTAATGAAGCAAGACATCTGAACTACAAAATAGCTGGTTTCACATGGATTTAATAGACTTACAGTAATTGTGGTAATTATCATAGTTGATTGTGCTTTTTAGTTTTCTTCAGACCGTTAAGATTTTTTTGTCCCTAAACCTTTTTTACCCGTATAAGTAAAAATAGCTTTAGCCCGCGGCTTCACTCGTTTTACTCGGGCTAAGATTACCCCCTACTCTACTCTCTAGATTTTAATCTATCTATCTTCTAAATTATTAATTTTTTATAATTA